>NC_132886.1:38727781-39046531 GCF_030463535.1 Salminus brasiliensis | reverse complement strand
ATTAGTTCTCTCGCTGAAGTACAGGTGCCGCGGGGCGCTACGGAGGTCCAGTCGGTCAGACGGCCCTCATTTCGGGCCCGATCCCATTGACTTTAGCTTCGAAAGAGAAGCATGCGCTCTTGTCGTAGCTGTGGGTGTGTGGAGATTCTGGAGTCCTCGAAGCTCACAGCACTGTGGCAGCGGCGCTGGCCTTGTTAACCACACAGTACACACAGCATGACACGCCTATTGATTTTTTTTATTTTTCCTGTAAGGAAGGCTTGGAGTGCTCCAGCTGCATATCAGCAACGACACACGGGAATGAATGCGAGCACAGGGCATAAAAGAGAAGTCCAACAACACCCTGGTCCTGTAGCTCCCAACATACCTGATCCAGCTACTTCGCTAATTAACAAGCCAACAAGGCAACCAGGGCCGGTGGGGGGGGGGGGGGGTTCTTCTGGACCAGGACTGGGAATCGTTGGCTGGGAATCACAGGGCTGAGGGCAGCGATAGGCAGAGTTATAGGCTGAATAGATGGTGAATGTTGGAGACCCACCTTTTACCCTACGAAGATGTGTCTCTTGGAGTTGGTCAGGTTCACCTGGAGGGGGGCCTCGAAAGTAGCACCTTGCCTTGGGCCTCCTGTCGTCTTTGGCCGACCTTTCAAACGGTGCATCAACGGAGCAGTGGAGCAAGGTGGAGCTACACGGTAGGGGGTTGGATTTCTTCAGGACTTCAGAACGGAGACTGATGGCGGCCCGGAATGCTTAAGGACAGCACACCTGCTGTTGAGCCATTAGACCCAACTTATTTTGAGCAGGCACAAGCCTTAAGAGCTTGAGAGGCACTTTGCTAGAATTGATTACCGCGCCACTCAAGTCCTTGAGGTCAGCTGGGAATTTCAGCAAAAACTCACAATGAGAAACAGAGAGAACTCAGCCCTGCCCGCCCTGTTGATCAGACTAACACAGGAGACCAGAGACGGGTTTTTTATGTCGAACCCGTTTCTGCTCATCTTCTCGTCTTCCCACAGTTCAGCATCAGCTGTGAATGACAGACAGATCATTCTTCTGAGTCTAAAAACCTAAGGACCTAGCTGTCTGCCTACCTATCTGTCTATCTGCCTGTCTACCTATTTATCTATCTACCTGTCTGTCCACCTACCTACCTATTCATCTATCTGTCTGTCTACCTATCTATCTCTCTACCTGTATGTACACCTACCTACCTATTCATCTATCTGTCTGTCTGCCTATTTATCTATCTACCTGTCTGTCCACCTACCTACCTATTCATCTATCTGTCTGTCTACCTATCTATCTCTCTACCTGTCTGTCCACCTACCTACCTATTCATCTATCTGTCTGTCTACCTATCTACTGGTCTGTCCACCTACCTACCTATTCATCAACCTGTCTGCCTAACCATTTATCTGTATGTCTGCCTGTCTAACCATCTAGCTGTCTGCCTGTCTGTCAAACCATCTAGCGGCCTGCCTGTCTGTCTACCCATCTGTCCATCTGTCTGTATACCTACCTAACCACCTAGCTGTCTGTCTGCCTGCCTACCAAACCACCTAGCTGTCTGTCTGTATACATACCTAACCATCTAGCTGTCTGTATACCTACCTAACCATCTAGCTGTCTGTCTACCAATCCATCCTGCTGTCTGTCTGTGTCTACTTATATATCCATCTGTCTATCTGTCTGTCTATATACCTATATATCTGTCTGTCTGCCTACCAAGCCACCTAGCTGTCTGTCTGTATACCTACCTAACAATCTGACTGTCTATCTATCTACATATCCATCAAGCTGTCGGTCTGTCTATGTCTGTCTATCTGTCCACCTATCCATCTAGCTGTCGGTCTGTCTATGTCTGTCTATCAGCCTATATATCTATTTATCAATCTCTCTGTTTGTCTGCCTGTCTGTCCATACTGTCTGACTGCTGTCATGCCTCTCAGCAAAGAATGACTGTGGCATCACCAGAGATTGAACTCACCATCTCTGAATGAGGGGGCCAATGCTGAAGTAGCAGCGTTTTGAGGCATTTTAATAACTGAGAGCAGTTATTACTCAGTCAGGCTGAAGTACAGCCTCCACACCACGGGGTTAGTTTCAACACCAGGTTACAACCAGGCCTTCCGAGGGAAACATTAAGATAAGTCCATATATTTCCCCTATAAGCTGTAGAACTGGGGGATTTTCTATACAGATATTCATCAGTAATGTACTATAGACAGCTAGAGTCAGGCTAATGTACCATTTCTACTTTGTGGTCAAAATAAAAGGTACACTTTTGACACCAGTATTTACTTGGCTGCTGCTATGGTCATGTGTTAAGGCCGGAAAGCCTGAATGGTGCCTAAAAAACATTGAATTACACAGAATAAATCTTGCATTGCATTGATTGTTACCTGTAGAAATAAAATTCATTGTTTAAATGTGCACAAATACACACACACACACACACACACACACACACACACACACACCGTAATTCAATTGCCAAGTTTGTCCTGATCAGCTCAGACAAGTAAACACAGCCCCTGGTTAAAAACGCAGTATGAGTTTACCTCACAAAGCTCTCAAAGCTTCTTAAGATCAAGCATTTCCAATTGTGATGGAAGCTGTACTTAAAGCAGTAGGGCTAAACTCACAAACAAAACCCGCTTGTGCGGTTAGCATCCTCCCGCTAAGCTGCGTGCCCTCTAATTTACTCTGCTCGGGCTTCGGCGTGGGTGGAATGAGAAACACGTGCTCTGGCTCTTCTCGTTCAATTTCACACTGCCGATTGTGTGAGTTCTCTCAGCACCAGATCCGCCTGGTTAGCATTTACGGTGACTGCTTGCTGAAGCAGGAGTGGAGAAAACCCACTTGATTATGGTCCTCTAATGCACCATTTCCAGCTGCCCAGCAGAGTAGAGCGTCGCTTATCTATTTTTCAGGGCGGTTCTAGTTTTAGAATAAGAAAAAACAGGCAAGCCTAGCTTTGCCAGACGAAGCGGCAACGGCATTTCAACAGTGGGAAGTTTGAGAGCAAAGTATCTGCTCTCAGGTTTCCTGTAGCATTCCCTGTGACCCTGCCTGGTAAAGGTCTCAGTCCTTGCCCTCAAAGCCTTATGATGTAGACCTCATAGTTACCGGTCTTGAGATGTGAAGGGTCCAGGCTCGTGACTAATGCCATAGCAGCGATGCTAACACAGTAGTAGGGGCTGCTAATGCTGGGTCAGGTCGGTGGCTACGCCGCGGTAGCGATGCTGGGCAAGTCCGGCAGCCAACATGCAGCTAACACCACGGTAAGGATTCTTACGGCTTCAGGAGGCTAGCTAGCCTGGTAGTTGTAGTGTAAGACTAAAGAGTGGACCCATCGCATAAATATTACGAGACGGCTGGTCCTGATTTAGCAACACAGCAAATCCATTTGACGGGGTCTGCCCTGGCCATTAGGCCCTGCAGTGGGAAATAGGCCATGGTGTTACCTAGTTGCCTTAAGCATCATAAAGGATCAACATAACCGGGTCTGGGTTCAGGACACATCCTCCCAGCAAGGTGTGCCAACCTAAATGGTACTGTAGACTATTGGAAACGCCCTCCACTCAAGTCAAATTCAAGCACTATTGAAACCCTCAGAGCCAGGACTGAAGCTGGCTGCTGGGGTTTTCCCTCGAAGGCCCACCCTGAGGTGTTCTATTAGCGTAGCATGAGTGGCTCCTCTTGATTTCACCTAAAAACACTGAATCCACAATACAAATGGAGAGCTCTTAGCAGTCGCAGTTGCCAGCCAGCTGGTAATTTAGGCACACCGGCATGGGAAGCCAGATTGGCGATCTTAGGACTGATCTCCAGAGAAGTTCCTGCACTCCGAACTTGAACAAGCAATATGCAAAGGCAGCCAAATGCGGAACCCAGGGGCCCGTTAGTGATTATCTTCAAAAGAGACTGCCAAGCAATGCCCTATTGTCTGCAGTGTGTTGAGCTCCACTGATCCTTTACTGATGTTGATCAAAAAGGGAAGGTAGAGAATGCTGTGTGTTTGGCTTGGCTCGATACAGCGCTCCCGGTGCGGAACTAGGAGGGCTCTTTTGTGGATTGCAAGGTGTTGTCTATTGATTCTGTCACTCTGATAAAGAGTGGCTGGTTGCTCGTAGCATCCTGCGCCTGAGTCAGCACGTCGATGCTTTTGATCTGGAAGCAAGACTCTGATCCCTCACTCTGAAACTCGCAATCACCTCATAAAACCCAGAAACAATGGTTTCAGTAGACTGACACACGGCTGTGAGGTATAGGAACTGGTGGATTTTGGGAGGTGGGGTGGCAGGGAGGCACATTCTTCTCAATGTGGAAAGGTGCTACCTGTACCTCTGTCTGAATAATAAGAACCAGCGAGTTTGAGGCAATGCTCCCTTCACTAGGGAGTCACCAATCGCCAGGCAGCTGACTCCGAGGAAAGCGCCAGGTCCCCAGCTGTGCTCTCCCGGACTCTGGCTGCTGATGGCAAAGTGATATGTGTAAGGATTCGAACCTGCGACCCCTGAACGATTAGACCGCTAAGACACTCTGAGCTGCTAATTCTGTTCTTAAGTGCCCTAACATACCTAAGGTATCTATAAGTTCATCAAGTGGATCAACAACAGGAATCCACAGGATTGTGAAATTCCTTGGTTAGCTCACAGGGACATGCCCGAGGTGCCCGATCCTGGTCCTGGTGATCTACCACCCTGCAGAATTCTGCTCCAACCCTAATCCAGGTAAAGAAGGCCTTTGGGACTTCTGAGTATTACAGCCCAGTGTTGGAGCCGACCTCTCCAGGGTGGTCCTCGAGATCCTAGCAGGACTGGCCACTCTTGGTCTACACCATGGTTAAAAGCACCGCTTGGCCTTCAGCATATTGATGCAAGCTCTGAGCCTATGTAATTTGTGAGCTCCTGTTCTGGTGGTGGCTCGCGGCGGCTCGCGACAGGCGGAAATGGATCCGTAACCAACAGCACGTTTCTCCTGGAGGACGTTGAAACTCTGGAGAGGTGGGACTTCAAGGACAAGACCAATGTGACACTCCTCGAGTCCGAGTCTGGTGGTGAAATGTTATTTCTGTCAGCTATGGAGACGGATGGCGAAGAGGTCAACGTGCAGCCCAGTGGAGCGTCCATTCACATCCACACACACACACACACACACACACACACACACACACACACACACACACACACACACACACACACGAGCAATCACTGTGCCAGCTAGGCTTTAATAGCCCCTTGGGGGGTGTGGGGTGATGGTGCCCTCTCTCTTTCAGTCAGGTCAATAGTAATTACATCCTCTGCACGTTTTTCCGGGACAGCCGTGCGGATCACGAGAGTAATGGGGGCACAGCTGTTCCGCCACCCCGCTGCGTTTGGTTTTCCGAGCACTCTGCCTTACTTTAACCTCTGTGCCTGTGGCCACCTCGCAGGATCAGGCCAAAAACGCAGGCTTTCATGCACACGTGTGTGTGTGTGTGTGTGTGTGTTTGCATAGAGGGCAGACGTGAAGCAGCTGCTGATGTTATCAGTCTGATCGAGCTCATCATTTCTGGTCCCAGTTATCAGAGCTTTTCCTTTGTCTGTGCTGAAAAAGGGTCACAGTTCCATAAAAAAGTGAGGTGGGTGGCAAGGGCCGGTTCTAGACTACTTGTTGTACTGAGGAACACATACAATTTAGACGGGACACCGCTGTACCCCCCCCCCCCTTTGTATAATAATATAACTTAATAATAATATTGATCAAAATGATCATTATAAAAATACAATGTTAATTCTTAATAATAATTAATAATAATAATAATAACAATTGTTATAAACTAATATTATATACTACTACTACTACTACTAATAATAATAATGTTAGAAATGTTATTAGTTAGTAGTTAGTTTATTATTAGTAGTTATATTTTTATATTATATTTATTATTTAACAATACTGAATCTAGTCAAATGATTATTATTACTACTATTAGCCAATATTAATAGGTATCAGTAATTAAGTTAGTACAGTAAGCACAATAATAATTTGTAGTATTAGCTATTATTACTGCTACACATGCATAAAATATTTCCCTTGCAGCATACAACTACACATGCACTATAGCTAGAACTAATTTTGCAAGCTTCTGTTACCAATGCCCCTGTTAACAGCTAGCATCATGGGAAATGTAGTGCCTGTAGTGAATATATATGGCGTGTCAAGTAGACATACATTAAATCCACTTTTTACTGTCATGGCTTTAGTGGGACACAGCTAAGTTTTACTGGGACATGTCCCCCAGTATACTGGGTCTAATGACGGCCCTGGTGGGTGAGCAACTACAGGCACTTAAAGTGGACCTGAAGAGAAAAGGAATCTGGAGTATCTGAGCTCCACTCTTCACAATAAAGGTGCTACAGAAGGTAGCTGCCATAGGAGAAGGACTGGGTTCCATAAAGAACAGTGTTTGTAAAAGAGAAATATGAGGGTTGTGGAGACGGGAGGAGATGGTGTTTATGAGACGTGTGTTGGAGCTGAGCTCTAGAGGGTAGTAAAAGCCCTGGTGGTAAAAGCATGCTGCTGGTAAGCAGCGTTAGGTCATGATGCCCACCCAGTTCTCAAAGTTCTCTGCCAGTGCAAATTGCGCTGGGATTTCAGACTAAGACCAGGCCTGGGGGTGTCCGGTATGGTGGTATAGACTCTTGATCTCCCTATAATAAAGGATGTCCTTAGGTTGCCAGGTTTTCAACACCAGAGTCAATATTCACTCAGACTCCTTTCTGCGGTACCTTAAAAACAACACACCTGGTAAATTTCCTTAGCGAAGAAAAGAGCTTCCTAAACATCTGTCAAAAACCACGAGCGCTCTTCCCTCAAGGCCCAGGCCGACTCCAATCTGATCCTTTTCCCAGCGTGATCAGCTGCGCACACTAACGATGCAGCGCTCCAGATCTCCTCCAGCTTCCTCCTGATTGATCTGTCTGGGTTTATCCTTCAGCACATCGGTTTAATGAAGACGTCAAGAACGCTGCTCTGCTTGGACGGGCGTGTTTGGTGCGTTGGTGCGCACCAAATCCGAACCCTCGGCTACGGCTGCCAGCAGCCGATCGCTTCCCCATGACCTCCCATGTTCCTTTCTGCTTCCTTCAGCGGGCAACCGATACATGCGGCCTACATTCGGTCGAACTGCATGGGTAGAAGACTGACCAGCCCACTAGGCTGAAGAAAGGCGGCGGTGGTGGGGGGTGCTGGGGGCCGTGGCGGTGGCGGTGGAGGGCCTGTTTACGGACAAAGGAAAGAAGAAGCATGGGTAGAAGACTGACCAGCCCATAAGGCCGAAGAAAGGCGGCGGTGGTGGGGGTGCTGGGGGCCGTGGCGGTGGAGGGCCTGTTTACGGACGGGCTTTGGAATGCTGTGGAAGTCTGCACCTCACTTCCTGCATGTCTTCCTGTAATCCGAGACGGGCTGGAACGGCACCTCCATCTAAATAAGACACGCAGGCCGCGGCGTAAGCCGATACGTGCGGCTAAAAGCTGCCCTCCAAGGCTGGGGTGGGGCCGGGGGAGGAGAGGAGGGGTGTATCGATAGACTAGACTCGATATTCGAGCCTCACGATATTTCAAATAAGAAGAAAACGGATGATGCTAAAGAGACTACAAGGAGAGGTGGGAGGAGTGTGATGCTGGAGGATGCTGAGGAGCTGACGTGGTGTTGGAACGAGGCAATTAGAAGTTAGCCATTAGCCTAATTAACATAATTGTCCGTTTCATCGACTACATTGTTACATTTTTTGGCATTGTGACATCATGAACCGAACCACTTGAAAGGCTTTGAAAGGCCTCGACAAGGTTTTCCTGAACGAGTCGTGAAGCACTTGCTCTCAAAGCCACCCTTTAAAACAATGATCTATTTTTTTAATTAACTGAAATATAATTTTATTAATTATTATGAATAATTAACTGACATTTAATGAATCATTTCCAAAGTTATGTTTACGAATAGCGCTGAAGCCAAAACCCCCTAGAAATAATAGCTGATTTATTAAAAGCTCAGTCATGTGAGTGTGGGCGCATGCATAACATCCCACACCCCCCCCATCCCCATTACCCACAGCTCACTTGTCTCTGAAAAAGGCTGAGGTCTATTTTTTTAAGCTATTACAGTCAAACGTTTCCTTACTGCTATTGAAGGTTCTCTGTTTTTTTGGCTAATTTGGGTAAATTTAGGGAAATGTTGGTAAATGTAGGTAAATTTAGGCAAATCACCCTCCCCGTTTTTTTTTTAGCTCCAGCTGAACCAGCCTTCAGTACTACAGTGTTTTGCAACTGGGTAGAAGAAATCTATATTTAGGAGGCATGGGTGAATGTGTTTAACTTTAGCCTAGAGTCACCCCATTCATCACCGCACGGCTCTGCAAGGGAGGCGAATCTGGGCTTCGCTCGAGGCCCTGGTATTAATATGAATTATGAGGTCTACCAAGTCCTAAGCCCACACCGTGCCGCTAGGAAGGCATCGACTTGAGACGTGAAACTGAAGCCGAACGCTCCTTTCCTGTCTTTACCAGACATCCGCCACGTCCATCTATTGGACCGGTTTACAGTGTACTGGTCAGTGATTTAGACACGGTGTGTGTGTGCGTGTGTGTGTGTTTACCTTTAGTGTTAGTGGTTCTGAAAAGAACGTGCTTTATTAACTCCACACAGATCAACTGTGGAAGGCTGGGGTCCGTTTTCAATTCGGCGTACACGGCATGCATGTACTCCTTCCCTTGGCCTTTACTGGAGGATGTGTGTGTTGGCTGTTCTCCATCGGAAGGAAAAATCTATAAGGGAGGGCACACACACACACACACACACACACACACACACACACACACACACACACACACACACACATTCACACACCCTCAGCACCGAAGGAAAGAAGAAGCTGATAAAAATTCAATTTTTCGATGCTGTGAAATTCAAATCCTTCAGCACTTCCTTCCCGCCGCTTCGAACCCGGAACGAAACACGCAGTCGACATCAGAGCAGGTAAATATAGATATCCTTTAATATTCTGAAGTTCTGAAGCCCAGTCGTAAATACAGCTTTCAGACTGGAAGGCACAGTAAGACCAGACTACTGAGTAGCCCCAAATGAAACTGACAAAGACCAGTCAGAAAACAAATAAACAGGAAAGGGGTGTGGCCTAAGATTACAAAACAAAACAATACCAAAATAAAACGGAACAGAAAAAAAATGCAACGAATGACGAGGAGAATCTTATATAAAAAAACAACACCTACAACAACAACAACAACAACAAGAGCACAAATGATAAAAGTAGATTTTAAATTGAAAACAGGTCTGAACACCGCGGCCCACAAAACCGAGACGCTCCCAAGTTTCGAGGGCAAAGATTCAAAGGAAATTCACTACACAACATTCGAACCTCTGAACGCTGCAAAAGAACAGTGTCTCAGCAAGTGAAAGCATCCGAAATACGATCTGAACATCTAATATTCCTCATTTTGTGAAAATTGATGATTTTAAGTGAACAGGGTATGGTCAGGGTATGGTCAGGCTCTGAGCGGCTCAGCGGTCTAATGTGCTACCAACTAAAACCCGAGCCATGCCGCTTTGCCATCAGCAGCCGGAGCCTGAGAGAGCACAACTGGCCGTACTCTCTCCTGGTGGGCAAATGACGCTCTTTCTCCTTATCACTTAGCATCTGTTAGCTGGTGTGGTGGAGCTGTGGACCCGGCACTTTCCTTTAGGGGTACGTTGGCTGCCTAGAGATGCCGCACTGGTGGCAGTTGGAAAAGAGGTGGTGGCTGATTGAGCATGTGTCGGAGGAGATGTGTGTTAAGTCTTTACCCTTCTAGTTTTAGGAGCTATGGCTTGGGGGGGGGGTATGAACGGGGGAAAAAAAATAATAATAATAATAATTTTTTTAAAGTACTTTAAGGATTGTAACGTATTTTGACCAGGGGTGCCCCAACTTCTGCATACTGCTATAAATCTATGACGTTGATTTTCAGGATGTTTGAGGACATGGCACTTTTAGCTACCAAAGTTGAACCAATCTGTAGATCAATGTAGTAGAACTTTTGTTAAAAGTACAATAATTATAAAATCATAGTAAATCGTAAAATCATTGTAAACATAATTAGTTTGGCAAATATCATGAAAATAGGTCCATCATTAGTCCTCAAATTGACGATTCATCAAACGGTAACATATTAAACTGCACCCCGCTGCACCCCTAGCACATGTGGTCTTCTATTGGAAGTAGGGCCGGGTGATACGCAAAAAATATGACATCACGAAATGTAAAGACATTTTCACGATACACAAAATTGATCACGGTACATGTGATCCCAGACAAAATGCCTCAGTAGAAAATTGCAATACTCTCCCAGACAGAGTTCAGCAATGTGCTAATAAATTATCCTGCGTATAACGATATGATAAAAAAATATCGTCATATTGCCCACCCTTAACTGGAAGGTAAATTTTGCTTGTTTAAAAACAAAATAATGCGTGAAAACTCTATAAATAAAATGAAAAATTGCAAAATAAAAATAAAACTCTGGTTAAACAATAGTTAAGTAGTCTTTTTTTCGGACAGGAATCTCAAAATTAGGGAAAAAAAATAAAAAAAAATAAAAAAATCAATCGGACCTTCTACCTAGGCTTGATTTCACTTGCGCAGACGTGGTGTTTTTTTTGCAGTGAAGCACTTAAAGGAGACATGAAATGAACAGCTTGACAATCTCAGACATGTAGTGCAATTCGGTTCTGTAAACGCGATGCTTGATTTTGTAGTGCAAGTGTATCTCGACAAATGAAAAATCAGGAGAGCCCGCACATGAAACTTTCAGCTGTATTGGTCCAAAACAAGGAGGGGGAAAGTCCCGCACACGTGCAGGGCTCGGAAACCTAAACCGGGTTAACGTGAACGCAGTTCGGAAAGAAGGCTGTGCTTAACCTTTTGACCCACCTGGGCCAAAAAAACGACGGAATTGTGTTCTTTGGTATCTGTTCTTGCATACTTTGCCAAGTTGCCTCAATTCGCTCTCCTTTCTGCGTACGTGAGGCCTGCCGTCCAAACACTCCTGACGTTGACGGACGTGTCTTTTAAGCAGAATCTCTGTGGATAATGGATCACATATTCAACTGAAGATGAGAGAAGGGAGGAGGGGATACCAGATCTTACAATAAACAGAAAAAAACACCAAAAACACAAGAACCGGGGAAGAAAATAAAAGATCCACGTGTCACTCGAACATGGGCTGCTGCTTTGGGGTCGTTCTGCCGCACGGGGCTCTATAAATTAAACATAAACCTCATTAGAGGATCCTGATCAGAGCCCAGACGAGGCTGACTGAAGCCCACTCGTATCACGCCCATTACTGCTAACAAGGCTTCCGCATTAGCATCGGCTCAACAGCATCATAGACACACACACACACACACACACACACACACACACACACACACACACACACTTGCACATACAGTTTTCCTGCTTACAGTCTTCACCCAGGCCTCTCATCCAAGCCCATGTGCAAAAACTCCCTTAATTAGCCTCAGACAGGGCCTCTCTCTCTCTCTTTCTCAAAGCAAGAAACGTCCGGTAGGCAACATCTCCGTTTCGGGACGCTTCTAACAGAAAGTTCCAGTGCCGGCCGGCTGTCGCTTTACTAGGCCGAGTCCGTGTCCGAAAAGGGGAAGAGAAGCCCTGCAGCCCTCCCCCTCCTTCAGCGTGTACTACCTCTTAGCATTAGCCTGCTCTGTCAGCTGGGTGAGGTACTCGCGCAGTTCCTTAGCTGCCTGGAAGCGGCCGTAGCGCTTCTGAGGCCTGGTGCACTCGTCCAGCAGCGAGGCGAGGCGCCCATCTCTGGCCACGTCGGCGGGAGGGTCGTGGAGGAGGCCCCCGGTGGTGCCGCGCCACGTGGAAAAGCGGGACAGCAGGTTCTGGCAGACGGCGTAGTAGTTGTGGTCCACTGTGACCCGCGAACATAGGATGTCCTTGGAGAAGGACAGGCAGGCCTCCTTGTCGCACTCTTCGGGGCGACTCTCGTACCACACGTCGTAGTTCTCCGGCTTGTCTGAGGAGAGAAGGAGCGAGAGGTAATGAGGTCGCCGCCCAATAAAGCCTAGCCGTTACCTGCAGTCATTTTTCATCCTAATTAAAAACGCAGTGCCGGGCATGCTGTGATCGCTTGGTAACGCAAAGGACATACATGCTCTCCGTGACCTTTAGCACAATCCACCACACTGCTGTCTTCAGTCAAAGGTAATGGAATGTGACTTGTGATTTGAGATGATAAATCGTCCAAAAACGTCACAAGATATTGTGAAAAATTAAAAACAATACTGTCATTCTTATGACACTGATATGATGATAATATTAGTGAACCTGATAATTAAGAATATTCAGACAGACATTGAAACACGGAAATAAAGAAGGATTAAAAATCCTAAATAAATAAAAATAAAGAAACATTGTTAATAATGCGCTCTGCTCGTTTATTCTGCTTAAAGCCAAACTGTGGAGTGTGATTCTGAAACAGAGTCCATTTGGACTTACTCCTTCAACATTCAGCCTGGAATTCTGGAAGTCTTTGGAGGGAAAAAAAAAAAAACACAGTTATTAGTTTTGACTACTGTCTTGGAGAAGTCGAGTGAAGTCGGGTCTTGGACGACACCATTATTGGAAGACACCGGTACTGGACAAGTGGAGTGGAGTCCTAAACAGGTCAAGTTGAGTCTTGGACAAATCGAGTCAGGCCTTGGACGACAATGGTCTTGGACAAGTCGAGTCGAGTCTTGGATGACACCGTTATTAAAAGACATCGGTACTGGACAAGTCAAGTTGAGACATGGAAGACAATGGTCTTGAACAAGTCTTGGAATAGTCGAATCTGGTCTGTTCTTGAAAGACACTGATCTGGGACAAGTCGAGTCGAGTCTTGGACAAGTCGAGTCGGGCCTTGGAAGACAATGGTCTTGGACAAGCCGAGTCAAGTCTTGTAGGACACTGTTATTTGGAAGACACTAGTCGAGTCGAGTCACTAGTCGAGTCGAGTCTTTACTCAGGCTTACTCAAAGGACATTAGCCCCATAATTCCAGAGTAAAACTAACTTCAGACCCAAGCTCGTCTGGCTGTAATGTAAGGCTTTGCTGAGGTGAGGCCTCCTCCGGGTCCTGAAAGGCTCAGGAACATCTCCTAGACCTTAATAACTGGGGCCAGGCAGCAGCAGGCCGGAATAGACCCGGCCCGGACAGCTCAGCAAAGCGCAGCGTCAATTCATCAGCTGAACTATATTCAGTCATTCAGGGGCACTAAGGAGGGGAGATCTGCTTTCCTGGTCATTTGACACAACTCGATCCTGCGCCAATAACTAATTAGAGAAAATGAAGTCACTGCGCTGCCAATCACCCTCCGGGGAGCCAATTATGAGCAGAACTGGAGGAGGAGGAGGCGACGTCGCACAGGCATTCAGAATGACAAGAACACACACACACACACACACACACACACACACACACACACACACACACACACACACACACACACCCCGCTGTACTGTTCCATTCGTCTATTTTCAGAAATCAAGAGGTAAGGTCTGACGCAGGAAACGTCACACAGCCTCTCGCAGCACCGACCGAATGTTGCTACCGAAGGCCGCTGAAGGTCAGGAGGAACCGAAGCTCAGGAGACTTTTGGAAAGACCACAGCTGCGCTCGTAAACTGGGCAGTGTCAAAGAAATTATGTCGGACGACCGGCGGCTTTTTTCCCCCTTCAAAAATTTGAGATTTTAATAACGAATTTTCGTAAAATGTTGACTTCATTACCTTAAAAAATTACGTTAATTATGTTAATTTCCTGTTAAAATAATGACTGATTTTCTTGAAACTTTGCCTAGTTCACTCGAGGACTCAAAAACGGGCTTCCAAAGAAAATGAATAATTATTAATTATTTTGTCAAAATAAAGATTTTTTTTTCCTTGATCAGGTTTTAATGACAAACAAAAGTCTGACTTTCGGACGGCCGACGTCCCCTCAACTTAATCGCTGCAGCCAAAGGAAAAGTACAGGCCAACCTCAGAGCTTTTCGTTCCTTCCTAACGACGTGACTCAGGGCTGCTGATTCACAGAATCCACAGCTCCTTTAGCAATGAATGCAGCCATCATTAGCGCTCTTAATTAGGCTGCAGAAAAAGATGAACAGCTTGTGAAAGCCTGTATAGCTGGAGTTGAGCTCGCCGACTCCCACCACGGTTCTGCCAAGAGCTGAGGTTATTTGACATTAAGCTCGTTTGGCTAAAAGAACTGAATCCGTCAGACTGTAACGACCCTCCAGTACACCACGTCATCCGCTCTCACAGTTAGCAAGCATATTAGCATCTGACCTCCAACAGGATTGATTTATTTAGTAGGGATTTATTTAGAAACATGCTTTTAGCCCATTTCTGACAGGTACAGAAGAAAAAAATAAACTTGACGTCTCTCAAAGTCACGACTTCCCAACGTATTTGAGAAGTATCTTAATTAATGTCAAAATAATCACTCAATAAAGTGGCACCATCATGACTGTCTAAATAATTAATTTAAGCATTAGGTGTAGGCCCATTTTTGGGATGATCTATAGAAATAATTGTAAGTTTAAGAGCTTGATTACCTTTTTTGGCTAAAATATTTAACTTGGAAAATTAGATTTTAATAAAGAATTTTCTCAAAAAGTTCATTAACTTGAAATAATTACGTTATGTTAATTTATCGTTAAGATAAAGACTGACTTTCTTGAAACTTTGCCTAGATCTCTCGAGAAATCAAAAAAGCCAAACAAAAAAAAAGGAATTCTTTTGTCAAAATATTTCTTGATCAGGTTTTAATGACATTTTTGATGAAGTATCTCAAAAGGCTGACTTTCTACGCTGCAGTAATACCATAGTACTTTAAAATGACTCATGACATTTGAATGAATTCCCAATTTAGTAAACCTGAAATAATTACTTTAATTATCTCACAGTTATTTTATACTGTGTTAAAATAACTGTGATCAATTTTTAATTTTTTTTTTTTATTTAGATTCCTCATTTCTCTAATTTGACTTTTTGGGTTTTTTTTAAGTTTTAATAATGAATTCTCTGAACATGCTGACTTAGTAAACTTGACATAAATTACTTTAACTATCTTAAAATATTACTTTACAATGTGAAAATGGTTGATTTTTTAAAAATGTATGTGATGTATTGAAATAACACCGTAATTCCTTGATGAAAATGATGTTTTTTTCCTTGATGAAAATGACGAAAATGACATTTTTACTTTCAGGAAATAAAAGGTGGCACATCTACACGCTGCTGCTGTTTATAACTTTGCTGGCTCAAAATCTTGACTCGAGAGTTTGCTACAGAGAGAGGTCCATCACGGGTTCACCTGCTTCTCCCGGCTGCAGTTTTATACCCTGAAACATGTGGAGAACATTCACAGGGATCTGTGACGAGACTACAGGGCCAACGTAAAGGGAAGATAAAGCTGCACCTGCTGAGCAGAGAGGAATAAAGAAACTGGGTCAGAACATTCCAAGCTCCTCAAAAGCGAACCCTGGCTGTGGTGTCCTGCATTTCCACAGTGACAGCCGGCAGAGAAACGCTCCCAATTACCCCCCCAAACGTAGTCCATCAGACATGGCATGTTCGGCCTCTGAAGTTTGCTTCTCCTCAGCTCTTACCACCAGTAAAGCTGTAGCGTACTGTATCGTACGCTTTCAAGTGGCTAGGGCGTTAGCTTGTGGATTAATCTTAATATCGGTGCACATTTATAATGTTGAATGACCTGAAACTGAAAATGGAAACAAATGAACAGATATTTTCTGCATTAATAAAAGGTACCTCATCTAGATGCCACTAGCCGTGGGTCAGTCATTGCCCACAGTATTACCATAATACCAAATATCACCATAATTTAATACGTGCTGATATTCATTCAACTGTTATTTGATTTTCTTCTTTATTTAACTATTTTAAATCTATGATTATTAGACAAATGTATACAATAGTTAAAACTGCACTTAATTACCGGCTTTTCAAACTGTTCGCAAACAAATGAAGCCCTTTCCACAGTCCCAAGAATGGCCGCCATTTCTGCCGTTTAGCCTACTGTCCCCTATTTAAAACCGGACATGTCACAGATGTTGTTGCATTGGCTAATCAGAGAGATAAAAAGCCCACAAATTATTTTTGTATTCTTCATTTTGAGCAAGAAAACACAAGAATAAGAATATGAACTGTTTAGCTGAGAAAAAAAGAAGAAAATATTAAGACCCAAACTTGCGCTCACTTGAAATAAAAACATAGTTCATCCTTCAATAAAGGAAACCCTGCAGATTATTTACATACTGACAGAAATGTGAATAGAATTTGATTCTCTTAGATACTCTGACGATCATCTCTTTCACCAAAGAGAACATCTGCGCACCAAAAACCATGAAATATCCAACCAGACTTTTCCCATTTGACTGGCAAAATGGCCACTAGGGGGCCTGTAGTAAAGAATACCCACACATACATACTTTAACGCCACCAAACGTTTTTTGCAAACGTTACGCAAAACCTTGTATCTCCATTTTTTTTTCTTCAGTTTGACATAATGTGCCAAAATCTGGTAGCTGCCATTTTGGAGATACACATTGACAATATTTTACTTTCAGGGTAATGTGAGGTATAGGGTCTGTGATGTTGGGAATCTGTTACTGGATCACGATAATGCAGACGTTAACCATCTGTTGAAATGTGAGCTACACCATCGTCCAAACTCAAACACCATCATATCGAATCAAACAAAAAAGTCTGAGATGTGATATTAAATTGGGTGAACTGTAACACCCCTACAGATTAGCACTGTATTCACCTCATGCCTAAATGTAATAAAAAAAATTAAATACTAATTTAAAATAAATAAATAAACCAACTGATGGAAGGAAAAGCCTGAGAAATGGATTTTTTCGGATTCAGCAAAGAAGAGCCATCGTTACCATCACAACTACCGTCCACTTACTCTGCTTTATCAGCCTCTTGTCCGCCACGATGACGTTCTCCGCGTCCACGACGATCACCTTCCCGTCCCGGGGCCCGACCGCGAAGTTGTCGAAGCTGACGTCCAGCAGGTAGAGCGCGAAGTCGAAGTCATTGTTGGTGAGCTGCTCGGCGATGTCCATCAGCTGCTTGGCCAGGTCCACTCGCTTCTCCCACGGCGCGTTGTAGAAGCTCCACAGCTCCTCACCCACGTAGTTCACCGCCACCATGCGCCCGCACGCGCCCAGGTACTTGGCAAAGGGCCAACCCTCGTCTGAAGGGAAGCTCTGTCGACGAGACACATTACAAAAGAGAGAGAGAGAGAGAGAGAGAGAGAGAGAGAGAGAGGTCAGTCAGGTAATTTCCATAATGCCACAATACATACAAATAAAAACCAGAAAATGGAATATGAATAACCAGCCTGAGATAAAGTCCTGACATCTAAAAATATTCAACCTCCCTCAAAAGTCATCAGATTCATCTGGATCGCCGGTCTGGATTTGTTTCAGACAGTACCTTTCAGCTGGACCACAGCCAGCTCACAGCGGGGGAAAGAGGCCATATGTATAAATTAATCTGAATAAATACTTTTTAAAGCTGGTTTGGAGTCTAGTTTCACTGTATTTCTTCTATTATGTGATAATTCCCAACTATAGCACCTTTTCACATTGGTTGGGGGGCGGTGTGTGTGGGGTGGGGTGTGTGTGGGGGGTGGGGGTGTTACCCTGCCACTGCTGGAAAAAAAAAACCTAGACCAGATATGATCATGACATCCAGCGCTGGACCGGAGTCAGGTCTGGATTTGTTCTCGCCAATATTTATCATATTAATATTTATATTATATATTTATTATATTTTTGAATGCAAATCAAACTGCCCTTAACACACATTTTCAAAGTCAGATTCTTTTTTTTTGTCTTCAGATCTTAACCCTTTAAATAGACCTAACAACGGGTGTAACGCATCATCATATTGTCGCTGCCTTGCAAAAAGATGAAAAACAACATTCATTTTTGTTGGTTTTACTTTTTAACAGAATTCGATTCTGTTAGAGAGCTGTTCTTCACGTCGTGTCCAACTTCCATGACAAATGGACCAATAGAAATGCTCCAAAATGAAAAATTTCTACATATTTCTACATTGACTTCCATTACAGTAAAATTGCCATTTTGAAAATTTCTTTGAATTTCTTTTCCTTCTCATTTCATCTCATTTGTATAAACTTTCTATGCGACCCACAGGTTCAGATCTTATCTTCTACGTATAAATAAAATTTAGGGCACTTTT
Source organism: Salminus brasiliensis (assembly GCF_030463535.1). NCBI lineage: Eukaryota > Metazoa > Chordata > Actinopteri > Characiformes > Bryconidae > Salminus > Salminus brasiliensis. The sequence goes on along the minus strand of NC_132886.1, from coordinate 39,028,186 downwards.
CAGGTCATTACTTTGTTACTTCCAATGAGCTACGAATGTGTAAACAACTCCGCTGTTATTACCGCCTCCCCCGACTGTGCCCACGGCTTAAAGGCTGACACTACGAGTGGTCATTACACCAAGCCCTCACCGCCGCAGGCTTTGAGAGTCTGTGTGGAAGGAACTATTTCCATGGTTTCCAGGACTCGGGCTTTGTGAAAGTGATGTGTACACAGGCCGCTTGTTCCCGGATGTGAACCCGGAGACACAATGAGGAAAAGTTAACAGCGCAGTCACCAAAGCAGTCGTAAACTTTGCTTAAGTGCTCTGGATATCACATTTCCGCCATTTGGAGACGGGCTGTTAAAAATGGATGCGCGGCTATTAAACTTTAATCGGGGGGGGCTCAAGTGTTTTCAAGTGCGGTGCCCTCGCTGATCAACAGCGGTATCTACAGAGGCCGCCTGCTTCCTCCGGCCTGAACAGATGCTGGGTAGAACTGAAGCGTCAGCCGGAGCTTCCTGCTGGCCGGGGCTGATGTTCCACATTGGAGCAACCAAGGAATGAGAGTGGAGTTTCACAATTCCCCCACAATCCCGGACCTGGGTCGGGAAACACTGTTTACACCCTTCCCGGTTTAGAAAGCGGTCTCAGATTCCTTGCATTTTTGTCAGGGAAACTTTTTTTTGCTCCAAAATGCTGCAAAATGTCCAAAATGGACTATTTTTCAGAGGATTCCCCCCAATGTTTTAACCAGTCTAGTCATTTCCAATTCCCACCTACTAGTAAAAAACGCTACCAGTCCTGCGAGGGCTAGCATGTGCTTCCTCAGAGCTCCAACACATTTATCAAATTGCCGCTAACTCAGCAGACAACTCAACACGCTTGGAGGAGAACACTAGGCTACCTGCCAGTTCTGTGACCTCGGTCCTTTGACTGCATTTGAGAAGCTCTGCCTCCAGGCGTCTGTCCATTTCCGCAGTACAGCCCGCAAAAGACCCGAAAGAACCAATATCTGCATTGTGAAGGCCATACAGTCGGACCGCTGACATACTTTCCAGCCCTACCGTCCGTTTACTTTGCTGTTTTCCTTGAAAGAAAAGAGGCTCTAATTTGACCTAATTCGCACAAGTGCAAGTGCCCAGGGATCTTGGCTTGGTTTCCAGACTTTCTTCAGCCCGGTTAAGATGGGGAAGGACAGAAGGGAATGGAGAGCGGGATGTGTGAAAGTCAGTACAAGAGCATGTTATTCCATTCAGAGGTGCCTAAAACACTTCACAAACTGAAGTGCAAGGCCTCCAGAGTCTCAAACAATGTAGAGCTTGAGAGCTGCTGCTCGGAGTTCCGCTCTCCGAGAACGTCAAAGGCACGTTGTTTGCAAACCTCGTCCCCTGAAAGAGCCAAGCTGAGCTTGTTCCAGCTCAGAGTTTGCAAAAGCAGCCCTGTACAAAGAGCGAGCACTCAATAGATGCAACAGCAAACGAGGGGGAAGAAAAAGGGAGGGAGGGGGTCGTGTCTGAGATCCACCACCATTTTTCATCTCAGCTTGATACTGAACTGCTCTGCTTTTTCAAAAAAGTCGGCGTCTTCGCTTGTGAGACCTGCGAGAAGAAACTTGGGTATAGGAAAACAGGACGGCAGCTTCGCGCCAAGATAGACCAGAGGTGACCATGGTAAACTAGGCATGTGCATTCTATGCCTGGGCAAAAGTGCGATGTAATCAGATATGAGCAATGATCAATACGTAACCTAGCAATAGCAATGCCTCAATATACTGCACTGAATTTTATTGCTTGGAGTTGCAAGCAATAAGGTTCTCCAGTAGGACACATCATCAGTATCAGTAAACAAACGTTTCTCGGACAAACTAACACATTGGCACATCGTCCACCGAGAAGAAAACATCTTAATGTAGAAGCTGACTATTCCTGATTAATATCCACTTTTGACTCTTTTTGTTAGCTGAAGGTTTAGCTGAAGTTGAGATAAAGACACTCCTTCTACTCACCCAACACCAAAGTTACTGATTTCCCTTAGCCTTTTTGAGACATAGCACCTCAGGACTGGAGGTACAGCACAAAGAAATAAAAAGAACCATCTACAGAAGATTTTCCTTGCAAATGAAGAACGATTTATTGATTCACCTGGTCCAAGTAGGTGTGACGAGCAAGCGAGCATGAAAGACAGAAAGAGAGAGAGATGTGAACTCAAGGTGAAGTAAATGTTGGCTAGCTACTGTACTGTTTCAGCGACCAGTCACTTTCTACAGGAGACAAACTCAGGTGATGTAAGCTAGTGTGAACGCTGGGCAAAATGTTGTGTAGTTGTGAGGAGTAATAAAACATTGGGGGTGGTTTGAGCAGAGAACAGGCACCCACACCGAAAGATCTGAAAGGGGCGGTGCTGTGGTGCTGAATCCTTGAGGTATTTCGATGAAAGCATGTCGCGGATATGTAATTGGGACCCTGTGGAACTGTGTTAGCTTGTGAAAAAGGGCAGAAACGTAACCTTTAAAGAAAGAAACTGCACATAATGTAAAAAGGTCTCTACCAATTAGAGCCATTTCCTAGAACCACAGGAGACCATCCTAAAAAAAATGAGTGTATCCTGCTTTAGTTGGAGTAACTGTATCTACCGTCCAGGGAAAAAGGCTTTCTACAAGATTTTGGAAGAGGATTTCTGTAGGGATTTGATTGCATTCAGCAGCGAGAGTATTAGAGAGGTCAGGATGTTGGACGATGATCACCACCCCACCTCTTCCCAAAGGTTCTGGATGGACCTACAGAGTACACAGTTCTTCCACTGCTCCACAGCTCAATGCTGGGGGATTTTATACCCCTCTACTAGCCCACGCCTGGCATTAGGCAGCATGGTGCATGGTGATTGGTTGATGTTTATGTGCTCCAGATAGTCCTATTCTATTGACATTTGCACCTTTGTGTTTAAGTTGCTGAATGCATTCATAAAAAGGGGTGTCCAAAAACATTTGGACATGCAGTGCATCACGGATATACCGACACCTACCGTACCATGTTTTAAAAGTGATTTCACTGTGGTGTTGCGGTAACGCCTAGCTTCAGAAACGAGCGGTGTCTGGTGTCGTCTCTGTAGCTTCTCAGTCCATTAACCGCTAAGGTTTCTATCTGGTGGCGTGCACAGCTCACAGGCACCCACCACTTAGTGCACAAACCACTTCCTCCGCCGCGGAGCCGAGCAGAGCCTGCAACGAGCGTGCGTGACCTTCAGATCGTATTAAAGCATTTCTGAGACACAAACAACGCTTACAAAAGGTGCTCGCTGCTACAAGACATCGCATTCAGCCTGCCTTCCAATGTTTCTCAGTTCCAGCGAGAACGAGAGCAAGGTGAAGGAAGTGGGGGTCACCATGGTGGTACAACCCTGGGAGACAATAATGAACAAACAAGGCCCCATTAGCAGAGACATCAGCTGTTAACACTCTTGACTCTGATCGTGTGCAGAGTAAGTAATAAGGTAGCGAGATACTCAGCACATAAACGTCACTGTGGGTGCGTCGAAATATCGGGGGTTCTGATCTGCAGAGAAGCTGGTTTCTGGTTTCACAAGCTGCCACTGCTCTGCCATACTGTGGACCAGTGCTTCATTAGATGCTTGTATAACTGGTCTGTTGGTCTGAGCAACTTCACAGCGCCAGGACACAGTCACAGGGTCACAGTGCTGGCTTTCCATCCACTATATGCTGGACACTGCGGGTTCTAGATGGTTCTAGTTCAGGGGGGAACCAAGACAAGACAATCCAATCATATTTGCCATTAGCGTTGGACACAGATGGAACTTGGCCTTCGCTTTTTACCCAACAAAGTGACCGTGAGCACATGTACCTGGGGAGCAGAGAGGGTTAAGGGCCACTCTCAAGGGCCCAACAGTGGCAGCTTGCCGAGTATTGCCCGGGTATCAAACCCACAACCCTGTGATCAACATGTCCATCAATAGCCGTCGCTGCCCAGAGGCTTGTTAAACATCTGAAAACCAGGATTCGACAAATCAGGGAAGACTAACGCCACATTAGCGCTGCCACTAACGACTATTTAACTAATGACGGGACGTCGGTTTCCCGTAGCAACCCATATTCCCTGTATTCCAGAGTCTGGAGGTGATGAGCTGCTGTCCAGTATCAACATCCTCATATTCTCCTGCTTTCTCAGCTTTGACTACAGCTTTACTATTAGTGGGCGGAGTGTGTGTACATTTTTGGGGTAAAAAAATAATACATATATAATAATAATAATAAAAATACTGGTCAAGACTGTCATGCAAGAGTTTTGGGGTTTTCCAGCTCTGTTGTGGTTCTCCTGGATCTTCTGAAGGAGTAACAGCAGTGTTTGAGGTTCACGGTTTGTACTTTCCATGTACCGAACTCTCATTATTCAACCAGTCCAGGATAAACACCGTTTTTTCAATTCTAGCCCAGCTTTAAAAAGGACGTCAACAACAACAACGAGCCTGAAATCAGTCACGCTGAAGCGAGTTCGGTGTATGGAGGTCAGTCACACAGCAGAGCAAGCTGGTGAGAAACGAGGGGAGGTAGGAGGGAGGGAGGGAGGGACGAGCGGTGTGGCGGGCAGAAAGTCTCCTTTTCAACCACAGTGGAAATTCTAACCTAGCCAGCCGTAAAGCTCACGTGTACGTGTGCATATGTGCGAGTGTGTGCGCGAGCGCAGGGGTGTGTGTGCATGCCAAATGGCTGTGCGTGGGCGGGTTTCAGGTGAAAGGTTGGAGGGAACAAAAGTGCTGTGAAAGCTCGCGCAGCCTCTGAGCGGAAGTCTGCTCGGCCCAGTTTCCTAATGCTGCAAAACGATCAACCATCAGAAAGCTCTAACTGGAGTCACTGCAAATCCGCTGATTTATTGAGAGCTGTATCAGCTCGCTTTCTGCCTTGTCTGCTGAGCGTTCAGTCATAACAAAAGGCCCATCTCTCAAGTTCTACCGAGGAGTAGGTCTCTGGATGAGTGTTCTGAAAAGCAGAGCTACATAAGTGACACAGTAGACCGCCCACGCGATCGACCACTGCAGGCAACAGGGAGGCAAAGCCTGCTCCTGCTCCTCTCTGGTGTTTGGGGGGTGGTGGGGAGGGGGGGGGGGTGTCAGAGTTGTGTGTTTGGAGTTGGTGTCAGAGTCGAGTCTTGGGTCTTTAGAGTGGAAGTCCATACTGATTGATCTGAGGTGCAAGTCTGAGTCTGAACCGAGGCTCTGAGGGTGCAAGTGTGACGACTCTGCGAGTCAATTCTCTGGGGAGCGAGTCCAAGCAGAGTCACTTGGGTTTGAATCAGAGTCGAGTCTTAAGTTTCTATCAAGTGATTTATGGTGCAAGCCTCTCTCGAGCCTCGAGTTTGTTCCTAGGCTGCGAGTCAGGGTTGAGCCTCGAGACTTTGGGGTAAGAGTCAGAGCAGAGTCTCTGGGCCTCTAGTCTGTGCAGAGTCTGTTGGGTTGAATCGTGGTAAAGTCTCAAGTTTCTAGGTTGCATAGTCCATATCGAGTCCTCTAGGGAACAAGCTGGAGCTGAGTCTTAAGTCTCTAGGAACGCAAGTCTTAGGTGAGTCTTTAGGGTGCAAGTCCAAGTCGACTGCAGTCCACTGTGAGTTGCAAGAATTTGGGCCATTTTGGAGTCTTAGGGGGACGAGTCTGGGTTTGAATCTGAGTCGGGTCTCAAGTTTCTAGGGCACAAGTCCATATCAAGTGATTCAGGGCGCAAGTCTTAGGTGAGTCTTTAGGGTGCAAGTCCAAGTCGACTCTCTTGGGGTGTCCTCAGACGACAGTCCACTGTAAGTTGCAAGACTTTGGGCCATTTTGGAGTCTCTGGGGGCTGAGTCCCAGCAGTCGGGTCTCAAGTTTCTAGGGCACAAGTCCATATCAAGTGATTCAGGGTGCAAGTCTCTAGGCTGTGAATATGTCTGGAATCTCGAATTCCCGGGCCACAAGTCAGAGCCTGTGAAGTGCAAGTCTCTGGACCTCGAGTTTCTGTCGAGTCTCTTGGGTTTGAATCCAAGTTCAGTCTCAAGTCTTTAGGGACACGAGTCAGAGTTGAGTTCCTAGGGGCGTGAGTCCGCGTTGAGCCCCGAGTACCTGGGTGCGAGTCAGAGCCGAGTTGCAAGTCTTTGGGCCGTTAGTCAGAGTAGAGTCTCGAGTCTCGGCTCACCTTCATTAGCTCGCTTTCTGCCGCGTCTGCTGAGCGTACGGTCGTGTTAGAAGGCCTATTTCTCCAGTTCTACAGACGAGTTTGTTCAGACGAGTGTTTCTGAAAAGCAGCGGTGCGTAAGCGACAGCAGACCACCTACGCAGACCACCAACTTTCACACTGAATTTCAACTCGTATTATGAAACATGTTAAAAGGGGAACTCCACAGTCAGGCTCTGCGTTCAGATGTAAACTAAGTCCGAGTGGCTATACTCAGCATTCTGGGAGCACATCAGCTGAAGCCTGCCGATCAAACCTATCAGATTCTGTATTCATTTCACATCAATTAATAATCCGATCCTGGCAGCTCCACCTCCAAGAATGTTTTCCCATCAGTGCTGCTGCATGCTTGGTTGCGCTTGAGGAGGCGGCTCCTGGTGACAGCGGCTCCGACTGAGCTCCTGAGCAACAAGCGGAAAAACAGCCATGCCAAGTTCACGCTCGTTAGCACGCACAGCTCTAAAAAAGACAACACCGGCCGCCCGCCGGTTCTGGGAGCGTTTCGAAAAGGTGCCCATGGCATCAGAACCTCGTCAGAGCCTCAGTATCAGGTGAAAGAGGCTGCGTGCTACATTAGAGCCGTGATGGACATGACCCCTGGGGCGCTGCCGGTGCTATTCTCAGCCTTGCTGAGCAGATGGGCCACACTCTCAATAGAGCAAGAAAGGCACAAGTAATGCAGGCACAAAGTCAAAGCCGGAGGCTTTTTTCCAGGGGACGGGGACGCCAGAGCTGCTCTGTAATGCCTGCAATGGGGTAACAAATTGTCCTCCTGACCTTTTCCTTGAGGCGAGCCAGAGTAGAGTCTCTGGGGTGGAAGTCAAATCCAGTCAATGGTCTATGGGACGCAAGTCCAAGTCAAGCTTAGAGTCTCTGGGGTGGGAGGACTGAGCCCAGTCTCTAATCTCCAGAATTTCCATTTCCCGCATTAAATTTAATTAATATTTAAAGGGGAATTCACTTTTAGGCCACTGTTCCCCGTGTGCAGTACGCTAATAATCTTACAATTATATGAATTCTTTAAAAGGTAGAGCACAACTATTAATAAATCAATAATGAATGGTCTTACGGATTTTAAAATACAAGCCTCTAAATGATCAATATCTAATAATGTAATACACTGGTTTAGCACCCAATCTTATATGGCTAGTAAGCTAACTATTTCAAACAGCCAACAGCCAACTCCTACTATATAAAGATTGGAATATTAATCAATTATTAATGAATAAGTTGGTAAAACGTACTGTAAGACACACTGTAGTACTGTGAACACATAGTCAGCATATGTTAGTATGCAGTTATTTGATTATTTGAGATATTAAGTGAGGAAATACACCATTGTTTTCTTTCAGCTCAATAATAAAATAATAAAATAATGAAAGAAATATTTAAAGCTTGTGTTTACCAGAATTACCAGAATTATGGCATATCCCCATTGATTGTTTCTACTGTACTATTAAAACTACATAAATAATAATTACATAAATAAAATAAGTTTGTTTATTTAGCATTATACTAAACTCCTTTCCCAAAATCCACTGTTTTTATAGCATTTATAATTCTGATTATTACCTCCTGTAAAACATCATTTGACCACATGGTTCGAACAGATGTAAGCTAATCTTGCCTTATCCTTTATCTTCTCTATTAATGATAAACTTTCAGATCAGGTTGGTCAAGCTCAATGATTCATCCGTGACTCAAGATTTTAGTTGAGAAAAATGTTTGGCATTATGCCAAGCACAGAAATATTTGACCGGGAAAAATAAAACCGCTATAAATGTTTGATGGTGTAGAAAGACATCAGCCATTTTGGCGCCAAAACTTTCCACAATGGCCGTTACAAGGTTGATGGCTGGGTCCGTCCTGGGTCAGAAATGGGTGCCTTTCCACCCCGTAACATTAATTCAGCCCCGTCACATAAAAAAAAAAGTTACAGGGTGGAACGTGACTGGGTTGAAGGGCACCCGTTCCTAAGAAGGAGGCAAAAGTGACCAACAGGATGCTTTCATGTCCTGCATTAAAACTGGAGGTCCTACTTTAATCAGTCTCAAACCCCCACCTCTGGCATCAAGCCACTAGTTCTGATTGTGCTTGCCTAATATCATTACATGCTAGCCTCAAAGCACATTCAATTGTTGAGTAATCGCAAACATGCTTATGTGGTTTCTGAACTTGGGGCCCTGTAGACCAAACAGTTGGACAAAATTCAGGGTTCGAGATGGTCACAACTACTGTTTTTAGCTCTGGAACTGACTTACGCCTCCCCACACATGTATATAATCTCCTAGAATATATAATTACCTCCATTTAAACTGTAATTCGCTAACGTGCTGTGTGTGATGTCAGATTTCTGGCTGCTTTTAGCAATCTGCTCACTCACTCACTCACTCGCCCACTCGCTCTTTCTCCAGTTCCAGAAGCGTGTATCCCCCCTAAGCGAAGGCGGCTGGCCCCTCTGCTCCAAACGACTCCGCTATTACGGGACAGCAAATTGTTTTTCTACCGCTCAGCTAAAAATACCCGAACCACAATCGCTGGAAACGAGCAGCATGGGACCCGTGGTGCGGGGAGAGCGGGAGGAGGCCTCGCTGCCGCATGTCAACGTCAGAACTTGACGGTGCAAGTGGCATAATTCAGGAGGGGTGACAAATTGACAGGCCGTTTGATTTCTTCATCTGGCTCTGCAGCCGGCACAATCTGGAAAGTGCGAAAATTCCGGTTAAAAGTGGGAGGGTTCGGGGAGGCAACTGCAGACTTGTGGCAAACTGGAAGATCTCGCTTTTCTTAGCTGCAGGGCGGATGATAAATGATTCAAAGCATGCTGAGAGACACACGCCCGTTAGCTTCGGCAGCGCGTTCTTCGTGTCCGTGCAGGACGAGGAAAGAGCGAAGGAAGGAAGTGAGGGAGGGAGGGAGGTAGGGTAGGTAATCTCATCAAAGAACTAAGAGAGTCCTCTCATTTGGGGCTTCCAGTGCAAGGCAGTGACATCTCATTATGATTATGGAATTGACACAGGTTGCAGGGCAAAGGGCCGGATTGTACAAAGCTAATTCAATTTTATGGATCATTCTCCACAGAGGGCTGCGATCGCCTTCGCCGGCCAGAACGCTCGAGGTGTTGGGAGACAGAGTGAATAATGGGGGGTCAGAGCAGATATTGGCTGGCCTCACAGAGATGTCCTTATGTTTGTCTAGCCCTTTGACAACTGGGGTCAATCACAAAAGAAATTGAAATGGATTAGCCAGCTTTAAAAAAGAAATCAATTACAGAGCCGGGAGGAGACTAACGGAGCTCAGACAAGGAACACCATGGATTATAACGAGGAGAAAGGAGTGGAACTAGACTTCCGAATGAACTCAGCTCCAGCTCGTTCCCTGATAAGATACTATATGTTCATGATTTATGCCCCAAGACATCTGTTGGGACAGCCAGGCATTTGCCCCAACCAAGAAACACCACTTGCACTCACGGAATATCTATAATTCAGGAACCACGCTGAAAAACTTCATATGCATAAAGATGCACCAAGTCGATCCATCTCATTTCTGGGATGTGTGTTTAATTAATATTTCACCCAGACTAAAAAAAAAAAACTATAATTAACTACAGGCCTTGCTTAAACCAGTTCAACCCAACCCAACCCAACCCAACCGATCCACAAACCCAACAAAGACGAAGCCGACAGACCACATACCTGCAACACCAGAGGCTCAGGGTTGAACGCCAATGTCATCAGCAGCTGCATCCTCTCAGTGTCCTTTAGATTCTTCAAAAGGAAGCTTCCAGAGTCCTTGGTCTCGGCGTACCTCCTGACCACCCTGTCCAGAAGCCTCTGGGAAGGGCAGTGCACCAGGTCCGACCAGCCCTCCACCACCTCCGGAGTCAGCAACCTCACGTCGCCGTTAAGCCGAGCAAACTCGGTTTTGTACATGCCCTGGATGAGGTCGCATCGAGGCCTTCCTGTGGCTCGTTTGCATATCTTCTGATCGATCTCTGCGAGCTCCTGGTTGGAGCCCAGACGCTTGAGCACCACCCGCCGCGTCCCTTCCCGAGGTTCTCCGTACTGGCCGAAGTAGACGTTTTTCACGTTGAAGAAGTCCAGGAAGCGCAGCCGGCCCCAAGTCTCGAAGGTGACCTGGCCGTTCATGAACTTGCGGCACCAGCTGGTCCCGAAGCAGGCCGGGCACTTGTTGAGGCCGATGAAGCGTCGGTCCATGAGCTCGTTTCTCTGGAAGGAGGCGAAAAGGTTGTGGGTGTTCATGAGCAGGATGACGAACAGGGCCACCAGGAACAGGAACTTGCCGCACCGGTAGACACGGGCGAACTTCAGCGACACGAACCGCAACATGCTGACAGGCAGTGGCTCGAGGACGATCAGAGCGCTTCGGTCTTCCTCAATGCCACGGCCTCATCCTCGCTACCTGCTGCATAGTCGACGATCGGGTCACCTAGAGCAATCCATGCTGCCTGCGAGGATGTCGGTCCATGCCGTCAGGCTCAGGAGCCACGGTCCCCATGTCTGAGGCCAAGTCTCTCACGCCTTAGCATCAACCTCCTTTCGTAGGAGTCCGCCTCACCTTGAAAAGATGAAGAGGAAATTTAGGATTAGGTGGAACATTCACAGGCGAGTGCAAAGACCTTGCAATGCCAAAAGTTTACAGACTTACAGACTAAAGAGGCATACAGCATGGAAAAAAAAACAACAATTCCCTGAATAAGGTCATATACTTTCACTTTAGGGCATCCAGTCATTCGCCTCGACCATGAGAAGCTCTAAGTGCGCACCCCCTCAATGCATCTTTAAGGTCTTTGTCAGCAGCATCTCTCATTTGACAGAACGGATGGCTAAGCAGGAACGAGATGGAGCCCATTAAGGGGGAATTAGGCTACATCCATCTAAATGGAAAAAGCTGTGACAAATGACTGATAATAGTATACGCAGGCCTGCTGAAGGAGGAACAAGGATTCGGAGACCCAGACAAATGCCTAATAGGCCTCATTTGCAAGAGAAAGTGATACATCAGTTGAATCTCATAAAACCCCAGCAAAAGGACTTGACCTCATGAAATTTGTGGCATTAACATTTAATATGGGAAAAAGGAGGTTATGAGTGTAATAGGAGGCACACACTAATTCCACATATGGTGTTGCTATAGATGCTGAATTTGTGGGCTGGCATTTCCATGAAGACTCTTAATAAACTGAAAATGATAACAATAATAAAGGAAATCGGTCTACAATAATACTCCAGCAATTTCTAGACAAACAAAAAATGGTAAATTCAGTCAATTACTATGGTATTCTACAGAATATTACACCAGTATGTACATGATATTTGCAACACAACACAGATTAAATTCTCCTTTAAAGGCACTTGCATGTAAGATAATAGCACAATGTTTTATATCAAAATGCTCAGAACGATCTCAGCTCGACATTTAGCTGACACTCTTCTCCAGAGTGACTTACAAGGTAACTCATATTACAGAGGGCGGCCAGTGTAGTGTTAGGAGTCTTGCCCAAGGACTCTTATTGGTGTAGCGCAGCACCTAGTCACCCAGACCAGGAATTGAACCCCAGTCTCCCACATGGTGTGGTAGCTCACTGGCATGCAGTGGGGTTATTATCTGTTGCGCCACACCATCCACCATTAGCAGCTCTCGCTTCAATAAGACCCCATGTGACCTATAGAACGGTGTGAGGAGATACTCTGACCCTAAACCTGAAAAGTTAGTCAAGATTTTAAAACTTCTTTATTTCTCCAGTGAAAACCTTCCTTTACTGATGTGGACGGACTGTTATGGTGTTTGAAAGGGGTTGATACTAGATTTTGAGGGTAGGAGTGACCCCATGTCCGGACACAACTCTGCATCTGGTTTAATTTGTGTTCACACTTCAAACGAACCACTTGCTTGTTCGGTCCGGAAGGCATTTCCGCTTTCTCTTATGAGCCGCACTAATGGAGAATACGCACCAAGGTTTGTTATTATCAAACTGAAGCTGACAGGTATAAACAGAGCATTAAAAAAAATGTAGTATGACCACTGATTAGTCACTAACATTGACGTCCACCACAATTAAAAAGTTGTTTCTGCAAAGTTTCCCCTTTTAAACCCTACAAAAGGCAGATGGCAAGGAAACGACTGCCCGCATTAACAGCGCTCTTAATCACTCAGCCTCCTTTTATTTTAAACCTTCAATGAATTCAGCTGAGTCAACGCATAAATGGACCCAGCCAATCTCATTTGTGTGATCCTTCAAAATTAAATTTAATTGGGTGCAATAATTGGGGAGATAACGAGAAACCCCAAGGATATTAGGATGTGTTCCAAGAGCAATTCGATAAGGCCGGACAATGGCGTACATATCTCGTTCTTGTCCTGACTTCCTTGACAAGGAAATTTAATTACTTTTAAAACGATAGCGACTTCTTTTGTTCTCTGCTCATAACCACTTTCACTCACCTTAAAAAGACTTTACACGTCTACAGAACAGTCCCACGCTCCAACTTAATGAGCTACTTTCTAATTGCTTCTCACCAATGAGTCACCAACAAGCTCACACTGGCCACACTGCTTCAAACCAGCCCCCCCCCCAGACCTAAAGCTCAATTTTTTGAAGACCTTCAAAAATCATCATAAAAAAAATGCACAATAAAGCCTGAGAGGAACAAAAACTCTGCTCTGCTCTAATAAATATGAAGGTGCTTCAACGGATTCTCTGACGCTCAGGCATGCTAGCTGTAGACAAGTCCAGGAAGACGCTACCCAGGCATTACAATGCTGCTACCCAGGCATTTCCTCAGCCATGGCGTCTTGGTGTCGTCAAATCTGACCAAATCTGTGTTGGGCATCCTAGCATGATCACAACATCTGATCGGTGGCTGGTTCTCCATTCAAAAAAAACACAGAGAAACCATGTTCGACCTTGAGGAACCATGTGTGTATAAGAGAAGTGTGGAAAAAGCATTAAACAAGGTTTAGAAGAACCGTCAGAAGCAAATATTCTTCTGTACTGCAGCAAAGGTGGTTCCTCCATGGTGCAGGTACTCAGCTCTGGAGCTTGAATCCAGCTTGTTTCCAGTCTCGGATTTTGTTCTCTCTGAAAGTAAAGGGAACAATAAATTTTACTGATTGGCCATGTGGTGTCACACCTACAAAGACTGGACAATGGACTCAAGGTCCAGATCTGAAGACCTCTGTTCTATGGCATCGCTCAAAGAACCCATTGAAGCACCTTTATTTTTAAGGGTGTAGAACAAGAGCAAGCCGTTCAGGCAGGCAGGCGAGCGAGCCAGCGACGGCACGCTCAGGCATGCTAACTGTACACAAATCCGATGAAATGTTCCCCAGGCATTACGTCAGTTTTCCAAGTCAGTGTCTAGGTCTGTTCTCACAAAGCCATGGTGTCCATTTTCAAATCTGACCCTTTCTGCTGGTAGATTTCTGATAGGTCAGTCTTCTGAAAGGCTAGTCATGCTAATCTGACTAAGAACTGAGGTTGAACTTCTCTCTTTTTAATAAAGTTACTAACAAACCTGTTAGTTGAAGTGTTTTTTAACTTCTTAAGTATGTAGACACAAAACAATTCCTGCTAGCTGGCTTCAACAATACCCAGTCAAAGCTCTGAAAATATTAGCTGCTTTGCTAACATTATACGGGGACATCACATCAGAGCTAGGCAATGTGACAAAAATATTTATCGTATCGAGATTACGATATGATAACGTATACGATATGATAAAGTCTTGTAAGTGCTAAATAAACACCGACCAACTGCACATTTCATTACAACAGTGTAATTAGACTGGTTTAATTAGATAAATAGAAGCTATGAATGATGTTATGAATGAAATTAGCAATACAATACAATGTTATCTTGCTGCTAGATTTCCTTAGATTGCTTCCTTAGACAGCTTTGGTCTTAAACTTGGACTTTAATAGTATTAAATTCTTTGGTAAATGGAAATATATTTTTTATTTTTTTATAACTTTTTATATTTTTATAACTTATTTTGCTTTCGTTGCATCAAAAATTGATATAAAACAATATTAGAATATATAACCGCATGTTTTAAAATGTTTGTTAGAAAAAGTATCATTAGACACAATTTTATTAATTTAAATGAATTAATATTTTAATTAAATTAATCAATATAATAAAAAAGAAATACCGACCAGCAACAAATTTAATTGCAAAGATGTTATTGTTGGTTAATTGAATGGAATTATGTACAATTACAACTATTATTATTATTATTATTATGTTAATAAAAATGAATTTTTAATTTTTTACTGCTGCATTTTGTGACGTGATTGTAACTTTAACTACACAAAACTTCATAAAGGAACTTCCTTCAAAATATTAAAACTACAGCAAAAATGAGACTGAACACCAGAAAGACACTCCAGGCAGCCCAACATGCCGAGTCCCGGTGACAAAGCACCGAAGTGTAAGAAATCTGGGGCTGTGCCTTACATAACCAGGACAGTGGTTTCTGAAGGAGCTTCAAAATGTCAAGCCATGAGAACATGCGTAACTAAAGGGTGACCTCCCAACACACCTCAGGCCGGCCGAGCACACCGTTAATCACCGGAGCAGCTCGGCGGAGTAGAACGGGGCTCTGAGGCGCACTGCGTTACGCTTCTTCCTCTGAAGGTTTACGAGCGAGAACAGAAAGCCCAATAAAAACCACTTCAGAAGACTCGCAGTGGAGGAAGGGAACCTCAAGCAGCTGAACCTCATCTTCAGTAGCACCACACAAAAGGAGCCCTCTCCTTGTAGATGCGTCGCTGCAAGGTAGAGAACTGACGACTAGGACTTCTATCAAAGGTGTGAGACGTGTCGGTGGCGTTTAAAGCAGGGCCGTTCGTTCGGCAGATGGTGACGGCGTGCAGGATGAGTCATCGGTACCGGTTTCAGACGCTCCAGACGAAGACTGGGCACCGGCACGGAGAAGAAAGCCAGAAGTTTGTCCGCAGCCAAACTTTTAAAAACCTTGAAAGAGGTTCCTCAACAAACTCTGGCAGTTCCCTGCAGATACAGAAGATACAGAAGACACAGAAGCACAGGAAAACTTCAGCAGCCGACAACATCTCACTGTCGGTATTGCAAGAAAAATTCCTGGGCTCCCGTTCCGAAGGGTTGATGAACGGACGTCACCGAGCACAAATGAAGAAGGGAAATTCCATAAGAAACCACAGAAATCGAGCCCAATCAGCAGCCCCAGATTTCCCTTTCTTGCAAAGGCTTCGCTTATTAGAGCCCAGCACAAAGAGCCCCCGTGTACGCACAACAACCGAGAACATGAATAAAACAACTCCGTAATGCGATTTCCAGAGTCATGCTCCCGTAAGAACCATTCCGCTGTAGCGCATAAAGGACGGGGCTTTAAGTGGCTGAGCATTTATTGCGCCTGGGTTTGCTCGAGGCTCCCGTGGAGATCGCACGGAAAATGAAAAAGCGTGCCTGTCGTGGTTATCGACGGCTCCAGTCAATAATGTTTGATCACACTGGTGTTATGCTGCCAGTGCAGCCGCCAGCAGCTGGGAGAACAGACTATCCTCCGAGGCAGAAGAAGGCCCAACAATTAACGGACGCTTGTTATGTGGGTGTGTGACTCTCAGCGCAGCGCCAGTTGTGTCTTTTGGTTCTCTCGCAGGTCCAGAAACCACAGAGACGACCACAAGCTGCCTCGCGTTCAAGTCGAATCTCTGGGACGTGAGTCTGAGTCTCTGAGTGGGAATCAAGTAGAGTCTCTTAAGAACGAGTCTGAGTCAAGTCTTAAGTTTCTGGACTTGCGTCTCAAGGAGTGATTCCAAGTCGAGTCTTGAGTCTTTGGGGTGGAAATCTGAGGCGAGTCTTGGGTCTGTAGGTGTAAGTCTAAGTCAAGTCTTGAGACCCTGGCGAGCGAGGCCAAAATGTGTCTCTAGGTTTGAGTGAGTCAAGATTTGAGTCTCTAGGTGTGCTTCCAAGTCGAGTTTCTGGGTCCGAGCCGAGTAGAGCCTCGAGTCTCTAAGAGCGAGTCTGAGTCAAGTATCGAGCTTCTGGGGTGCGAGTCAGTGTCTCTCGATACGAGCCGAGTAGAGCCCCGAGTCTCTAAGAGCGGGTCTAGGTCAAGTCTCGAGCTTCCGAGGTGGAAGTCTAGAGTCAAGACTTGAGTCTCTAGGTGTGCATCGAAAGCCGAATCTTGAGTCTTTGGGCTGGGAGTCTGAGTCAAGCCTTGAGTCTCTGGGGAGAGTCAAAGTCTCTAGGCATGAGAGA
Organism: Salminus brasiliensis; assembly: GCF_030463535.1. Classification (NCBI taxonomy): domain Eukaryota; kingdom Metazoa; phylum Chordata; class Actinopteri; order Characiformes; family Bryconidae; genus Salminus; species Salminus brasiliensis. The sequence continues at coordinate 39,011,726 of NC_132886.1, read as the reverse complement.
GTCAAGATTTGAGTCTCCAGGTGTGCTTCCGAATTTCTGTGGTGTGAGCCAGAGTGTCTGGGTGCGAGCTGAGTAGAGTCTTAAGTCTCTAAGAGAGAGTCTGAGTCTGAGTCAAGACTTGAGTGTCTAGGTGTGCATCTAAATCGAGTCTCTGGGGTGCGAGTCTGACTCTACTCTTGAGTCTCTGGGTGCAAGTCTTTGGGTGTGAGCCAAGTAGAGCCTCAAGTCTCTAAGCGGGAGTCTGAGTCAAGTCTCAAGTCTCTGGGTGCAACTTTGAGTTGAGTCTCGAGTTTCTGGGGTGCGAGTCTGAGTTGAGTCTTGGGTCTCTAGGGAGAGAGTCCAAGTCGAGTCTCCAAGTGTGAGTGAGGCAAGATTTAAGACAGAGCAAGTCAAAGCAAGTCAGAGTCAAGTCTCGAGTTTCTGGGGTGCATCTGAGTCGAGTCTCAGGTCTTTAGGACATCTTAGCACCCAAACGCATCAGCGCTGGTCAAAGCAGGCGTAGTATATTAAGCGCTGTTAGAAGGCGGATGTCCAGGAGGACGGCTGGTCAACATGGTCTGACTCCACTGCATGGCAAATCGCAGAGTTAATAATTATTGGCAGTATCAGCGAAAAGGTCAGGCTGGAGATTAAGCTGGGACTTACAGAAGTGGACTCGAGACAACACCAGTACTTAGAGACTCAAGCATGGAGTAGCTTTAACACTGCATCCTTTTATTTGTCCTCAAACATCTGAAGAAAATCAGCCTTTTGTCCAGCTGGATTTTAACTCCCAATATTTCAAAAGACGTTATTTAAACATGCAAGCAACCATTGCAGCTTTTGAATAGTTGAGCTGATTCTCAGCTCCAATCAGCCAGAACATTAAAACCACCTGGCTAGAATCCTGTTGCCCCCCTGCCCATCCAAATACAGCCCCCACAAGAACTGTGAGGGTGTCCTCTGGACCAAGACCAAGAAGTCAGAAGTTAGCAGCAGATCCTGTATGTCGTAAGCCTTGGGTGCCCAAGGCCAATCCATCGGTTGCCCTTTTTTGAAGCACTTTTGGTACTTCGGTACTGACCACTGCACACCGGAAACCCCCCCACAAGACCTGCCTGATGTTTGGGAGATGTTCCAACCCAGTCGTCTAGATGGTCAACACAGTTCGGCTCTTGTCAAACCATCAAAACACCTCCATCACCTTCAGGAACTGCTTAATATATCCCAACTATATATTATATATCCATTCATCCATTAATCAATCAACGTTATTCTCTTTACTTCATGACACGTGTCCAACCAATGCCTGAAGAACCCTTGAGGAACCTTCTTTTTAAGGGTGAATGAGGGATTATTTTATAGGAATTGAGCCTGTTGAACCTCGTTTTCCACGTCTGGGTTGGAATAGTTTGGTGATAAATTCGATTAGACACAAATGTTCCTCTGTAGTCGTTCAGCTCAGACATGTCTGATCTTCTTCTTCTAGTTTTCCTACAGAATAACACACAGGAGTCCATCGCCCAAGAAAGACAGACTACTATTATTACTTCTGCCACTTTTTAAATCACTGAAAAGCCAATTTCACACACCAAACACTTTTGGTACTTCGGTACTGACCACTGCACACCAGAAACCCCCCCACAAGACCTGCCTGACGTTTGGGAGATGTTCCAACCCAGTCGTCTAGATGGTCATCACAGTTCGGCTCTTGTCAAACCATCAAAACACCTCCATCACCTTCAGGAACTGCTTAATATATCCCAACTCTTCACAGACGCCACTGGAACCAGATCATCAATCCATCCATCCATCCATCAATCAATCAACGTTATTCTCTTTACTTCATGACACGTGTCCAACCAACGCCTTTTTCTGAAGAACCCTTGAGGAACCTTCTTTTTAAGGGTGAATGAGGGATTATTTTATAGGAATTGAGCCTGTTGAACCTCGTTTTCCACGTCTGGGTTGGAATAGTTTGGCGATAAATTCGATTAGACACAAATGTTCCTCTGTAGTCGTTCAGCTCAGACATGTCTGATCTTCTTCTTCTAGTTTTCCTACAGAATAACACACAGGAGTCCATCGCCCAAGAAAGACAGACTACCATTATTACTTCTGCCACTTTTTAAATCACTGAAAAGCCAATTTCACCCACCAACCTTCACACACCAGCCTGGCTGACCACTACACTGGTCTTCAGTGGGACTCCAGGGGTAAACACAGAGCCTCAGGACTGCCTCAGGACTGCCTCACCAACCCACGACCTGCAGAGCACCGCTCAGACCCGCCTTTATTAAGGGTTATAACACTTTACTGAGCTTAATAACTTCATTATAAAGAGAAGGTGTGCTTTAAAGAGGCTGAAGTCTCTCAGGAAGCCTCTGACCTGCTCTCGTCCCCCGAGCACCCACCGAGCTCAACCTGAGAAGGTGGGAAAGTTGAGTTACCTCAGGACTCCGGACTGAAACGGGGCTTTTCGCTGCATAATGCTGAAGCTGGAGCCCAAAAACGCTGAAAACGACCATTATAAACCTTCAAAACTGAGAGGAAATGGATACAAACCAGGATATTAGTGCTGAAAACAGCGAGCAGCAGCGGGTAAACTCCGGCTCCAGCGGTCAGTCAGCCTGCAGAGCAGACCGTCTCTCTCTCTCTCGCTCAACTCCGCTCTCTTTCAGTGTCTCTCTCTCTCTCTCTCTCTCTCTCTCTCTCTCGTTACGGCGACGTGTCTCTCCGCCTGCCCGCGGCGTGGCCCCCCGCTGCAGTCCCCGGCCCCTCGGTATTCCTCTCCGGCTCCAGTCTGGAGGTTTCCTCGCCTCTAATCCGAGCTCACTCTTCCTCAGCAGCCGCACGAGCACACACTAATCCTCACACTCCTCCGAGCCAGCGTCGCCTTTACGACCCTTTCGGTGCCTTTACGTTAGCCGCTGGTTACTAGGTGACGGAGGTTTGGCCCCGCCTTCTCGCAAAACCACGCCCCGTTCACAAACCACGCCCATTTGTGATCATCGTACACATTTACGTTTGCATATGGATTGCAGCGGATTATAGAGTCGCCTGGGGTCGTTTATTATTTATTTAATTAATTAGCATTTTTATTTTTAGTCAATTAAGTTTTTTTAACGTGACAACTACATTTTATTTTGTAATCAATATTTTACATAAAAATAAAAATAAATAAATATTCAGGCAAGTAAATTAACGTATTAACGAGTTTTATACAATTTGTTAATTTTTATATTTATGTGGTAAATCATTTGCATATAAAATATCTTTAATTTTGTTAAAAATATTTAGATTTAACTAAAACAAAAGGATGTGTGTAACAAGAAATAATCCAAAACTGAACTGATGTATATCTTCCTTTCTATCTTTATATGAAAATTAAATATTGGCTAGACAGCATAAAGACAGTGGAAATCGCAATTAACACAGAGCAGAGGGGAAAAAACACCTTACTAATATACAGAAATACATAATAAATAAAATAGGATATCGTTCTATTTTTATTTTTTTAATATGAATAATAAACAAATAAATAAATAAAATAAATAAAATGCAGGAGGTGGTGACGTGGTGACACACACTACATGTATAGGAAGTGTGAGAAATGTACACTCCCAGCTTTCAGGGAAAGGAAAAGCAGTAAAGTGTGCAGGCCAGGGCACACACCAACCCTCACCCTCACATTCATGTGCAGGGCAGGGCGCCTCCAGGCCCAGGTCCTGCTTTAGACAAGTGGGAGTGTACAGTGATATAAGCAGGGATCAGAAATGTTGAATAAATGTCTGCGTGCTCATTAACCACTTTAAAATATTACATAATAATAATAATAATATTTGTATAAATGTCTATAGAAATCATGTAGAACTCCATCAGATTCACTCCAGCCACGACGGCCCATCACTGTCCCGCTGTTTTTTGTAGGATGGCGGCCTCTAGTGGTGGTCGCTGGGCAATTCACTTAAATGAATAGATTTTGGGCTCTTTCCAGGTTTATTTGCATATTTACAGAAGATTATAGTATGTATTACTTATGTAGTATAGCAAATATATACCTTATAGAATATCAAACAAGTCACGTGACTTTTTAAATAAGGCTAGGCTACTTTGCTCAAACCGAGTCCACTGACATCCAGTGAGTTTGACCTATTGAAGCAGGTATTTACTGGCATCAGTGGCCTCATGTTCGAGGTCATGGTGAAAGAGGTGTGGGGGTCATCTAGTTTGGTGCTCAGGTTGGGACAAAGTCGTTGGATCCTGCTGGCCAAGCCGAGTTTTGATCTTTTAAGGGTGTCCCGACTGCACAGGTCCAGCCCCAGGGCCGATTCAACAATGGTTAAGTTGGGGGGCAACGCTCATCCAAAACTAGCATTTTCACACTAGCATTTTTTTCTGCTTCCAAGTCCATTTGCAATGAAGCCCCTCTTTAACCTCATCTATGCCCTCGAACCCTGACCATTAACAGCACAACACATCCAGGAGCGCAGTCCATGACAGTTAACGCCACCCACTGTTCAGGCCCTGGGAGGGCAATGTGAGGCCATTAGAGCGAGCCTTTGTACCTGGGGCCACGGCCGTTACTCTGATGGCGCAGATGGACGCAGGCAGGAATGATGAGGAGGTCATCACATTACTGAGGCCATTAGGATGGCCAGGCATGATGGAGCAGAGTCCATTACAACAATGCGGTCAGACTTTTAGTCTGCAGGACAAACCATCGACAATTCCACTGGCCACTTTATTAGAAACACTTACCTCACGACTCTTCTGACCTTTGTGGTGGACAGTTAGAGACCAGAGCCCATCTGTTGTCACAGAGTTTCTGCTGATCGTCCTCGGTGGTCAGTTCTGACCAGTTCTGCATATTTTGCTGGGCTAACGACATGAGATCCTTGGTCAGTTTCTGATCAAGACGAACGCCGCTGACCTGATGCGACCCATAAAAACAGGGCTGTTCATTTACGCGTGGAGACGTCTCAGATCAGACAGAGAAGATTACACTGAGAACTGAGATCCAGGTGAGTCGCTAAGACCCAAAAGGATGGCTTTTTTTAATAGAACCTCTTGCCCAATTAGAATTGAGGTTCTTCTGCGCATTCACCTTCTAAAGTGGGCCCAGAGTAGATACTTGAGGAACACCATTAGCACCTACCAAACTTTGAGTCCTATGCAATAGTCAGCGGGCAGAGGTAGATATCCCCACATATATGAGTGACTCAGTGGACTAGGGCTCCCTACTATTATCCGAGGATCGCTGGGTCGAACCCCGGGTTGCCATTAGCAACCGCTAAGAGTCAGAGAGCGCACAATTGGCCTTGCTCTGCCAGAAGTGGGTTGATGGCACTTCCTTGCCCACATCACAGGTCAGCACAGGCATCTGTTAGTTGTCATACTGCAGCTGGGAGGCCAAGAGCGCTGGCTACCTAGCGTTGCTTCATCAGTTTGAGAAGACATGTGCTAGTCTTCATCCTCCTAGTGATCGGGGGAGTTCATGTGAACAGGGATTGGGTCGTTTTTGGGTAGAAAATAGGATAAAATTAATCAAACAAACCAAAAAAAATGACTGTATAAACTTTTAGATACTATATAACTTTAAAAAAGGATAAAGGATAAAGGTGCACGTATTCGTCACTGTACAGTGTGGACTGTACAGCGAAATGTGTCCTCCGCATTTAACCCATCTGGTAGTGAACACACACTCACACACACACACCCAGAGCGGTGGGCAGCCAACTCCAGCGCCCGGGGAGCAGAGAGGGTAAAGGGCCTTGCTCAAGGGCCCAACAGTGGCAGCTTGCCAAGTAGATGCATTTCTAGCTTTGCACGTCCTTAACGTTGTTATATAATCTACATACGTAAAGCTGTTGGATACAATAACGTAAACTGAAATGTAGAAGTAAATGTATTATTTACAATTTGTGTCATTGTGTTTGTATTCATTATTATTTTTCTATTTCCATTTCAAGTGAAGGATGTGATGTTTTTAGTGTCCACTAGAGGGCGTAATTAGCTTACATTTTGCTGCTGGCCCTGCAGCACTGCTCTACCTAATCTACATGAATCCCTATATAACTCTATCTATGTTTTAATGGGCAATCTACTTCCACTTTTAAAAACAGGCCCAGAGGAGCTACCATTAGCTTTTACCTTGATATTATACTTTACCATGCAGTAGAGCATAAAGGTCAGGTGATGTTCAATACAAGGTATTCATTCCCAGCATCTGGTTTCAGTGTGTAGTGCATCCAGACTAAGAACCAAAAGAATGACTTCTTATCAGAATTGAAGTGCTGTTGTGCATTCATCATCTAAAGTGGGCCCAGAATAGATACTTGAGGAACACCACCTCAGGCCAGGTGTTTTCGAAGTCCAGAGGTTCATACCAAAAAGGAGAGACAACAAAATCCGACGCTTAATAAAATTTTAAATCCTCTCACGCTTGCTGTTGCTCTGAGCCCAATTAGTGTCATTTCAGATATTTGTAGTCCATCTGATGCTCTACGCCAAGACAGAAAGCTCTCCCAGCTCATTTAATAAACATCCTCTCTGAGCTGCTTCGCTCTGCCTGCCCTCTCAGCACGTCAAAACCCAAGATTTTACACTTGTAAACAACGTTTACTCAGATACCGGCTGTGCTTGAGTGACATCCAGCCAGTGAGTGGCTTAGGTTAGCTTCAGCACATAGAACTGATTAGCCTTTCGCTACTTGGAACAGAATATCTTCACATGAACATCAAAAGAAGTCATTAGTAGTGCTCTAGAAGGTGTCAGTTGAGTGCATACGCTGTTGTTTGATGTATAAACAGTAAGTACGTGACTTTGTTTGGGGACAAAAATGCCCACGTTTGGTTTACAGCCGATTTACCACCCTGTTATTTTGTCTCGGAATGAAATGCTGATTTTCCTTTCATGATGAGTTTTTGCGAAGTTTGCCTTTAGTGGCTGGTTTACATCACCATGATGGCTCACGGTAGCCACATACTATTAGCATAGCCTACCTAGCTTAGCATAGCTCAATCTACAGAGTAGTGTTGCTGTCCTCTCTGGGTTCTCCAGGTGTCCAGGAGGCACAATGTTGTAGAGACTGTAGCTGGCTGGCACCCTGTTAGCCTCACCTTTCCTAAAAGCATACTGGTTAAAGTAGAAGATCCTCTGGGAACTTTTGGAGGTTCTTCAGTTTGAAACTGTGGTGCTTTGAGGAACCTTCAAGGAGAGGTTTTTCAGCTACATTTTCAAATAGAAGAACCTCCAAAAGTTCCTTGAGCATCTTCTACTTTTCACAGTGTAGCCATTGCGATTAGCCTCTGGGCTTTGGCTAGTGCGCTAGTATGTACATTTTTGAGGGGGTAAGTAAAACGAGTCAAGACTGTCATGTAACAGTTTTAAGGTTCTGGAACACAACCAAAGAAAATACAGTTTTCTGTTGTAGGACGCCCCTCCAGAACAAAAAGAATGGCTTACAACGTCTAGCCCAATTAGAATTAGAAGAGTTCTGTTGTGCCTTCTAAAGTGGGCCCAGAGTAGATACTTGAGGAACACCATTAGCACTTCCCTAACTTTCAGTACTATGCCAAGGTCAGCGAGCGACGGTAGATGTCACGGAACATGGTCAGTGAACGTTGACGGAAGAAAAGGTTCGGTTAAGCCGGGAATTCAAGGACAGAATGTGAGAAATGATAGTACAGTGCTAAACTCACAGCCATCGCCATGTCTTTTTAGTGTGGAGGTGCGACAGTGATCAACCCTGCTCTCTTTATCTAGATGTATCTACCCGCAATGGTATGAAAGGTCCGCTAACCTGATCAACCTTAAAGAAAAATACCGCCCTACAGGTCATATGAACAGATACACAACCACAGCCTCTCACCTCATCAGTGAATGCTGGTTCTTTCCAACATTCGCTCACAGCCAAATGCCATAGCCATTCACTGCAAGCGCTGCATGACAGGCATGTTGTTAAGGTGACCACACTGTACTGTCCTGGTATTTGTGCTGGAACACGTCGTCTTTGCTTGGCTTTTGGTTAAGAGGTAAAATTCACCTGTTTTTTCTTCTAAATCAAGCTGAAGAGATTGTAGCTGGCTGGCCGGCCCTTTTAGCCTCACCGCTCTGGAGGTACACTGTGTAAGACCTTCGAGGAACATTTGGAGGTTCTTAAGTTTGAAACTGTGGAGGAATCTCTTAAGGTGCTTTAAGGAACCTTCAAGGATCCTTGTTCTTTTTAAAAAAAGGTTCCTCTGAGCACCTTAAGAGATTCCTTCACAGTTGTTATTCTATATGAATAAACTGCTTGATTTGAGACACTGTTTTACGACAGCTTTGAAATTGTGGGGTGGAGGGGTACATAAGAGTTGTTGTAAGGCAAAATAGTCCCTCAGGAAAGCTTACTGTGTTCAGATTTGCCACTATTTCACCCTGATTAACATTCCATATAAAACTCAGAACACGCATGGTGGTGATGGTGGCGTCTCTGGTGGGTTTGGACAGTAACTAAAATTCGTATTTGTGTTTGTGTAGTCATGGACAGCCCTGGTTCCCTTCACCACCACGGTACAGAAATCAGAATTTTCCCCTCCCCAATCTGGTTCTGCCAATTAACCCAACCGTTCGTAGCTCCCCGTAGCACTAGCAAAGCTCCCGACACAGAGGGTAAGGACTTTACACATATCTTCTATGATACATGCAATGCCAGCCACCGCCTCTTTCCAACTGCTGCCAATGCCAAAGTACTGGGTCACCAGCTTCACCACACCAGCTACCAGACGTCTGGGCCTGCCAACTTCAGCATGGCCGATTGTGCTCTCTCAGACTCCGGCTGCTGATGGCAAAGCGGCATGGCTCAGGATTCAAACTCTCGACCTCTGGGCAATAGTTTGTGCATCCGACCGCTGAGCCACTCAGAGCCCTCTGAGTGATGTTGTTTACATCTCAAGCACTTTTGGATTATACAGAAAATTTGAAAATGGGTGGACTTTCCCTTACTTGAAAGGCTTCCATTTATCTCCATGTTTTAAGCTTGTAAAGCAAAGGCCCTTTAGAAAGGCCCTTAGATGAGAGCTGACAGGTGTGTTGGACAGCTTCATGGCACCTGATGGCCACAAGAGAAAAAAAAAAAAGTGCTTTAGCTGTTTGGTTGCTTGTCATCATTCTACGGATTCCTATTGACTTAAATGTCGCCCTCCGAGCCAATAGGAGTGAAACAGAGCTTTGATGTTTCTTCCCACACTTATTCAAAGCTGCCGGAGATTACAAGCAGCGCACCTGAAACCACCTCCAGGCCCTGAAGACGGTTCATTTGTTTTAATTTAAACGATACACCTTTAGCTTGAGGTCTCCATTCCAAAGGCTGAGTGATGCTGCCTTGCCATCAGCAGCCAGAGCCTGAGAGAGCATAGTAGGCCTTGTTCTCTCCGGGTAGGTAGATGGCTCGTTCTCTCTCTCTCTTCACATCACTTCAGTACGATGTTGGCAGGCACGGGCATGTGCTAGCCGATGCCCGGTGACGGTGTATTGTCAGTAGTTTGAAAAGAGGCGGCGACTGGTTGGGCATGTGCTGGAGGAGGCATGTGTCAGTCCTCAGCCTCCCAGTGTTGGGAGCACACTGCCTTCACCCGTGTAATATTGCTAATGTCACTGGCAGCAACACAACTCAAAAGCTTCACAGTTGGCAAGGTGTTCTCTTCATGAAAGGCAGCTACGGTTTCCTTATTATGACTCTTCCATGAAAACCCACTTGAGCAAGCAACACTGCACAGTGGAACAGTGCACCACTGCTCTTGATTTAGCTTAATTATCATGCAGGTTCTTGGCGGTCATACACCAATTTCAAATTGCCTGTCCGACCAGCAAACGAGCAGTTTCCTATGAGAGATTTCTTGGTGTACCAGATGTCATCTTGACCTCCACAGTTCCCCTGAACTGCCATTTCTTAAATACCTCTTAATCAAACAGTAAGTTTGAGTAAGTTTGAGCCTAGCTTACGAACCCGTCTATATTACCCCAATATATACTATAACTTTGTAAAAATGCACAAATAAAAATCAACTGTAGACTGGAAAAGCTAAGCGTTATCGACCCCATCATCAAGAGGCCACAGGCTCCATCCCTAGAGATGCCACAGCCATCCGTGTCTGGGAGTCCCAAAGAGCATTACTGGCCTCTCTCTCTTTCTGGGTGGGTAGGATGGCTCTACATCTCCCCAATCACCCAGCCTGGGCGATGCTACCCAGTGCGGCCTTCGGTTAGCTGATGTAAGAGAATTAGCAGTTAGTGTTCTCCTCCAAGCGTGTTCAGTGTTGCGTTAACAGCAGTTACCTAAAAAATGCAATGGGGCTTCTGTGGAAGGTCTGTGGAAGCACGTGCTAGCCTTTACCCTACCAGCACCGGTAACATCACATGATAGGGGCTTTCTAAGCCAGTGGGAAAATTGCCAAAAGCTACTCGAACCAGCTGTCAAACAAACTGTCAACAGACACTGGTCAGACCAGTGCAGCAGCAGCAGGGCGAACTAGCTGGAATTCCCGAAACGAGAGCTGAAATCACTTTCAAACCACAGGAGGTAGAGGCCTAACTCTGAGGCCCAACTACACACCTGAGGACAGGTAAATACGGTATACAGCACATTACATATATACCTGCTTCACTGGTCTGTCTAGCATTAATCAATGATCAACCAACTTATATGGATGATCTGACACATATAAATATGACAATTACACAGAAATAGAAGGAGCTGGGAAGGGGAGGGATGCCCCCTATTTCACAGCACTGTATAGTGACATGGACAATGGTAACTCTAGACCTCCTGGGAGACAGCAGTGCATTAGCTACTGATGGTTTTCCGTGCACCACCGGGACCGTTATTCCTCGGAGACCCCAGCTAGTCTAGCCGAGGCTCTAGTTGCCATGGCTTGCAAACAGTGAGGCCCAGTGCCAAGAGACAATAAGCTAAAGGCTGTAGGCTGGCTGGCTGGCTGGCAGGCAGGCAGGCAGTCGCTGCTGATTACTCTGCTAAGAACATGACATCATCCTGAGGTCCAGAAGTAATCCACAACCCCTCCCAATCAAACAGAACACACACAGACAGACAAATGAGGGCACACAGGCCCATTAGAAGACCTGGGGGAACTCCATATAAGATGCCAATTTACTCTCCCTTCTTTTCTATTGTCTTCAAACGTACGAAAGGCCTCATTTCCTACCATCTACCGACCATCATCCAGCCTCTATCCAGCCTCCGCAGGTCTTTATTGCTACTGTGCCTTTAAGACCTATGGTGTATGCAGGCAGTTTGGGTGGTTGCAAACAAGGAAGCTGATTTTTTTAGATACTTCCTGGGCAAGGATTGCTAATGCTAACAAAGTTTACATAGAAAAACAATTATATGAACCTTTTATGGTAATTCTCTTCAGTGGACGATGGGTGATCGATTTTACTCCCAAAGCAATAGCATGCAAATCAGCCAATAGCTCAGACAAATAGCTTTGCATATCATTTGCATAACATCCCAGGCAATTAAGACCTTCGTACAGCACAGTGTACAGTATTTACCTGTCCTCAGGCGTGTAGTTGGGCCTCAGAGTTAGGCCTCTACCTCCTGTGTATTGGAAGTGATTGCAATTCTCGTTTCGGGAGATCCAGTGCTGTGCTTTCGTGCTAAGGCTGCACTGATTGTTGGCATGAGTAAACAACGGTTTAGCAACAGATCGGCAGGATCTAGTTCGCCCTGCCGCTGCTGCACTGATCTGACCAGTGTCTGTTGACAGTTTGTTTGACAGCTGGTTAGATTAGATTTTGGAAATTTTCTGAATTCCACCCACTAGCTAGGAAGCCCCTATCATGTGATGTTACCGGTGCTGGTATGGTGAAGGCTAGCACATGCTTCCACAGACCTTCCACAGAAGCTCCAACAGACACTGGTCAAACCAGTGCAGCAGCAGGGCGATCAGAACTTTAGCTGCCATCCAAAGACAAACTACAAAACCACAATGTTACTAAACCATTGCTGCTTACATCAACCAAACACAGAGCCTGAGAGGTAGACATCTAATGGATCTGTATTTAAACCACGGGTCTGAGCTCCACCGTCCATAAAACAATCATTCCCATTTTGGCCATGAAGAAGGTTTGCAGGGCAAGGAGTGGCTTCTGCAGTAAAGTCAGAGGTTATTCAATTAAACTCCATCCCATTCAGTTCAATACAATTAAACTCCAATCCATTCAAGGCAAGTTCATTCAATCCAACTGAGTTAAATTCAAGACCGGTCAGGTCCATTTAATCCAGTTCAGTTCCGTTTAGTTCAGTTCAGTTCAGTTCAGTTCAGTTCAGTTCAGTTCCGTTTAGTTCAGCTCAGTTCAGTTCAGTTCCGTTCAGGTCAGTTCAGTTCAGTTCAGTTCAGTCCCGTTTAGTTCAGTTTAGTTCAGTTCAGTTCAGGTCAGTTCAGCTCAGTTCAGTTCAGTCCCGTTTAGTTCAGTTTAGTTCAGTTCAGTTCAGGTCAGTTCAGTTCAGTTCAGTTCAGTCCCGTTTAGTTCAGCTCAGTTCAGTTCAGGTTGTCAAGTCAAGTGCATTTAATCCAACTGAGTTCAATTCAAGGCAGGTCAGATCAGGTAACGTCACGTCAATCAAATTCAGTTAAATTCAGGTCAGGTCAGATCAGGTCAGGTCAGTTCCATCCAATTCACCTTACTGGCTTCACACCTAGTGTCCTTACCCTCCTAGTGTCGGGAGCATTGCTAGTGCTAAGGGGAGCTACGAGCAGGTGGGTTCACTGGCAGAACCAAACTGGGAGAACAGAGAACAGAAATTCAGTTTTTTTTCTGGACAGTGAAAATGCACCATTTTATTCACCAGTTCAACTTCTGGTGAACTTTCAGAGCCGACATGAACTCTCTCCACCTAGTTCACAGCTGTCTTTGGTGACAACCGAGATGATGGATCAGCAGCTGGACCTTTTTTAGCAGAGGCTGAAAGGATTACTTGTCTTTGTCCTCTGTGACGCTCTGAAAGCAGCTCGGACCGAGTTCCTTTTGGTTTCTTTAGATTATTTAAGACTCACCTTCTGTTTACATGCTTTCTTAATCTCACACTCCAATCTCGAGGCACAATTCTCAGAACTGCTGGTATTCAGAGAGTTAAACACACACACTTAGCACAATATAGAAAACCAGTCAACCGCTACAGCGCTGTACAAGCCCTCAAACAATACATGCTAAATAGCTCATTCACAACTGGACTGGCGACATAGTGCGGCTGACAGTCACAAAGGTTTTGGAAATTAGGCATGGGAATATAATGACAGTCTTCATCATAATATTTTAGAATTGAAAAAACAAATCTTGTAATGTGATTTTAATACTTGCCTCATCGCTGTCACGCAAACAAATATCTGTATCTCTGGAATGGCAGCTTTACAGGTGGTATTGGTGGTAATTACTAAAATATTGCTAGTTGGGTGCTCTGCTGGTATGTCTGGGGGTACTTAGGCTTTAAGGTGGCTTTAAGATGCACCAGATGGTTGCTAGGGTACTGCTGGGTGGTTGCTATGGTATCTTTGGCAGATGCTGTGGTATTGGAAGTGATTACTAGAGCATTACTAGAGTGATTACTGGTGGTTTGCTAGGCTTTAAGGTGGCTTTAAGGTGCTCCAGATGGTTGCTATGGTATCTTTGGCAGATACTGTGGTATTGGTTGTGATGAATAGAGTATTGTTAGTTGGGTGCTCTGTTAGTATCTCAGGTGGGTTGCAAGGCTTTAAGTTGCTCCAGATAGTTGCTAGGGCACTGTTGGGTGGTTGCTATGGTATCTTTGGCAGATGCTGTGGTATTGGTGGTTAATATGAGAGTATTGCTAGTTGGGTGCTCTGCTGGTATGTCTGGATGTACCTAGGCTTTAAGGTGGCTTTAGGATGCGCCAAATGGCTGTTAGGGTACTGTTGGGTGGTTGCTATGGTATCTTTGGCAGATGCTGTGGTATTGGTGGTAATTTTGATAGTATTGCTAGTTGGGTGCTCTGCTGGTATCTCTGGTGGTTTGCAAGGCTTTAAGGTGCTCCGGACGGTTGCTAGGGCACTGCTAGGAGGTTGCTATGGTATTTTTGGCAGATGCTGTAGTAGTGAAGGTGATTACTAGAGTATTATTAGTTGGTTGCTCTGGTTTAATCTTAGGAGGTTGATAAAGTGGTTCTATGAGGTTGCTATGTTGTTGTCGGTGGTTGCTGGGGTATTGCTTCTGCTCAACCATTGATGAACTATTTAACAGGAAAATAATGGACTTGCACTCAATAAATGAGCTACAGCTACAGTTAACCTCCAGAAGACAATGCTAGCTTAAAGGCTGAAGAATTGTCAGCTATTCAGAAATTTGAATAGGAGTTTCCGAGTGCCTCTCTATAGTGAACTATATACAGCCCTATATTCAACATGGAGACAATGTGCAGTACAGTGCACGGCAAACAATACAGAGTATAATTCTATACCATGGATCAGATTTGGTGGGCTGGGGACTGAGAACCATAGATGCAGATTCTTATTGAGGTCAGTGTAGCTTTGTGCTCCCCAGAGTAGGTCTTTAAATAACAGCGGAACCAGCAGCTCGGAGTGGTTTCACGTTTCTTCAAGTTAAAGAGGTCTGAATTGGTTCATCAGACCTCCGAAAGTGATCCACAGGCAAGAACTAAGAGCTGAACACCACAAGCATTTCTGGCTTTGTCAAGCCTGCAATAATAAGTACCCGACCCTCGCCCTCATTTGCTGAAATTGACTGTTCCAAGTGTACCACCCCCTCGCACAGCTATCGGATTCGAGCCTTTGACATACAACTCGTAACGTACAACCCACACCTCATCCACACCTCAGAGCATTAAACACACACCCAGCACAACATAGAAAACCAGTCAACCGCTACAGCGCTGTACAAGCCCTCAAACAATAAATATAAATAGCAACAATAAATAGCTCAATCACAACTGGATTCTGTTGTGATGGAAATCACAACAGTCACAAAGGTTTTGGAAATTAGGCATGGGAATATAATTACATGCTTCATCATAATATTATATTATTATTATTATTATTATTATATAATGTCATTTTGGAGCATTTCTATTGGTCCATCGTGAAATTCAGGCTAGAGATGGACCTGCAGTTTGGCCATGCATTCGCATACACAACTAGCTGCCTTGTAACTGCCTCGTTCAATGACTTGCCTCGTAACGCACCACCAGAGATGTATAGTAAGGAAGTAGAACTACCTCACTGCTGTACTTTAGTACTAAAACCCTGTATCTGTATCTACTGCAGTATTATTCTTGTCTCCTACGTCCACTTTTACGTGCTTTTTTTATGTGCTGCATCGTTACTCGTTACAATTATATTATCCAGGTATTAACCAGGTATTATCGCCCCCTACTGGATGGTGACCCTCATGCTTGCGCTCTTCTGTGGCCGGAGAGGTTTTTGAAAAGCTGTTGACGTGGAAGATGATGTTTTTGGGACCAGTTATTTATACCTGTAGAGCCCCCTGAAAATCTTCTCTTCGCATAAACCAGCAAGGCCAGAGAAAAGGGTCAGCCATGCCACAGGAGGTTGAGGCCCTTCCACAACTGGGCCCTGTGAACAGTATCCAGGGCTGCAACCACTAAACCACCACTGCCCACCAAAGAACGCTCGATAGCAGGAAAGGGACCGTTCCACAAAAGTGAGTTTATTCGCCATAGAAAGCGCCACCGTCCTCATGGGAGTAGCGCTTATTTGCTGCCATGGCAACTTGGAGAAGGAGGAAATTGCGCATATTGAGTATCAACAGATGATGAGCCAAAGAAGACCCAGCTTTGTCTTGCACATTTTCCCAGAACCGGCACTTATCCAGCCCAGAGACACCCTTTGAGTGAAGACGGCCTCTTCAGGGCCAGAGTGGCTACAGTGTCCCGGTCTTAGACCAGTTCAGTTACCCTCTGCACAACTGGGATTGTGTTGCTTGAAGGTAATTTGCCACTTTATCTAAAACTCTGTGCAGGCAAAGCTCCATCTATTGTACCAACGTGATAATAACAGGCTTGTGGAGGAGCAGTTATCACATTATCATAACGGCTGTTCTTTCACATGGGCAAATTTGCAGATTCTGCACGTCGTCGGGTCCTTCGAGTGGACTTGGCTTTGGTGTGCAGTTGTGGACCATTGTAGAGAAACCTACCGACTTCTTCACACAACGCAAATACAACCACTATCCAAACCCACCAGTGATCCCACCTACCACCACCACCTTCTGTCTTCTGAGTTTTATTCTCCAGCCAACATGCTCATTTGAAGCTCACATTGGTGCAGCGTTGGGCTAGGTGGGTTCCATGTAGGCATGTTGGTGGGCCCCATTGTTGCAGCCCATCATAATCTCACATGGGTCCCATCTATACCGATCTAGAAGTACAGCATCTACCATCAGATCTAGACCAAATGAGCTTGATTTTCATGGGAGGTGAGCAAGGTCCCAGTAACAACACATGTGCACACCCACTCAGAGCCTATATGCCTGCCTGGAACCCACAGAGCCCACGTTCCACAAATTAAATTAAATTAAATGTTGTTGTTTTTTGTTTTGTTTTTTTACAATTAGAGATTATAGCTCAAATAATATCTGGTCAACAGCAGCCTTCTGGTCTGAAACTGACCAGTGATGAATTTATATAGTGGACCTATAAAGGTAAGCGTTGATAAAGTGGCCAGTGAATGGAAGCGCAAGGTAGGTGTTTCCAATAAAGTGGCCAGTGAGTGGAGTAAAAGGCATTGGCAGCTTTGTCAGAAAGTGGTAGAAAATGTCGGTCCAATAGTGCAGGTGTTCAGCAAGGTCAGGGAGGTGACTAGAGTCTAATTATTGAGTGCTTCCACGTGCCTCCGAGCTTCAGTAACCCAGGTCAAGCGGGAAGAGCTCAGCCCCGGGCAGTTATAAATAACTGCATTATCTTGACTTATGTAAGGTCAGTGTAGGCTGAGAAACCACTGTTTGCATGGAGTGTAGAAGCACACTGGGCTTCCCCCGCTCAGCCTGAGAGAGGAAGCCAGGACAAGGCCTTTACCTAAAGAGTATGCCTGTGTTTGTACTGACAAGCCGCTGTAAGGCTCTTACCCATGTGTCTTGTGCCTCTGCCAAAACTAGGGCCCTGTACCTTCAGGCCATTCTCTAGAGAAAATGCTATGTGGGCTTGTATTATGAGAAATTGGCAAATTTTAACAAAAATATAAGAGATAAAAAAATACTGAACTGTGTAAAACCCAAGCCTTAACATGTAAAAGCTTAAGCTGGTTCAATACAGCTTAAAATAAGAGGACTTTAATTCTAGAAAAACTTCAGTCTGAATGACAGAAAACTGAAAAAAAAACTACATGCAATAAATGAAAGATACAAAATAACTGGAAACCATGTTAGCCGGCATATAGATTGAATAGCAAGTATGCTAGCTAGCACAACCGCTAATCTAATGACTGCAGCTAAAAACAAGACTTTTTCAAGATTCAGACTCTAGAGAATCAAGACTTGACTCAGACTTGCACCCCAACAACTCAAGACTTGACTTAGAATCATGCTCCAGAGACTTAGGACTTACCTCGGACTACAAAGAGGCAGACGTGTATCAGACTCCGGCACAGAAGACTCAGGCTTGGATTCCCCAGAGACTTCATACTTGACTGGTAACCCAAAGACTGAAGTTTCAATTGGGGCCATACTACAGAGACTCAGACTCACACCCAAGAGACTCAAGACTTGACTTGGACTTGCAAGCTAGCGACTTGAGACTTAAGATAGATTCACACCCAAGAGACTCAAGACTCGACAAGGAACCTGAAGACTCAAGATTCAACTTGGGCTCAAACTCAGAGACTCAAGACCTGACTTGGACTTGCACCCCAGCGACTTGAGACTTGACTTGGACTCAAACCCCAGAGAGTCAAGACTTGACTCAGACTCGCACCCCAGAGACTCAAGACTTGACTAAAAACTCAAAGACTCAAGATTTAACTTGGGCTCAAATCCAGATACTAAAGACTTGACTTGGACTTGCACCCCAGAGTCTCAAGACGTGACTTGGACTCAAACCCCAGAGACTCAAGACCTGACTTGGACTCGTACCCCAGAGACTCAAGACCTGACTTGGACTCGCACCGCAGAGACTCAAGACCTGACTTGGACTCGTACCCCAGAGACTCAAGACCAGACTTGGACTCGTACCCCAGAGACTCAAGACCTGACTTGGACTCGCACCGCAGAGACTCAAGACCTGACTTGGACTCGTACCCCAGAGACTCAAGACCAGACTTGGACTCGTACCCCAGAGACTCAAGACCAGACTTGGACTCGCACCGCAGAGACTTTACAACTACGCAAACCAAGGCAAAGCACAGTTTGGACAGCTGTGACCCAGAAAGCTAAAGGAAAGCGAGCTGCTTATTTGCTTATTGCTTATCTGATGTCGGGTTTGCTGGGGGCTAGAACTATTGCCTCATCGTCCTTCATTCAGCGGATGTCATCTTCCAACAATTTATCCCTCTGACAGTCCTATAGTTGTGGTGTCTTCTGAAGCCACTATAACTCTTTGTAAGTAAAAGAGATCTTATCTGGGGCCGGGAAAGTGGAACAGTTACAGAATCCCTAAGCCTTTGCTTACGGGGCCCTCTCTCTCTCTCTCTCTCTCTCTCTCCATTGTTCTTTAGTGGTGGCTTTCAAAAGCTCCACTTTCTACATCTTTCTTCTCTATAATTTAAGCTCTTGGCTTGGAGCCAGGTCACACACTGTCACATGGGGCTTGCAGTAGCGGGAAGTGGTGGGAAGTTAACACTCAACACAAAGAATAAGCGGCTCAGGATGACACTGCATTTTTTTACTGACATACAGTCACAGCAGCAGACACACTGTTGGCCAAAGGCCAGGTTGGCCTTTTTTCCTAGCACTGACTGACTGCAGTTTTTTCCCTACGTTGGTCTAAAGAGCCAACATGGAGCTCTTACTTTGATGGAAAGTGGTGGAGAAAGAGTTGACCTTGCCCACCATTCAGTGTGACGTGAACCATCATGGCCTATAGTCTATTAGCTGAACTGGAGGTTAGTGTTCTCCTCCAAGCGCGTTGAGATCCAATGATTCTGAACAGAAGAGGTCGGCTGTCTTGCCACACATGGTCTTGGTGGAAGCACTTGAAGAATGCTAGCTTCGATCCTCCCAGGGCTGGTGGTATTGTGTGGTAGATAGAGAGCTAACTGGGGAGCGGGTGGGGACTGGTCACGGCTAAACTGGGGAGAACTTTTGGGACTTCATGTGGTTTTTAGTCTGTCCAGACTTTCAAAAATCAACCTGGATACAATCTAGATGCATCAAAAAATCAAGTCTGGGGCTGGCAGTCTGAACATACCCTACCTACAGCCCTACCGCCTTACTGACTCAGATTTCTTTATGGTGGTGAATGAAACAAGCGGTCATCATGACTAGAACCCACCAGTGAACCTACACTGTTAAAGTATAAGGAGGTTCCTCAATTTGAAACTGTGGAGGAACCTCTTAAGGTGTTTTGAGGGTTCTGAACCTTCATAAAAACATTTTTTTTAGAAGAAAAAGGTTCCTTAAAGGTTCCTCAAAGAGGTTCCTCCACAGTTTCAAATTGATGATCCTCCAAACGTCTCTCAAAGGAGCTCATACTTGGTTGGAATCCCAATCTTGCTGCTAGCCACCGGCAGCCGAGGCCCAGAGAGAGCACCATTGGCCTTGCTCTCTTCAGGGTGGGTAGATGGTGCTCTCTCCAGGGTGGGTAGATGGCGCTCTCTCCAAGGTGGGTAGATGGCGCTCTCTCCAGGGTGGGTAGATGGTGCTCTCTCCAGGGTGGGTAGATGGTGCTCTCTCCAGGGTGGGTAGACGGTGCTCTCTCCAGGGTGGGTAGATGGTGCTCTCTCCAGGGTGGGTAGATGGTGCTCTCTCCAGGGTGGGTAGACGGTGCTCTCTCCAGAGTGGGTAGATGGTGCTCTCTCCAGGGTGGGTAGATGGTGCTCTCTCCAGGGTGGGAAGATGGCGCTCTCTCCAGGGTGGGTAGATGGTGCTCTCTCCAGGGTGGGTAGATGCCGCTCTCTCCCCTCAACGCTTCACTGCTGTGCTGGCCGTCACTGGCGTCTGCAGGCTGGTGTATGCGGCGCTTCCCTCCAGGCCCGGCGATGTCGCATCGGTGGCAGTTTGAAATATAAGAGGCTCGACTGTTGGGGGCATAGCGTGCGATGGTGGAGGAGATTTTGTGCGGGTTGGGTAATAGGCGGCCCATGATTGAGGAGAAAATGGGTGAAAAATCGGATTTAAAAAAAGTTTAATGTTTATCTTAGCACATAGCGTATCCGACACCAGGCAGTGTATCGTCGCTGTCCAATGAAAAACAGGTATCTCCAAAAGGGTCACTATTCACAGTACAGTACACAGCAGCTACAAGGTTTTCATTGGACAGCAGTGATAATGGCTTTCTGTGACGGAGCTTCCTATAGAGGCCTTAACCTCCTCAGACATCTTCAGGGTCCGTCCACCACCATCGAGTCTCTTTTACACCAAACCACTTAATTGACTTTGCTCATATCTTAACCACTCAGCCCTTAAAATCTCCATTAGCTTAAGCGTCCCGTTCTACTGAAGGCCCCTGCCGACTCAGCTACACTCCTAACTAAGAACTGATGACCAGAGGCTCTCTCTTAGGGGCGTTTGTTATTGTGTCATGGTGGGACGAAAAACTGTCTGGATCTGAAAACAAGAAGGAACGAGCCGAGCCTTTTTCATTAACGAAGCCAGAGAAGCAAAACAGCCGAAGGCATGCGGGGAACTTGCATGGAGCTAGATTTAAAAAAAAAAAAAGGCTGCTGGAGCTGTGCACCATCAGAGTTCTTCATAGTGTAGATGTGTGTGTTAGAGTGAAACTTCACAGAGGAGATGTTTATTCCTTCATTCATCTCCAGCAGTGTTTATCACAGCAAAAAAAGTGAAAAACTGCAGCAGTGGAGATGCAAGATTTTATAAAACTTAAAGCCGTTATGACTGGAAATGGAATAAATGAAGGGGGTCCTCTGTACAGTACTGTATATTCCTCTTGCTTCATAGTGAGAGTGGATGCAGTGGCTCTCTGCATGGTTTATAATGTTGAATAATTAACATGGGAGGATGATCTGTTTCACATCTCCAGTTTCCAGAACTGAACACCTCACTGCACGCTCCAGTTCTGAATCAAATGATCTTAATCTTTCACTTTCACATGACCTGCCTGAAGTCATGAGTCTGTTTCTGTCTTTAAAGACCTCAAATGAAGACTTCACAAGTTATCAGAAAACTGGACATCTGTCAGAGATCAGAGCTTGAATGGTTCATTTTAAAGCCCAAAAGGAATTACTTTATACTCCTAAAAAGAATAGTGCAAAAACAATTAGCAATAACACTTGATACATTTAAAGTTTTATTTAAAGAGTGCAGTCTCTGTTCCCTGATAGTCCCAAAGTTCATCAAAAAGAGGGCTCCCTTCATGGCTTTTGTTTCATGCCTTCTTGCATGAAAACCCAGAAAAAAATAAATATGTACCCTGTATGTTTTTTGTAAACATAAATAATAATAATAATAATAATAATAATAATAATAATAATAAATATGTGTAGAATTTTTTTCACACAAACACAACATTCATTATGAGCTATTTATTACTCTTTAAATCGATATTACAACTTTTATTTTTATTTTATTTAGTTAGAAAAGAGTCATTTTAGCCAGGCCACAGATATATATTGTATGTAATATATATATATATATATATATATATATATATATATATATATATATATATATATATATATATATATTACAATTAAAATGCAACGATTACATTTAAAACAGTTATTTAAAAGTAAAGTAATATTTTAAATGATCAGTAAATAAATAATTAATTGATATTTATATATTACCAATGCTACCTTTTGCTGGATGGTAAAGGTCCGGCCACTTTTCTCATATTGTTTTTATAATTTGTATAATTATACTGTGAGTAAGCTTTCTACTAGTGATGTGCTGCTTACCTTTAGCCACCAGGTGTGCTACCAAACCTACCTGCTGAAACAAGTACCGCTGGTACCGCAAACAGTCCAGTACCACCAACCAATCACTACCATATGAAGCTAGCTACGTTAAGCTAACCGGACTTTTTACAGCATCTTTCCATTAACTCCCTTCCTTCTCTTAGTTCGAACCCTTCAATTAAGCTGAGTCTAAATATGTGTGTGTGTGTGTGTGTGTGAATGTAATTAGACCTGGTGAGAAGCAGTGTGTGAAGGAGGGAATGAAAGCTATGTTGACCTTCAAGGCTTAATTATGAACAGCGTGCTCCTGCAGAGTTCCCGCCTTCCCAAACAAGGCCCACCTTTCCCCTCGTTCTCGAGGCTCTTTCCATTTCCTTCCCGTTTGTAATTCATCGTAATTCAGCAGCGTTCTCGAAGAGCAGCTTCATTATTAACAATCAGCGCTGGGTTTCGGTCAGAGAGCACTTTGGAAACATTTTAACATCATTTCCCACAGAAAGCAGCGGAGCCGCGGTGGCAGACCAATAAATAAGTAATCCGTCTGCTTTCATAAGCCGATGGATTTGAGATCGCGGGGTCCTCTATCAAATGGGCTCTCCTGAATTTTTAATCGCTGGATGCGTTTTAAGTGGAGGTAAAGCAGCCAAATTAGCATATTCGTGACAGCCGCTATGCTAATGATA
This sequence comes from Salminus brasiliensis, assembly GCF_030463535.1. Classification (NCBI taxonomy): domain Eukaryota; kingdom Metazoa; phylum Chordata; class Actinopteri; order Characiformes; family Bryconidae; genus Salminus; species Salminus brasiliensis. The sequence goes on along the minus strand of NC_132886.1, from coordinate 38,988,997 downwards.
CCTCCGGCTCAGGTCAGCCGGGAGGGAAGATGATGCAAGCTCACACTCAGTAGAAGCGAGATCACTGCGGCGAGGCGGCCTCCCCGCATTAAGTTGGGCCTCTGTGGGTTTATGAGTCTAATATGACCACAGATGTTCTAATCAGACAGAGTCCAGCTGCAGAGCACAGCACACAGAACCCAAGGCCTCACTCCCTGAGAACTGGAGCTTTGAGGCCAATGTAGCTAACCAGTATTATTGTGTTTAGCCAATCAGACGAGAGTATCACTGTATAAAAAAAATAATATATATATATATATATATATATATATATATATATATATATATATATATATATATACTGTATATACACACATTTACAAGGGAATTTCTGTCAAATAATAAAAAAACACAAAGAAAAACAATTATGTAACTTATGTAACTTATTACTAGAGATAATAAAGACTGAATATGCAATATACTGTACTAATGTGATCAGTAATATAATAAAAAATAATTCACATGTGACAGTAATACTTTAATTTTTTAAAATTAAATTTCAGTTTTTATTTAATTGCTGTATTGTAAATGATTGTATTTCTGTTTTTCTTTGTATTATTTCATCATTTATCGTTTATTGTAATTTATTATATTTATTGTACTTCTTTCTTTTTGTAAATTTTTTGCAATTGTTTCATAATTTTGTACATTTATTCAATCTTTTTAAATTTGTATTGCATTTTTGTACAATTTGTGTTATGTTTTTATTTTCGTACTTTTATCCATTTTTATTTCATTTTTGACAATATTTAGTTATTTTTGCTCAGTTTTGTCCACTTTTAGCTTAATTTATATTAATTGTACTTTTACACAATTTATTGTTTTAAAATTAATTTTATTTTATTTACACATTTATTTGGAATTTTCACTGTTACTGGTTGGCTTTATATTCATATATATATTCTGTATTTAATAAAAAAAAAGTGACTCAATGTGGAGAGAGATCTGCGATAGCAGAATGTGGATTCATACTGTTATAGAAGCTAAAGTTCACCTACTAGCATCATGCAAACTATGTTCTTTAATCATCACACCCTCTTCTGATGTGGTTTCTTTACTCAACCAATCACATTTTGATTTCCAGACAGTGGAATTAGCCAAAAACGTTACACTAGACAGTTCTAGATACATCACTACCTGTGAATGCAAGGGCTTTTTCCTCATTTTATTGGGACTTTTGGGCCTGAACTGAAGGCCAAGCTCTAATAGTCACGGTTCTCCACTCGGGCCTTCACATTTGTGGTGTGTCTATTCAAAGGCCTCCCCTTCCTAGTCTCCCCACTTTCCCCCCAAAATATCTGCACGACCACCATCTGCTCCTTTTGCTCAACGGGCATTTTTGGCCACGTAACCGTGGCAACTCCTCGTCTCGGTGGCCGCAGCGAGGAGCGTGCAGATGGTTGACACTTTGTAAAGAACTGGAGCATAAACGCCATTTGTGCTCCTCCAGGCTGCCAATCAAACGCGACTTGGCTGACAGTCGATCCAAGCATTTCAAGCAGCCACTTGTTTATGTTGTGTTGAGTTGTGGTAATTGGAAAACAGCAGTTTCTATGCTTCAGTGTTTCCCAGTAACAGGAAACACAAACAGGGATTAATAACTGGTTTCACTATACCGTCAGGGCTGTAGGACAGCCATGTGGATTGCTTGGTAGTGGATTTTGGCAATGTTTTAGTGAACTATGCCTCTTATCAGTCTTTCTATTCGGCCCTCATTACTCAAATATCAGATATCAGTTTGGGTACCGCCTGTGCTCAGTACCCAAACCTTTATTATTACAGCTCTTTTAATTGGGTTAGATTGGGATACAGTACCATACTTTCACTATAGTACAGTTTCAGCTCTTTTAATTGGGTTAGATTGGGATACAGTACCATACTTTCACTATAGTACAGTTTCAGCTCTTTAATTGAGTTAGATTGAGTTAGATACAGTACCATACTTTCACTATAGTACAGTTTCAGCTCTTTTAATTGGGTTAGATTGAGTTAGATACAGTACCATACTTTCACTATAGTACCGTTTCAGCTCTTTAATTGGGTTAGATTGAGTTAGATACAGTACCATACTTTCACTATAGTACCGTTTCAGCTCTTTTAATTGGGTTAGATTGAGTTAGATACAGTACCATACTTTCACTATAGTACCGTTTCAGCTCTTTAATTGAGTTAGATTGGGATACAGTACCATACTTTCACTATAGTACAGTTTCAGCTCTTTAATTGAGTTAGATTGAGTTAGATACAGTACCATACTTTCACTATAGTACAGTTTCAGCTCTTTAATTGAGTTAGATTGGGATACAGTACCATACTTTTACTATAGTACAGTTTCAGCTCTTTAATTGAGTTAGATTGGGATACAGTACCATACTTTCACTATAGTACAGTTTCAGCTCTTTTAATTGGGTTAGATTGGGATACAGTACCATACTTTCACTATAGTACAGTTTCAGCTCTTTTAATTGGGTTAGATTGGGATACAGTACCATACTTTCACTATAGTACAGTTTCAGCTCTTTTAATTGGGTTAGATTGGGATACAGTACCATACTTTCACTATAGTACAGTTTCAGCTCTTTAATTGAGTTAGATTGAGTTAGATACAGTACCATACTTTCACTATAGTACAGTTTCAGCTCTTTAATTGAGTTAGATTGAGTTAGATACAGTACCATACTTTCACTATAGTACAGTTTCAGCTCTTTTAATTGGGTTAGATTGAGTTAGATACAGTACCATACTTTCACTATAGTACCGTTTCAGCTCTTTAATTGAGTTAGATTGGGATACAGTACCATACTTTCACTATAGTACAGTTTCAGCTCTTTAATTGAGTTAGATTGGGATACAGTACCATACTTTCACTATAGTACAGTTTCAGCTCTTTAATTGAGTTAGATTGGGATACAGTACCATACTTTCACTATAGTACAGTTTCAGCTCTTTAATTGAGTTAGATTGAGTTAGATACAGTACCATACTTTCACTATAGTACAGTTTCAGCTCTTTTAATTGAGTTAGATTGAGATACAGTACCATACTTTCACTATAGTACAGTTTCATCTCTTTAATTGAGTTAGATTGGGATACAGTACCATACTTTCACTATAGTACAGTTTCAGCTCTTTTAATTGGGTTAGATTGAGTTAGATACAGTACCATACTTTCACTATAGTACAGTTTCATCTCTTTAATTGAGTTAGATTGGGATACAGTACCAAACTTTCACTATAGTACAGTTTCAGCTCTTTTAATTGGGTTAGATTGAGTTAGATACAGTACCATACTTTCACTATAGTACCGTTTCAGCTCTTTAATTGAGTTAGATTGGGATACAGTACCAAACTTTCACTATAGTACAGTTTCAGCTCTTTTAATTGGGTTAGATTGAGTTAGATACAGTACCATACTTTCACTATAGTACAGTTTCAGCTCTTTAATTGAGTTAGATTGAGTTAGATACAGTACCATACTTTCACTATAGTACAGTTTCAGCTCTTTTAATTGAGTTAGATTGGGATACAGTACCATACTTTCACTATAGTACAGTTTCAGCTCTTTAATTGAGTTAGATTGAGTTAGATACAGTACCATACTTTCACTATAGTACAGTTTCAGCTCTTTAATTGAGTTAGATCGAGATACAGTACCATACTTTCACTATAGTACAGTTTCAGCTCTTTAATTGAGTTAGATTGAGTTAGATACAGTACCATACTTTCACTATAGTACAGTTTCAGCTCTTTAATTGAGTTAGATTGAGTTAGATACAGTACCATACTTTCACTATAGTACAGTTTCTCTAAACTTTCCCAGCTGGCTATGTGTGAAGTGTACTCATCCCAGGAGGTTCACCTATGGCCTCCTGTGTGACGCGTCTAGGGCTAAACTGTACATATTTTTGCCCTCATTCCACAGAGATATCTAAGATTAGCTCCAATCTATTCTTAGAGATGACACGTCACTAGACAAGCTTGAAATTCCTGCACCCAGCGACTGAACAAAAACACACTACATCATTAAAAACATGCTGTCCATCAAAAGCCCTATTTTTGGTTCTTCTCACCATGAGAAAAGACATTTACAGAGGACACATATTGAAGCAAAACAGAATTATTTTGCCAGTATTTTCCATTACTTAACTGAAGGCAGAGACACCAAAATATGTCCCAAATTACTCAGACACCCCTTCCATTCAAGGGCCTTCAGATACAGTATGTGCATCCATTGCTGATCCTGTTAACTGTTAACACACCATTTGCTTAATCCCAGTAGGAAAGCATTGACCAACAGAACGGGACACGGTATGTAGCATCCATCCACGACCCTGAGGTCACCATGTCCAATGCCTAGCGTGGGCCTAGAGGGGTAGAAAGCCCCCAAATTTAAGCTGTGGAGTAGTGGAACTGTGTTCTCTGACAATGGAGCGCCGTCCAATACCTTTGGGATGAGTTGGAGTGGCAGGGCTTATCTTCCAACACCAGTACCTGACCTCACTGATGCTCTTGTGGGACAATCAAGTCCTCACAGAAATGTTCCCGCATCAAGAGTAAAGCCTCCTCAGAACAGAAGAGGTGCTGGTACTGCAGCAAACGGGGGAAAAGCTTGCTATTCATAGTCTTGACTGCAGATGAAACGCTGGTGTCTACAAACTATTGGACTTATAGTGTTGCCTTCAGGAAAAAGATCAGAACAGAAGAACCCGGCCGACTCCGGGTTTGCTGCCAAGATGTTTGACTAGCCTTTTAAACCCATCCACAGAGCAGCAGATAGAGCAGCAGTCGCCTCCGGGCGCACTCCACTGATTTATAGCAGGGGGGGCTTTGGCGAGAGGCCAGTGCCGTTGCCAGCTCTTCAGTCTAAGAGCCATCAGGTGCCCAGGCAGGATCCTTCTGTTTCCACTCCACATCTCCTTCCATGCCAAGGACTTCTGGAGCCTCCTGCTTAGAATGAGCGACACCACTGACTTTCTTTTTGACCCAGTACCAAGTACTCATATCCTGCCACCAATACCAGTATGAATACCAAGCCTGACAAGTCTTTTTGTGGACCTAAACTGTTCCTGGACTAAAACCTGTGATTTCCACTGTGACGTCCAAACCCCTAAAAGCTAAAAGAGTTGTTACACCAAATGGTGATGAATACACTGCCTGATGCCTGAGGCACTGGCTGTGTACCAAGTGAGGACTGAGGATGAAATGTCGCTCCTGCCACCTAGCAACTTTCATCAACACTACATATACAACTCAGAGGTCACATGGTGGTTGTGGTAGGATCACTGGTGGTTCTGGTATCTGCTCCACTGACCGTATAGCAGCACTGTGTAGCTCTATAACTCCGGACTGTAGTCCATCGGTTTCTCTATACATGCTATGTTAGTTAATGCCTAGGACCCCACAGGACTGGCCACCAAAGAGCAGGTGTTATTTGGGTGGTGGGTCGCATTCGCCTTTAGCTAGAGGAGCATTTTCCAAGCCGTGGCACACTAGTGTTTCTCATGCTTCCAACATAACTGATGTATACCATCGCTAGACCCTCCTAACACCTAAGACAAATCAGCCACAGTCCCTACTCGTACTCAGACTGTGAGAAGATTTGCGCTCTAGGCTTGCTTCAGTCCAAAACGTTGTGTGAGCCTGCTGGCCGAAAGAAGGGTCGACGAAAGCGGTGCGAGAGGAGACGGAAGTGCAGCAAGCGACTCTGCTTACGCACTAGGCTAATGGCTAACTCCAGCTGTTAATGTGGTCATTCATAACCCCATACTGAGCTGATCTGGGCGTTTTAAGGTAGGGAATGCAGTAAAACTATTACCAGGGTTAAGAAACAGTGAGCTAAGTTAAAAAAGGAAGATTCCATTACGAGGTGTTACTGTGTGGACAACATGCAAAACATGCAATATTTAAATATCCCTGTTATAATAAGTATAAGATATTAATAATCAATTCATGAGGTACAATTAACCTAGATTGCTCGTCCATATGAGCCAAAGCATGGGTTAAATGATCAAACCCGCTTGTCCAGATGAACCCAGTGCCTGTTCTGCCCCGCAGCGACCCAGACATTGGGCTGTTTTCCACCCCAGCACTGTTCTGCAGCGTGTGAATGAGGCTACTGTTTACGTTTGCTACGTACTTGTAGGCTACAGGCCATTGTGGAGTGAATAGGCTGGGTGTTTTGGTTGTGGAGTTGAATGAGGTACTGAGACTCTATTGAGGAGCTTTCGCAGCATCGAATCCTTGTTTGATTTCAAAGAGCAGAAATAGAAAAATGGCTATTTTTGAGGACGTGAGGACGTGAGGACGTGAGGATGAGAAGACGTTGGGATCAGACTGCTGCTGCTGCTCCTGCTATTTCTGTTTCTGGCTGAGAGGCTTCTCGTCTCTTGCCTCGCTCATGTATTTGTGCCACTCCCGAGAGGCGCTCCGACACACTTCACCACTTTCACAAATCTTCTGAGCCTCAGAGCCCAGACTGTCCCCTAGGACCCCCTCCACTCTCCTTACGTTTGTGGGTTACTACGCTCGGATATCTGACACCGCAGCCCCGAAGGCGACAAAGCACTTGCTTTGAAATGGAGGGCTGAGGGTTTCTGAGAGTGGCCGACACAAAACACCCCCTAAACCTGCACTGGGGCGGGCATTACGGAGAAAATACACAGCCAAAACATTATGACCACCCCGGTTTGGAATGAACCCGGCACATAGCAATAAGCGAGCACACCAGTCAGTTGTAGCTGTGGAGTGCAAAGTGGGATGTTCTAGAGCTGTGGTAGTGAAGGTTTGCTCCCAATGGCATAACAGTGGTGCGCCACAGGCCACTGTGGCTAGTGTGGTGGTTTGTGGCCAGTGTGTGACTAGTGTAGTTTGGTAGCTTGTGGCTAGTGTGTTAGCTTGTGGATGGGTGTGTTCACCTGTGGCCAGTGTGTTAGCTTGGGACTAGTGTGTTAATGTGTGTCTAGTGTGTTAGCTTGTGTGTTAGGTTGTGGCCAGTGTGCTAGCTTGACTAGTGTAGTGTGTTAGCTTGTAGCTAAACAGCATAACAGTGGTGCGCTACAGGCCACTGTGTCAAGTGTGTTAGCTTGTGGCCAGTGTGTTAATGTATGTCTAGTGTGTTAGCTTGTGTGTTAGGTCGTGGCCAGTGTGTTAGCTCGACTAGTGTAGTGTGTTAGCTTGTGGCTAGTGTGTTAATGTGTGTCTAGTGACTACTTATAGCTTATTGCTAATAAGTTGGCTTGTGGCCAGCATGTTCATTTATGACTATTGTGTTAGGTTGTAATTAGTCTGTTAGCTTGTGGCTAGGAAGTTGGCTTGTGTCTATCGAGTGACAAGCGTGTTAGTGTGTTAACCTTTGGTTATCGTGTTAGCTTGTGGCTCAAACTATGTGAATGATAGTAAAGGCTTAACCCAACCTTTTCTGGGAAGTTTGAGACCTGATCAGGCCTGATTGGTACTGGTCAATTTGAAACCTGAAGCTGAGATACAGGACAGGCCCCAAAAAAAATAATATAGGGTTAATATATAAAAATCATACTTTTGTTTTCCTGTGACTCTACGGCTAACATATTAGCTTATGGCTACAGCATTCCATCAAAACACAGTAGAGCACAGCTTTAACATCAAAACCTGGGCTTTTTTATATATTTGGACACTGATAAACCAAAAACGCAACATTAGCACATTAGCATAAGGCACATTTTTAGCCTTTTTGCTGCTTTATTGACCAACATATGACACTGACACTCCACTGTATAACACTGACTTATGAAATTTTGAATTATAAACCCTTTATAATCAAGTTTTGTCTTTTAAATATCTTCATTGTGTGTCTTCAGGCAAAACAGGAGAAAGCGCTGTTCTTAGCGATTTGTAACAGATCCCACCTCTGGGAGATTATCGACACGTTAAGCTGATTCCAGCTTTGGACAACAGACGCAGAAAACCCCAGATCAGATGTGGTGGTTGAGCAGATACTGTGCCTGTTTTTAGATCAGCAGGGCATTGTGATGAAGGAAAAACCCTCCAGTAATATAATACGCTAGCGCAGAAGGCGATATGACTATGGGAAGTGTAGCAGAACAATGCATGAACTGATGAAAGGAACTGAAAAGCTGACAGGTCGTGCATTTCAGGTTACATGAGGGGTTTACATCATATTAGTTTGGTAAAACGTGTTTGGCTGCATTGTAGTAGTCGACGGGAGAAAGTAGTCGTCATGGCTACAACACGAGTACAGACACTTTATTTACTATCCAAACCCGCCAGTGAAGCTACCACCACCATGTGTCTTCTGAGTTTTCATGTTATATTGATGACGGTACAACAACGGCCAAAGACGGTTTTCTTTTGAGGACTACTTTTTTCAAAAGTATGATACTGTTAATGACAAATATTAACGACAAAACTGTGGTAAATCTAGTTCTTTCCCACATGGAAGTTCAAGTTTTTCTAGAAAAGAGCGTTTTACACCAAACCTGCTCTGAATGACTTTGTCGACACTGTACTGTATTGAATTGTAATGATTTCAACACCCTCTGCTATGAATGAATTTTATGATTTACGACAAAAATGTTAACCGCAAAACTGTGGTAAATCAATGTCTCAGGCATCAGGGAGTGTATCCATGCCCATTTTAATGTTAAGAACATTCGTGATTAAGCGTTTAGAAGCATTAAACTTTTCAGACGTCTGGTTCCATTCATCATAATTGTGAACAATTCTGACTGGTTTGTCTAGAATGAAGCGTTTTACACCAAACCCGAACCTCTGACTAGCTTAGTTTAGGCTGTAATGTAATAAATCAGAATGTTAAAGATGATACAGTAGTGTTAAAAATGAGTTCTCATTTGGGACTACTTTTTGCCTTACAACGCCCTCCGCCATGAATGAATTTTAGGAATCCAATAGATTTTATGACAAATATTAACCAAAAAACTGTGGCAAATCGATGTCTCAGATATCAGGGAGCGTATCCATGCTTATTTTAATGTTAACAACATTTGTGATTTGGCTTTTAGAAGCCTTAAACTTTCCAGACGTCTGGTTCCATTCACATGGAAGTTCAGGTTTCTGTAGAATAGAGCATTTTACACCAAACCTGCTCTGAATGACTTTGTTTAGGCTGTATTATAACGCATTTTAATGTTAATGATGGTAAAATAGTGTTAGAATTTAATTTTCTTTTTGGGACTACTTTTTGCCTTATAACGCCCTCCGCCATGAATGAATTTTAATAGTCTAATAGGATTTACGACAAATGTTAACCGCAAAACTGTGGTAAATCAAAGTCTCAGACATCAGGGAGTGTATCCATGCCCATTTTAATGTTAAGAACATTCGGTGGGGGAGCTTTCAGAGGCATCAAACTTCAGACGTCTGATTCCATTCACCACTGTTGAGAACAATTCTGACTGGGTGGACAAACCTGCTCTGAATGACTTTTATGTTTATATTAAACATTTGAAATGTTATGATGGTACAACAGTGGGCAATTCTGGCTGGGTACGTTTCTCTAGCATCAACTCTTCCACTTTGTTTACATCTCACCCATCACCTTATGCAGAAATTTAGAAAACCTGGTGGAGAACCCTTTCAAGACTCTCCTACAGCTCAGAGACTATAGACTGTAAAGGCACTTTTATCAGTAAAGGAATGAGCCGTGGAATGAGGCCAGTTCACACTGTTGTGCCGAAAATCCCTAAGGACAACATCGTACAAAACATTCCCAAACAATACTTCTTCAAGATTCCTAGATTCGTATCAGGGGATGGGTGTCTGACTCGCGTGTCATCTTTTTTGTGAGTGTTGTTGTGTCGTCTGTCAGCACTTTTAACACTTAAAATAACTCTGGATTAAGGCTGAAAAGACCCGAAAGCCTCGGTGACATTCAGGCCGCAGTCAGTAGCTTTCAAACCCGAAGCAAGGCTGAAGAACATACAGTAATAAGCTGGACATGAGGAGCAGATCTGCTTAACTGGACCTCGCTAGTCACATTGCGGTGCGTACGCTAGCGTTCAAAAGCTTGGTTTCGCTTGTCGTATTCATGTTTCTGATATTTTATATACAAGAATAACCGGTACAATATAATAAGGGCTTAAATATACGAACCTAGTCACCAGGAAAATATTTTACAGGCTTTTATTTGAAAAGAAATTAATACAACTATAAATATTTATCTACATTAATTACTTAGCATTTGTGAGATTAGATTCTGGAAGATCGTTTTAGTTTCTTGATTGCTGAAGCTCTAAAGCTCTAAATCATCTCCGTTCACCATGCAGGACACAGTCTGGTCTTGGCCTAATTTGAAGTACCACTGGTTTTAGGGTTCACTTAAATCAAATTACGCAAGTTCTTGAGAAAAGTCATGTGGTAAAGTCTACGTCAGATTCATGATCGGTTGTTCACAGCTCTGCCCTGGACCCCATAGTCCTAGTAACCTCAACAAATCCCACAAAAGTTTCAGGTTTTGGGAAGAACTTTCCTCACAAGAACGGTAGCTGAATAAGGCCCAATGACTCTAAACTGTTGAGCGCTAGCGAGCGTACCTTCTGGACTGCCAACTTGGCATTGGTTAAACGGTCAACAAGACACTGTACACTGTACACAGGGTACTTTTCTTTAGTCTTATTTGGTCTAGCATGCTCCAGTAACACTTTCTTTGGAAACCATACCAGTCTGAAACGGTGGTGCACTTCCAGTCTCCCAACGCGTCAAACCCTGAGCCTCGTCATTAAAGACTTGCTCAGGTCTTTGGCCTCGGCCGGCGAGCGAACTCGCAGGTACCCAAGGAGGGACATGGCCTGGCTGCAGTACTCCTCAGCCTGCCGGATCTGCTGGTAGCTGAGCACCGTCCTCCATGCGTTGGCGGCCCTGGTGGCGTTCCTGGACGACACCAAGAAGGGCTGAGAGGTGTCGCTGGTGCCGCTGGTCATGTTCATGGCGAAGACTTCTAAGTCACGACTGGTGGTCATGTTCAAGAACTGGTGAACGCTGCGCAAGGTCTTGACCGGGTTGTCCACCAGGTCCTCATACCGCACCGTCATGTACTTCCCCTTGAGCCAGCTGGGAGGGTCGAGGGCGGTCTTCAGGGTTCTGTACATGTGGTCGCAGGTTACCTCCATGGCGCTGACCGAGTGGTAGTCTGAGCTGTCCTTTCGGTTCTGCTTCTGATTCGGGTCGGTCAGCGGCGGGTGGCGAGCCTTCGGGTCCCGGCTGCGCACCACCTGCATGTTCTCACGAATCAGGCCGTGCTTGGATTTGATTTTAGAGTTGGCCACGGCCCGGGGGTCCCGGACAAGGTGTATCACTTTCAGGTTGAGCGAGGGGTCCTCCATCAGCGGAGCGAGGATGTTTATGTCCAGAATGCGCACCCCCTTAATCACGATGGTGTCGTATTTCAGGCACTGCTCCTCCAGGAACTGGATGTTGTGGGATGGGCACTTTTTGCAGACGTTTTCGTCCACCATGCCCACCACATCCTTCCTATAGGCCGAGCACAGGGGGTAGGAGCAGATGACCTTGTTGTAGACGGAGCCAAAAATTCCTAGCGTGGTTAAGTTCTTGCCTGAGGGAGTGCTGTACAGGCTGAACACGGAGAAATCGCACCTGTATAGAGAGTTCAGCATGTCCCGGGCCGCACCCTGGAGTGAAACGGCGTCGCCCGGGTACAGCTTCTGCCAAATGTGCCACATGGGCTCGTACAGGAAGAACACGTCCGGGTTCTGGTTGAAGAGCTCTCCGAAAAAGGACGAGCCGGAGCGCCAGGTGGTCAGGACGTAAACGAGCTGCCTGGGCCTCGTCGGCGGATCCTTGAAGAGGAACCTGAGGTCCGGCGTGCTTTGGAACCTGCCGCTCTGCACCTCGTGGTTGCACTGCTGCGGTTCCTTGGTCCACCGGTAGTTCGCCAGGTTGAGCATCGTCAGAGCCACCAGCAGGAAGTAGGCTAGGAAGATGAAGATCTTCTTGCGGCGCAGCACCTTCATCACGACGCCTGGGTTGGCGATTATCTTGGTGGGTTTTCGGACGTACATCTTGTGCCTTCTCCCAAACCCGACATCTTTCTCCCAGGGCGGTGTGAACTTCAGCTGGTACGGTTTGTTTTTCATCTAGGAGTCGGGGAAGCCTGAGGGATGCTACGACCACTTAGCCACGGTGGCAGCTGTGCTGTCTATCAGCCAGAACCAGGCACAGCATCTGAACAGACCCAGCCTCTGTATCCCAGCCTGGTCCTCAGGGAGCTAGCAGGAGGACAGACAGCATACACAAGGCGAGGAACGTCAATAAGCTGTAGTGCAGAGCTCAGAAGGGCGAGCAGGGTTCAGAAAGCCTGTCCCAGAGAAGAGGAGGAGGAGGAGGAGGAGAGCGAGAGTCAGAGCCGGAGCTTACCGAGCAGCATCCTTCCGTTTCCAGCATCACCGTGGCGGCAGCACCGAGCAGCACATGAGCGCCTCCGGGCCAAAATATCGCGTCGAGCAGCAGCAGAAGGCCGGGGGTAGAAGCGGGGAGCTCCGGGGTGCTCCTCTGCTGATCCGCCGCTGATCCGCTGCTGCAGCCCTTCTCCTCAGACTGTGAGAAATCAATCAGAGCACGCAGACACAAAACAGCCCGGAGACCCGCCTCCTCTAAGCGCTGATTGGCGCCCCTCCCGTAACGGAGCACTCTGATTGGTCCAAACCGCGTCTGTCAAAATGCCAGTGGCATTTCACAGCGTTGGACGTGATGGGTGTTTCTCTCTCTCTCTCTCTCTCTCTCTCTCTCTGTCTCTCTCTCTCTCTCTCTCTCTCTCTCTCTCTCTCTGTGTGTGTGTGTGTGTGTGTGTGTGAGCAGATGTTCCTCAGCGGTTAGTAAGAGTGTTAGTAAGTCAGTAAATGAGGGATGAATATTAATAATGAATAAAATAATAAAGGATTGAAGAGGAGTATTGAAACCCATAATATCGAAGCCCACTGTCCTGTACAGGTCTTCTATTTCACATGAGGATATGTGTGTGTGTGTGTGTGTGTATGTGTGTGTGTGTGTGTGTTGTCTGTTAGTAATTCACTTTCATATTATAAATAAATAAATATATGAATAAATATATGGTTTACAGTTTTACCCAATAACATGTCTGGCGCATAGTTTGGGGTAGTGTGTAGACATGTTAATGTATGTTGAATAATAATTACCTAATAACACACACACACACACACACACACACACATATTTCAACCACCTGCCTAACACTGAGCTGGTCCCCCTTGTGCCGTCACAACAGATCTGACCATTGGAGGCATGTAGTGACTGTAGTGAGTCCTGTGAGTAGTGAGGTGGGGCCTCCATGGATCAGGAGAGCAATATAACATAAACCCAAACTGGCACAAATTGTAGTTATTTCCATAAAAAAAACTATTTAAAATAAATATAAATAATAAAATACAAATAATAAACACATTTTGGGGCAATAAAGACACTGGGATCAAATACTAAATGTGTGTTATGTGGGGTTTTGGAGGATAGGTTTGAGAACCCTGAGAAAAATTAGCATCTTTTTAAGAATGTAGGGCCAAGAAACGCCATAGGAAGCTAAGAAAGAGCCACTGAGAGTGGACTACTGGTATTCTGTGGGACTGATATTAATCCATGCTTTAGGAAAACCTCCAGAGAACCTTCACTCTGGTGGAGGAGCCTGTCCTTCTAAAAACAACAAGACCGACGCCCTTAACCAGGCATAAGACTACGAGTCTGTGCACCTGAGCCTGAGCTCATTTCTTGTAATACCATCTTCTTGTCATTTGAACTACAGAGTAAATGTGACTGTGTCAGTTCAGCTATGAGGCTCCTGTTGCAGAGCAGTGACTGAGGAGTGTTGGCAAAAGCGGTGTTGTAAAAATAAACTATTTAAAATAAATTAAAATGATAAAATAAAAATAATTACCACATTTTGGGGCAATATTTAGCTACACAAAATGCTTACATAATGGGTGAATGAGTATATATATATATATATATATATATATATATATATATATATATATATATATATATATATATGCATTACAGAGAGAGATAGGTTGTTGTTTTTATTATTATTATCATTGTTTTTATGGACATCCATTTTATTAACAATATTACTCTATTTAATTTAATTATTTTAAATTAAATAAAACAAAAAATACAAAAAACATACATACATAAATAAAATACTCAAAATAGTATATAAAAAATAAATTGTGTTTTTTAGTGTGTGTATCATTTCTGTGTATCATTTTTTAGGTCTGATTTTTTTTACACACCAACAGTAAAACCTGTAGGGGGCGCTGAGTGACTGCTTATTTCACTTTTAGCAACAACAATAACAACAACAAATTCATCAAAAAAAGGGCTGATATGGGCTGTAGTTCATCTGTCTTTCACTGGTTTTCTGTACTGGTTCTACATAAAAGTACTGTGATGCACAGATGAACCACTCAACCACCTCGCTACTTACCCAGAGGCCTTCAGCAGGCCGGGAGTTTATCTAATGGAAAAGGTCAGAGGCTTGGCCTGGCCTAGTATGATCACAGCCGGTTCAGTGATGATGTCGGTAGCAGGCTGTGCAGGCCTACAGTTCTGTAGAATCTGCACAGTGGTCTAACAGCCTGCTGACCCACACAAACACCTGTTCTCCCTGTTCCACCATGTCCTCCCTCTCTCTCTTTAGGTCTCCTCTGTTGCTCTACAGTCATTCTCTTTTATGTATATTTACCTCCGCTGGCCCACTCGGCAGGTTGAGACCGTCGCCTGACGGCTCTTGTGTTTACTGACCCGGCCTTAACTATAGAGAGCCTGGAATCCGGCCCTGTTCCTAGACCAAGAGACCCAGCGGCACCATGAAGGGTGACGCATCATCTTTATGAACTAAATAAGCCAGCAGGACCTGGTGATGAGACCTTCAGACACACCAGCACTTTGTGGATAAGACTGGTGACCCCAGTCATAGCCTGTGGTTCTCAAACCAGCCCTCAGGGACATCAGGGTCCGTATTTCTGCTCCAACCTAACCCATGAAACATTAGGATCTAGTACAAAGACCTACATCCTTAACCAGGCATGAGACTACGAGCCTGTGCACCTGAGCCTGAGCTCATTTCTTGTAATACAGAGGAAATGGGCCTGCAGTTAGAGGGACTGAGGATCAATTCAGCTATGTTGCAGTGCAGTGACTGAGGAGTGTGTCAAAAGCTTTTCCTTGTCCATGGGCGCCACCTTGTGTTCAGCAGTCAGAACTGCGTGCAAGGGAAAAGTCCAACTGGTATGATGGTCAACCAGCACCAGACCAGTATAAACCAGCAGATGCTGGGTTTTGAACACTGGTATGATGGTCAACCAGCACCAGACCAGTATAAACCAGCAGATGCTGTGTTTTGAACACTGGTATGATGGTCAACCAGAACCAGACCAGTATAAACCAGTAGATGCTGGGTTTTGAACACTGGTATCATGGTCAACCAGAACCAGACCAGTATAAACCAGCAGATTCTGTGTTTCAAAGACTGGTATGATGGTCAACCAGAACCAGACGAGTATAAACCAGTAGATGCTGGGTTTTGAACACTGGTATGATGGTCAACCAACACCAGACCAGTATAAACCAGCAGATGTTGTGTTTTGAACACTGATATGATGGTCAACCAGAACCAGACCAGTATAAACCAGTAGATGCTGGGTTTTGAACACTGGTATGATGGTCAACCAGAACCAGACCAGTATAAACCAGTAGATGCTGGGTTTTGAACACTGGTATGATGGTCAACCAGAACCAGACCAGTATAAACCAGCAGATGCTGAGTTTTGAACACTGATATGATGGTCAACCAGAACCAGACCAGTATAAACCAGCAGATGTTGTGTTTTAAAGACTGGTATGATGGTCAACCAGAACCAGACCAGTATAAACCAGTAGATGCTGGGTTTTGAACACTGGTATGATGGTCAACCAGAACCAGACCAGTATAAACCAGCAGATGCTGAGTTTTGAACACTGGTATGATGGTCAACCAGAACCAGACCAGTATAAACCAGCAGATGTTGTGTTTTAAAGACTGGTATGATGGTCAACCAGAACCAGACCAGTATAAACCAGTAGATGCTGGGTTTTGAACACTGGTATGATGGTCAACCAGAACCAGACCAGTATAAACCAGCAGATGCTGAGTTTTGAACACTGGTATGATGGTCAACCAGAACCAGACCAGTATAAACCAGCAGATGTTGTGTTTTAAAGACTGGTATGATGGTCAACCAGAACCAGACCAGTATAAACCAGTAGATGCTGGGTTTTGAACACTGGTATGATGGTCAACCAGAACCAGACCAGTATAAACCAGCAGATGCTGAGTTTTGAACACTGATATGATGGTCAACCAGAACCAGACCAGTATAAACCAGCAGATGTTGTGTTTTAAAGACTGGTATGATGGTCAACCAGAACCAGACCAGTATAAACCAGTAGATGCTGGGTTTTGAACACTGGTATGATGGTCAACCAGAACCAGACCAGTATAAACCAGCAGATGCTGAGTTTTGAACACTGGTATGATGGTCAACCAGAACCAGACCAGTATAAACCAGCAGATGTTGTGTTTTAAAGACTGGTATGATGGTCAACCAGAACCAGACCAGTATAAACCAGTAGATGCTGGGTTTTGAACACTGGTATGATGGTCAACCAGAACCAGACCAGTATAAACCAGCAGATGCTGAGTTTTGAACACTGGTATGATGGTCAACCAGAACCAGACCAGTATAAACCAGCAGATGTTGTGTTTTAAAGACTGGTATGATGGTCAACCAGAACCAGACCAGTATAAACCAGTAGATGCTGGGTTTTAAAGACTGGTATGATGGTCAACCAGCACCAGACCAGTATAAGCCAGCAGATGTTATGTTTTAAAGACTGGTATGATGGTCAACCAGCACCAGACCAGTATAAACCAGCATAAAACCAACAACCTGATTGACCTTAATGTAGCACTGAGTAGATAAAGTGTTGAATGGGAACTGGAAGTACTGGCCTTCCTCCAGGAGAGCACTGGAACAGATATTCACACAGATATTGTGTGGAGGGTAAATGTGTGACTAGTTTAATTCTCGTGAGGAACCTGAGAGAAAGAGAAAGACCTGATTCATATCCAGAGGGGGATTAGGGTCATAGGAGGTCCATTTTAGCGCTGCATTAGGCTGGACTGAAGCCATGTGCCAAAGTTTGAGCTGGTCACACTGCTGTGTAAGTGTGTGGGGACAGACAGGACTTGAATTTCTGGGGAAGTTCTGCAGTTGGAAGTGCTGTGGAACGTGTTCTACAGTCTTTTTCTTGTACTTTTTATTTTGTGTTTAACTCAGACGGTCCATTAGGTCACTCGGTCACTGAGCTGGGAGAAGGCGGAGAATGCCATAACCGTCCCTTGCCAGCTCTCGCGTTTACTGAACCAGCGTTGACTATGGAGAGCGACCAGTGGCCGGGAATCTGGCCCTATTCCTGGACCAGGAGACCCAGCGGCACCATGATGGGTGAGGCATCATCATTGTGATCAGTTGTTGAAAACTACCAGCTCGTTAGACCGGTAGAACTCGGCGTGTTCCACTTCAGCCACACTGACCCTTTGTGGATGAGATTGGCTGCTATAGAAGAACAAAAAACAGCCTGTTCTCAAATCAGTCCTCAGAGAACTCTGGACAGTTCTGAATTTTGCTCCAACCCAACTCACAACACATAGAGATAAAATCTGCACTGCCCGGGGTTTTGAAGGACCGGTTTCAGAACCACAAAAAAGAGAGTTCTAGGGAGGATCATTGAACTGCTAGGGAACCTTTTTAGACCTTTGAAAGGTTCTTCATACTCACAAATTGCTTTTACAGATCTTCTTACAGTTCTTTAGGTAATCAAGTTTATGTATATGGGATTGCTAAAGGAACGTTGTGGCACATTTTTTAAGGTTGTAGAACCCAAGACTCTGACACTCCCTTAGAGCATAAAGAAGTGCCAGGAACCAAGACTAAAAAGGAGAACCACTGCCAGGAACCAACACAAAAAAGGAGAACCACTGTCAGGAACCAAGACCCAAAAGAACTTCCTAAAAGCATAAGGAAGAACCAGTGTTAGGAACCAAGACTAAAAAGGAGAACCACTGTCAGGAACCAAGATTAAAAAGGAGAACCACTGCCAGGAACCAAGACTAAAAAGGAGAACCACTGTCAGGAACCAAGACCCAAAAGAACTTCCTAAGAGCATAAGGAAGAACCACTGTCAAGATCCAAGACTAAACGGAGAAACTCCACAAGAGCCTGAGAAAGAACCACTGTCAGGAACCAAGATTCAAAAGGAGAACCACTGTCAGGAAACTAGACTCAAAACAAGAAACCTTCTAAGAGCATAAGGAAGAACCACTGGCAGGAACCAAGACCCAAAAGAAGAACCACAGTCAGGAACCAGGCACCACAGCATGGGCAGCTCCACACGCTTGAAGGAGAACACTAACTGCCAGTCCTGTTATATATCAGCTAACAAACTGCCATGCTGGCTAGCATTGTGCTGAGTGCTGGGGGAGAGGGAGGGCCGCCCCATCAACTTTCAATCAACGTTTAGACAGATGTTGTCCAGAAACTGCCTGACGTTTTCAACATCTGTCCAACCAGACAATGGGAACGGAGGGGAATTCCCATTTTAGCTTCCTTGTCCTGTCAAACCTCAAATCAGTCCCTCACAGGTAACCTTTGTGACGAGCTCTTCCCTTGTGGACCAGGTTGTCAGTCAAAATGCTTTGCTGGAGGGGCTAATGGTGAATGGCAGAATTGTGGATGGTGCACTTCAACTGCTTCCTGCTCCAGCGAGGGCTTGACTCAGTGTGGTAACTGATCCTCCCTTCAGAGCTATCAATAATGCAGGTGGAGATTCAAAGCTCTGTGGTCTCTTAAAGAAGCCAACCAGCCCTGGATTGGGTATCGGCACAGCGTCTGGGGAGGCCCATTGAAGCAGCCTGCTGGACTCGCTGCTCTTTCCTTTAGGGTTCTTTGGAGAGGGTTGTTTTTTTCTAGCTTTAGAAGAAAAGCTAAATCTAAAAGAGCTCCTCCATTATGCAATTCCCGAGGCAGTTGTGAGACATGGCGATTGTTGCCTAGATTACATGTCCAACAGGAGGCCCAGCGAGCGGAGAGCGGTAAGTCTTGAGCTGCAGGCTCCTTTAAGAGTTTGATTCAGTGACTCAGCTGGTCGGGTAAGCGTATTACTGTATTAGCTGTTCCCTCGAAATTGGTTCTCGATCCTGACTGAGATTCTTTGCCTTGGTTCTAAGCTTGCATGAAGGTCCCTTGCTAATTTCACTAGCACTAGACATGCAACACTACCTCACTGCCTTCTCTTGGTCCAGTAGTAATTGTAAAGGGTTGATTTTCAGACTGGAACACTGGACTGGGTGTATGAGGCATTATCCTCAACATGGCAACCAGAGCCAGTACTGTTAGAGGCAACGGTCTGCTTGTGTCTTGTGTCCGTCAACTGTCCAACTGTCTGGTCCTTGTTGTATTGTGCTACATCTAGACCTGTCATGTGGTTCCTATGGTAAACATACACCGATCAGCCATAACATTAAAACCACCAACACAACATTGAGGATCTGGTTCCAGTGGCTCCCGTCAAGGGGTGGATACATTTGGCAGGAAGTGAACGGTCAGTTCTTTACGGAGGTTTTTGCATGACAGTGATAATATACACTGTTAAGGATAAAGCCATAGAAGATGTGTGACTGCGAAGAACCACTAAACATCTCCATTTCAAACATGGTTCTTTATGGAACCAAATATGGTTCTCTTAAGGCATCGCTCAAAGAACCACTGGAAGCACCTTTACTCTTAAGAGTGTAGCTGAGGAAATAGCACCTACCACCCTTGTTGGCTCTACATTTGGATGCCCAACAGGGTCCCACCAGGGTCAGTGATAGGACCAGGAGGGGTTGAACATGGGCCCCACCTGGGTTGTACACTGCACATAGGGTTCCATGCGAGATTAAGGTGGGCTGTAACACTGGGTAGCCCAACTGGGTCCCAGTAAAAAAAAACGCATGTACGAACCCACTCACAGCCCATATGCCCACCTGGAACCCACCTAGGCCACGTTCCAACCATCCGACTCAGATTTCTTTACAGTGGTGGTGAACGAAACCAGAGGTCACCATGAACACAACACAGATATAGCCACTTTACTCACCATCCAAACCCACCATAATTTGCAATAATTCACCACCACTGTGACCAAGCCGTCCCGCTGATGAGGTCTAATTACCACACAGTGCGTGGCAGCGTTCAGGTATAGAGTGTCTTTTGTCGTACTGCTTTGCTTTCACTCGGTTCATTCGAGTCTCACTGTACCGAATGAAGGAGCATCCATTCACTCATATTCAGGAAGGTAGACGGATATCTTTTCCTTTGTGTGTGTTACGTAATGGAGAGTAGCTAACACACTGCGTCCCAGAGGACTCATATGACAGACACAGAGTTCTTTCCATAAAGTGAGTCAGTATGATGCACGAATGGCAGTCAAGCATGCAGCCAACCAATACATCATACATCCCATTCTAAATCTATAGGCAATAATATGGAGCTGGTCCGCCCTGTGCGGCTCTAACAGCTTCCACTCTTGGGATTTTGGAGTGTGTCTGTGAAAAGTTCGGGCCAATTCACCCCGGATGGTCTGACCCATTTGTGAGGTCAGACACCGATGTTGGACGGGAGGGCCTGGCTCAGGATGGGGTTGAGGTCAGGGTTCTGTGAGGGCCAGTCAAGTTCTTCCCCACCAAATGCCTCCAACTGCACCTTTATGGAGCTTGCTTTGTGCACTGGGGCACAGTCAGTCATGCAGGAACAGATCAGGGCCTTCCCCAAACTGCTTCCACAAATGTCTTGGTTGGCTGAAGCATTAAGGTTTCCCTTCACTGGAATTAAGGGGCCTTTAGGCCAACAACCTCATAGAATGATCCCCCCTCCACCAAACTTTACAGCTGGACAAGTGTAGTCAGGTAGCTAACTAACGTTCTTCTGTATTCTGTATTCTTCCGAATTAACTCTTTCTTGAACGTCTGTGTTTTTAGAAGTAATACAAAAACAGACAATCAAAAAAACATTCATTTGGAAATCCAGTGTTTTTATTTTTACAGTTTTACAGCATCTTTACTGGCCCTTTTAGTAAAAAACCTTTTTGCATTCTTGAAATTTAAACTTTTAAACAGTTTTTTAAAAATATTTTTTTTATAAATTATACTCACATACATATAGGTAAAGAAAATAGAATTAATGTTTAGAATGAATAATTAAGAAAGGTCATTTAGACCTGAAATACTGAAATACTACTTTGTAAATATGTGGGAATACTTCAAAATATATTATCAAAAATATTATTATTACTAAAATTGTTTAAATAAAAAAATAAATAAACTTTTTGAAAATAAAAAGGTACATCCTAAACTAAAATAACCTAAAGTAAAAATATACTTTTTTATTTTTATTTATCTATTTATTTATTCTCAGCCAATATTTCAGTACGGTTTAGTTCATCTGTAAGCAGTGAAAACTCAATAATTGAGATGCAATTCCAAACTTCCACAATTTGTAACTAGAGAACTACTGGGAACACAGTGTTGAACATGTTCCATGAAATAAATCCATGAGGAACATGCTGTAGGTGAGCTGGTGTGCCGTGACTCTTATCGCAGTGGTTTATTGTTGTTGAAAAACTGTGATTTAGTTTACGACAGTAAAGTTCCTCTACCTGCTCTTGCTTAGCCCTCCTGACAGCAGCATTAGCTGGATCCCTTGCTGACTCAGCTTCGGTGCAGAGCATTAAACGTTAACTCTGCGACTCACTGGGTGAAAAGGCCTCGCCCGGAACAGAGTTCATTAGGGCCGAAGGTTTCTTCCCCTTCGCTGAGCTTCCATTTACTTCACACCTGTCCACCCAGTCACACGCTGTACAGCCTACTGTTGGATCACTCCTCCTGTTTTACGCGATAACCTGGATCCCGGCTTAAGCAGGGTGGAGTGGGAGTCAAATGTAAGTGTTACTGTTTGTTTGCAGATATTTTCTGTCAACCCTGTTACAAGACAGTTACTGTTATTTACAGATATTGTCTGGCAACCCTGCTACAAGACAGTTACAGTTTTTTACAGATATTATTTGGCAACCTTGCTACAAGACAGTTACAGTTTTTTACAGATATTATCTGGCAACCCAGTTATAAGACAGTTACTGTTTTTTACAGATATTATCTGGCAACCCTGCTACAAGACAGTTACTGTTGTTTACAGATATTATCTGCCACCCCTACTACAAGTCAGTTACTGTTGTTTTTTACAGATATTATCTGGCAACCCATTTATAAGCCAGTTACAGTTTTTTACAGATATTATCTGGCAACCCTGCTGCAAGAAAGTTACAGTTTTTACAGATATTTTCTGGCAACCCTGCCACAAGACAGTAACAGTTTTGTATAGATATTATCTGGCAACCCTGTTACAAGACAGTTACTGTTATTTTTTTACAGATATTTTCTGGCAACCCTGCTGCAAGAAAGTTACAGTTTATTTACAGATATAATCTGGCAACCCTGCTGCAAGAAAGTTACGTTTTTTTTTTTTACAGATATACTCTGGCAACCCTGCTACAAGACAGTTACAGTTTTCTACAGATATTATCTGGCAACCCTGCTACAAGAAAGTTACTGTTTTTACAGAGAGTATCTGGCAACCCTGCTACAAGCAACAGTTTTTTTTACAGGGAGCAAATTCTGGAAGCAAACATCTCACCAAGCTCACAAAGCTGAAGATAAAAAGAGGATGACTTCTTCAGCAGGATAATGCTCCACAACGACTCCCCCAATCCCCCAAACAAGGACTGTAAGACTCTTAGCTGCTGTGATACTCGCCAAAGGACTGACCACGCAGGACCCCCACACATTAGACCTACACAAGCTTTTACGACCTCCCTGTTCTAAACCCATAGGCATTAATAATAAGCGCTAACACCAGCAGGTTATGCTCTGAGCTCAGCACTCGGCCCTGACCCCGCTCTGTAACTTTACGTGGTCTGACAGACACTCAGTGGACACTGAGCTGCTCTCTGTGAGCTGTTCCTCCTAAACTCTTCCACTGTTCAATAATAACACCACTCACAGCTGATGGAGGAAGATCTAGGAGGGAAGGTCTAAATTTCACCAGCTGACTTGTTGTTGTAGTCGTTGGTGCAGCGGTGTCTCCTATTACATACAGAACCACACTGGAGTTCAGTGAGCTCTTCAGAACCTCCCGTTCTTTCACTGATGTGTGGAAGATAGGCAGACTGCAGGGCTAGGGGCTTGATTTTCTACACCTGTGGTAACGATTCATTGAGAGGGTGTGTCCCAATACTTTTGTCCATGTAGTGCATTTTGATGCATGCCACTGTATATTATTTGGAGCACAGGCAAAAGATGGAGGTACACTGTTAAAGGTATAAGGAACGTTTGTAGGTGCTTTGAGGAAACCTTCAAGGACCCTTTAAGAGGTTCCTCCACAGTTGTGAACTGGAGAACCTCCAAAGGTTCCTCAAGGATCTCATACGTCATTAACGGTTCTGTGGGTCTTTGACTGTTAGACTGGCTGTAATTGCTAGCTGATCATGCATTTCTCTTTCTCTCTCTCTGCCGACTCTCCGTCCACAGTTATATTATATGGTGAGAGAGGCTCGGTGGAGTGTGGCATGGAGAACAACGTGACGCAAATCTCTCGAGAGGACCTGGAGGACCTACGGGAGGCCTTCAACAAAATCGGTCAGTTTTCCTAGCACCATCATCACACTGTTGAGCCTCCACCACATTGTCCGCAAACTTTTACATGTACCATTTAAAGGTCTGGAGCCTGGGAGTCACCTGATTCAGAGCTGCATGTGGTGCATGTGACAAGTCAAACATTGTCAGCTTTTACGGGAACCCAGGAAAACCTGACGTTTACTGCACAGCAACACTGTCTACTACCTACTGTTTGTTGTTAACCTGAGTGTAGTATAAAAATAAACCCTTAAATTCAGCCAATATGGCGTCGCATAGCTACACAGGAACACCTGCTGGATTGAACTGGCCCAGCATCACTGGATTACATGACGAACACAACAGGCCAGGTCATCAGACCTACCCAGATACATGGTTTCTTTAAGTTCTTTAGGTATTTTGAATTCTGGTTCGGTTAAAAATCAAATCAAGTGACCTAATATTCATTTATACATTTCACCAAATATCATAAAACTGGCTACGACCATCACTGACCCTTCTGTAAGAGTGGAAACAAACATAACTGTGTCATAAGCTGGCTAATGTTAGCTAATTCTATCGGTTCCAAATCAACAGCAAGTAGCAAAACATGATCATTGTGATTATCTCAGACCGTTAATCTCTAGCTTCTGAGCTCATAATGACCCCGTAATGAACCCATTGGCTTGGTTGTTGCTGCGACACAGCGAACGGGCTAGGCAAACGCTACCTGAAAAGAAGTGCGGCCCTGTAGAAATCAGTGGGGATCAACTGTGTCAACACAGTATTTGTGCCAGGTGTGGGCTAGAGGGGTATAAAGCCCCCCAGCAGTCCTGTGTTCTCTGGAATGATGGATGGTGGTGCTCCATCCAGTACTTCAGTACATCCTGACCTCACGAACACTTGCCTCTTGTCGCTGAATGCAATCAATCAAATCCTCACAGCAATGCTCCTCCAAAGTCTAGCAGAAAGCTTTCTTCCCTGGACCGTAGTGACCGTTACTCCAACAAAAGCAGGATCAACTCTTTTTAAGAAACAATGAACGAGCAGGTGTCCCAATACTTTTGCCCACATAGTCTATATGTATACTATCTTACCTACAAATGAAAAATACATATTTTCTCCATTGATGTATTTATATATATATATATTACCAGTAGCTTAATGCTAATGGGTAGCTATGAGCCCTAAGCTCTTATTGCTGGTAAGCTACGTTAGCTTGTAGCTCCAGTTTTTTTCTTCTCAGTTTTATGACGGAGAAGAGCGGTCATATAACAAACATGGATCCGTAACACCAGTATTGATCTTCATCCTTCTGCTCCGCTTGCAGACATCGATAACAGCGGCTACGTCAGCGACTTCGAGCTGCAGGAGCTCTTTCGGGAAGCCAGCTTCTCTTTGCCAGGGTACAAGGTTCGGGAGATAGCAGAGAAGTTCATCGCCGGAGACACCAACAAAGATGAGAAGATCAGCTTCGAGGAGTTTGTCGCGGTACGGCCTTGTGTAACCCTACTGCAGCTTCTACAGCCTTTAACACACACACACACACACACCCCAGCTAACATGTCCACATTGGGGTCCTGTATGGGTAGCCCAACCCTTTGTCCTCGAGCTTTATGTTGGTCCCACATATGGATGCCCAGCCAGGTTAGTTATGGGACCTATCTAGGGCTGTGACAATAGAGCCCATATGGGAAGCCCAGCTTGGTCCCAGTAACAACACATGTACAAACCCACTCTGAGCCCACCTGCCCACCTGGAACCCACCTAGCCCACGTCCCATCCATGTAAGCCCTTAGGTGAGCATGTTTGCTGGGACACTTGGCTTTAGCTCTGTCTGAGACTGAGCCGAAGACTCTGGGCACCTCCAGGTCCCGAGAAAATTAACCCACTCACGGCCTTGAGTAGGACAGGAGCTAACCAGCACACTCTCCAAGCTAAACTTCTGTTTCCCGCTTGATCCCACAGATATACCAGGAGCTGAGGAGCAAAGAAGTGAGAGAGACCTTCCGCAAGACGATTTCCAGAAGAGACGGGATCCACTCGTTCGGAGGAACGTCTGGAATCTCGAGCGAGGGAACGCAGCACTCGTACGCCGGTAGGGCCCTGCAACTCCATCAGTTTAGAGAATAAACAGACTCCATTTCAGTGACTCCTCTGAACTCCTAATAGTCTTATCGCACCTAAACACTTACGCTAGCGTTTATAGCCTTCTTCTAGCCGCCCGCTCCCATATTTTAGCCCCCGCTGAAAGCTCAGCCAGAGCGCCGTCCCATTAGCAGTGATGAGTTGCATGAATGAAGTCATTTTATAGCCCTTGGCTCTGCACGGCTCCCCACAGTAATCCGAGTCTGCCAGTGGTATCGCTAATGTTGTATCTGTTGGAATTGGCCCTCAGACGAAGAGAAAGTGGCCTTTGTGAACTGGATCAATAAGGCCTTGGCAAACGACCCCGACTGCAAACATCTCATCCCTATGGACCCCAATAGCGACAGCCTGTTCAAATCGGTCAAGGATGGAATACTTCTATGGTAATACGAGCGAAGACGTGCTCGCTCTCACACCGCAGTGGAAGCGTACATCCCATTATTGACCTTCCTCCTGCTGTTTGTGTGTTTGAGGTTTCTGTGTCTGCTGATTGCTGTCTCATTGATTGGTTGTTGTTATTTACAGCAAAATGATCAACCTCTCCCAGCCAGACACGATCGACGAAAGGGTCATCAATACAAAGAAACGCACAACCTTCACCATGACTGTAAGCATCTGCTCTTCTGGCCTAGACCCGTCTCACACACACACACATTCAAAACCTGGGACCGGGCCCCGGGTGGTCCAGCGGACTAAGGCGCTGTCACTGTGATCAGAGGATCGCTGGTTTTGTTAATGGTAAGGCCTTACCTTGAGTCAATGACCTCTCTCTCTTCTTTCACAGGAGAACTTAATCCTGGCCCTCAATTCAGCCTCAGCCATTGGTTGTACCGTGGTCAACATCGACTCCCAGGACATGATAGCTGGGACCCCCCACCTAGTGCTGGGGCTCCTGTGGCAGATCATTAAGATCGGCCTCTTCGCAGACATCGAGCTTTCGCGCAACGAAGGTCAGATACGCACCATATCCCAGTGGGTCTTAATCCTGCTCTCGGGGTTCCTCTGCCCAGAACAATCCGCTGAGACTGGAGCTCAAGGCTCTCTAACAGGGCTAACAACTAACGTTAAAAGTCCAGTAGGGATGATTGGCATTAGGACCTTCTGACATCGCCAATTTGTGTGCGGTACACTACTGGTCAGGAATGTTTCTCCACCTCAAGCAAAATAAATAAATAAATAAAATAAATAATAATAAATACTACTAATAATAAATAAAAATATATATTTTATTTAATATTTGTTCATTTAAAAAAAAATTAATAAGCTAAATATGCACAACAGTGTTCAGATAGAAAGCTGGCAAGTGTGGATGTAACAGCTGTAACAGTTTTGTATGATCAGTAGTGTGTTTGCTTGGGCTAATGCATTTGATTGTGGCTAGTGCGTTAGCCAGAGGCTAACGTAATAGCTTGTAGTTGATGGATTAGCTTGGGCCCAACATGTTAGCTTGTGGCTGAAGCGTTTAATCCGAACACTATGAAGCACAACATTTCTGGCTAATTTGTGTTAGCTTGAGCCTAACATATGCTTGTGGCTAGTCTGTTGTTTTTTTGACTAGTGTATTAACTTGTGGCTAATGTGTTAATTTGGGCCTAGCATATTAGCTCAGGGCTAGGCTGTTGTTTTTTGTGTAGTGTATTAACTTGTGGCTAGTCTGTTAGCTTGGAGATAACATATTAGCTTGTGGCTAGTCTGTTGTTTTTGACTAACATTAACCTGTGGCTAGTGTGTTACTTTGGGCCTAACAAATTAGCTTGTGGCTAGTCTGTTGTTTTTGACTAACATATTAACCTGTGGCTAGTCTGATACTTCGGGCCTAACAAATTAGCTTGTGGCTAGTCTGTTGTTTTTGACTAACATTAACCTGTGGCTAGTGTGTTACTTTGGGCCTAACAAATTAGCTTGTGGCTAGTCTGTTGTTTTTGACTAACATTAACCTGTGGCTAGTGTGATACTTTGGGCCTAACAAATTAGCTTGTGGCTAGTCTGTTGTTTTTTTTGGACTAGTGTATTAACTTGTGGCTAGTCAGTTGTTTTTTGACTAATATATTCATTTGTGGCCAATGTTTTAGCTTGGGACTAGCATATTGGTTCATGGCTAGTGTGTTAGCTTGGGGCTGGTGCAGTAGCTTATGGCTAGAGCATTTGATCGGCACATTATGAAGCTCAGCTTTTGTGTCACATGCTGTGTGTTATTGTGTGTGTTAGCTCTTATTGCACTGCTGGGAGAGTCTGAGGAGCTGGACCACCTTCTCTCCATGTCCCCTGAGGAGCTGCTGCTGCGCTGGGTCAACTATCACCTGGATGCCGCGGGATGGCAACAAATCCGAAACTTCAGCGAGGACATCAAGGTACTAATTCCTCCAATCACAGTCCAGTTATTGTGTGCTGTGTTTTTTTTTAAAGGTGAAAAGAAATAAATTTTTTGAGTCATTCAGTTGTTAAGGAGAAGCCTGTTTACCACCCTGTTATTTTACATACTGACTTCCCTTTCCTTAAAATAAAAGATAAGCTACGCCTTTATTGGCTTGAGTCTTACGGGACAGTGCTGCTGTCCTGCCATTGTGTCCTCTCAGTGCTCTCAGTGCTTCAACGCTTCATTGTGTTTGATCTCCCTTTCTGCGGACACTGGCACAGGACATAACACGGTCACTAGGCCTGGTTGCCGTAGCAACCCGTATTCCCATAACTAGCTAGCTAGAGTCTGGAGGTGAAGAGCTGCTCTCCAGTATCAACAACACCGTAATCTCTTGAAGTTTCACCAGCTTTGACTACAGCGTTCTCCAGTGGTTGGGGTTTGTGTATATTTCCAGGGTGTAAATGCAATCGGTCAGGACTGTGATGTAACAGTTTGGGGGTTTTGGAACTGGCCTGTTTTGCAGCTCTGTTTTGGTTCTGCTGGATGTTTTTAGAAGGAGGAACAGCAGTGTTTGAGGGATTGAGCTTCACGGTCTGTCACTGCCGTGTCCCGAACCCGAATGCAGTTTAACCTTCCAGGGCCCCTTTGATTGCTGTAGCAAGAAGCTGTGCTCATATCCTGAAAAGCTGAAATTCATTCGCTTGGAGATAAAATCCTACAATCAGACCGATCACTGTAGAGTTGGCTCAGTGTCCGATGAAGAAGAAAGCTGTAAATCAGACAACAATAGACTTTCAGCACTAATTACACACATCACGCTACTGATAGGCCCGTCCTGCCCCTTTAAGTATAGCTAGCATTATAAAAGAAGCCATTGGGGTCATGCAATCACATGGTGTTTTGACACATGTGTCAAGCTCACAAAGTTCTGTCAGCTCTGTAATGGGGAATATACTGGCTGTCCAAGTGATTTAGCTCACTTCAGTGCCTCTCTGTGGGCCTGCTAAGGGCTAAACCAGCCATGCAAAAATAGCTCATTCCCTCATTTCCAGCTGCAGGAAAGACTGAGCAATTTCTGCGAATGTCCTCGGGAAACGAGCCACAACTGTGATAATGTCAAATCTAAAAGTTAAATAAGTGAAATTCCTGTATCACAGCGAGCGGCACCACATTGTTATTGTTACATGTCCTGAGAATTGCACAGAATTGCAGAATCTTGGCTCGTCTTTGCTGTTGAGCTGTGATGTGTGATTCCTAAAAAAAAGAGGACACTCTGGAGGCATCTGTCGTGATTAGGATTGTTGTGGCTCGGGGGCTTCCAATAGGCCTACGTTGCAGGACTGTGGCAAAGTAATAAAAAAAGCCAAAAGTTTTACTTTTACCACCCTGTTACATCACATTATTTCTAGCCAGATTCTACTGGCAGTACTTCCCTACAGGGACTAGACAAGCTGTGCGTACAGCAACGGGTACAACCTAAAGTAGCTGAATGTGTCCATTAGAAGGGGTGTCCGCAAACATTTGGACATATAGAAATGACTGTAAGTAACAGTTCAGTGTTAGGATCTTGTGATCACCAAAGGTTATAGGACAACAAGGAGCTGCAGTGAAGAGATGTACTTTCCCTTGGGTAGGACCATGGGAAAATAGGGCCTTGGAAAAATACCACCCTGGAAACATAAGGCTATGGACACCGGGAATATAGGGCCCTAAACACATAGGATCCTGAAAGAAGTACCACCCAGGGAATACAGGGTCCTGGAAACATACCATACCCTGAGAATATAGGCCCTAGGAAACATTGGACCCTAAGAAAATAGGGCGCTGGAAATATACAGTACCACCCAGTGAATATAGAGCCTTGGAAATATGAGGTCCTGGAGACATAGAACTCTAGGAATGTAGGGTCCTGAAACCACAGTATTCTGGGAATATAGGGCTCTGGAAATATAGGAATCTATGAATATAGGGCCATGAAAACACAGTACCCTTGGAATACATGGCTAGGACCTTGGAGACATACAGGACCCTTAGAATATATGACCTTGGAGACCCTGAAAATATAGGGTCCTGGAAACATAGGACTCTAAGAATATATGGCCCTGAAAAAACAGGACCACCTAGGGAATACAAGGCCCTGGAAGCATAGGGTCATGTAAACACAGGACTTTAGGAATATAGGAAACAGTACCACCCAGGGAATACAAGGTCCTGAATTCTCAGGGTCCTGGTAACACAGGACTCAAAAAAAAAAAAAAAGGCTGGAAACATACCACCCAATGGAAACATATGGCCCTATGAATATTAACCTTACTGAGTGACAGAAATGTCCTTGTAAAGATATAAAATCCAAATCCCCCCCCCCATTTCATCCAGGTTAACTGGGTTAGCTGTCCTACACGAGGAATACTTCATCCTCGAGTGAATGCTAGGGACAGATTTATCAGTCAGCAGCTGCAGTGTTGGATGAAGCACTCCTTGGCGGTTCTGATGCAGCGTGTGACAGAATGAGGGCATGATGCTCAGTGTTTGTTTTCCCTCGCAGGACTCCAGGGCCTACTTCCACCTGCTGGATCAGATCTCCCCGAAAGGAGAAGGAGATGACGAGATGCGGATCGCTATCGACATGTCCGGCCTGAACGTGAGTGTACGACTGTATGGACTCCGAGTGCTTTCCATATAATCGATCCGAGCCCTGAACTGCATGCCTTTGTGCAGATAAGATAACGACGCTCAGCCTTTTGATCCTCTGGGCTCAGATCCTGGAGATAGCAAAGTGAAAGTGAAGGAGGCTTTAGTGAAGCTGTCAGTCAGGAGAGCACTAGAAGGCATTAGGTGAATAATAAGGTGTGGGGGTGGGGTGCTGGTGGTGGTGGAGGGGGGGATATAGGGCTTTATTGATTTTAGTGTACAGTATATAAGTAACTTCATCACAGCTGTCTATTGGAGAGGGATCTCAAGCTGCTTAATCTTCTTTCACCTACGGGGGGCAGTCTTCCATTTGCCATAACCTCTCCAACAGACAGACAAAGGACTTTCAAAGGGTTTGAAGGATCTCGCTCATCTTTTTGCCTCAATGGAGAACCACAAACAATGACCTGAGCTGCTAAAAAGACAATGCAATAGAGAGAGGCCTTATGCACACAGCTTATTTAGTAAAGGTGTGGGGTGAGCAGGCACATTTCTGTATTTAAAGGGCAATTCAAAGCACATTAGAAATATTAAAGCAGCAATATGCGGAAATTGAGCTCCCTCTACAGTCAGATTGTAATTTGCGCTTTGAGCAAACACTAGAGAAGGGCACATACCCCCCACTGCCATACGCAGTTCTGGCTAACGTTTCTCCAAAGTTACATAGTGCAGTTAGCACTGCACAAGCCCAGAGTAGCAACATTAGCAGCGCTGTTCTCCTTATTATACATCAGTGGAGCATCATTGTTGATTGTTGATAAGCTGTTATTTTAAGGTGAAAATGTTGCATAATGCTGCTTTAAAACATGAAAACTTTAAATCTAAAAAAATAAAAAGTAAAAAGTAATTAAAGCTGCTGGTGGTTGTTATGGGGGTTCAAGTCCTTCAAGGGTTGATTCAAAGGTACTTCAGGACAACGGTTCTGGAACCATGACAACTCAAACAAGCATTTGAATGCTGTAACCTGGTTCAATGGTTCTTCATGTACAAGAAAACATCTTGTAGATGGTTCTTTATAGGTTCTTCTAAAAGAACAACACATTGTCATTGATGTGAAGCGTCCAAATCTATTTAACCCTTTACACCCTAGGTTTATAATTCATTTATGAATCCTAATGCAGGAACTATTGTGAATGATTTGAGAACCGCTTGGTTTCTCATATCTTGTGGAGTCCCACAGGGTTCTATTTTGGGGCCTATGAAACTGATGGTAATTATGACTTTGTAATGCAGTTATGAAAGTCATGAAGTGTGGGTTCTAGACATACATCTCACAAGTACCAAAGGAGTTCATCATAGCTCATGGACATCATGGCACGTTTCTCTTCGAAGGAGCATGATGATGAGAGGAGGGCGGAGTTAATGCTGAGACAGGCGGCTCGTCTGGACTGCAGGCAGTTCGTCACACCCCAGGACGTGGTGGCGGGAAACCACAAGCTCAACATGGCCTTCGTGGCCAACTTGTTCAACATGTTCCCCGCCCTGAGCAGGCCCACTGACAACGGCATCGACCTCGCCATGCTCGAGGGTGAGTTGCGCTACGCTAATAGAGAGTGGGAGAGGCCTAGAAATATCCAACACAGATGCCTTCGAGTATTTGAGGGAGCATACGTCCAAGCCCTGGTTTCTTAAAGACGACCTAAAATCATACTTGACCTTTTCCGTTAAGGTCATCATGCACCAATGGGCGGGGCAAAATCATATCAACCAGTAATATCATGTGTACCTCATAGCGAGACAACTCAAAGCTAGCTTATGCAGGCCTTACAATAACAGACTCTTCCAGCGATGGCACTGTCGCAGGCAACGACAGTTGTGCGCCCCCGCCATCACGGCCGTTTGGTGTCAGGTGGTCAGGATAGCGGCCCTAACTCGTCCTGACATTATTATTATTATTATCACACGTTTTTAGTCCTGATGCAAATTGTGACGTAGATTGTATCTCTCCTCTCTTTCCTCTGTATCTCCATCCCACCCAGACTTGACCCCTGCCATTGTAGGTACTGTGTTAAGACACTGTTCACTTTGAATGCTCAGCAGCATGCTCTGTCGCTCTCTCTTCTTGCCTCTCCCTATTCTGTCCACATCACATCATCACACAGATGACCAGAGGACCTTTCAGTTTCTGGTTTTGAAGCTTGGTTGCCACTTTGTTGCCGCGGCTGGTGCGACTGAATTGCATACCCTGTAACCCGGCTGTGCTCAGTAGCAAGTGAGTCCGTTTCCTAAGTTTGACATTGGCACCTTTCTAGAGTCTGTTTAGTCCCTGTAGAGAAGTACTGCCAAAAGAATAGAGCTCTCTGGAGCAGATAAACATGAGCCTATTGGCACCATGCTGCCTAATGGTGGTGGTGTGACATGGAGGAAGCACATGAGTAGATTGGGTAGGATGGCCCTCTCTCTTCCCCTTCACTCAGCACAATGCAAGCCAGCATGGGTGTCTGTTAGCTGACATAGTAAAATTAGCAGTTAGCATTCTCCTCCAACCGTGTGTTCAATGATGCTGCATTAGCGGCAATGCATTAGCGGCGTTGCATTCATGTGACTCAGAGGAAGCACATGGGTAGATTGGGTAGGATGGCCCTCTCTCTTCCCCATCACTCGATGCAAGCAAGCATGGGTGTCTGTTAGCTGACATAGTAGAATTAGCAGTTAGCATTCTCCTCCAACCGTGTGTTCAATGGTGCTGCATTAGCGGCTTTGCATTAGCGATATTGCATTAGCGGCATTGCATTCATGTGACATGAAGGAAGCACATGGGTAGATTGGGTATGATGGCCCTCCCTGTTACCCTTCACTCAGCGCAATGCAAGCCAGCATGGGTGTCTGTTAGCTGACATAGTAAAATTAGCTGTTAGCATTCTCCCTCAAGCATGTGTCCAATGACGTTGCATTAGCTGCGTGGCATCAGTTCTGTTTTGTAAGCAGGCGTTGCGTTCCTACCCTCCCAGAGAGAGAGTTCAGTTATGCTCCTTGGGACTCAAACCAGCGACCAGTGACCTCCTGATAATAGGGTCAGTGTTTACATGGCAAGTGTATGAGTGAAGGCAAATCCACCAGGCAAATTCTAATTACAACAATAATCAATGCACAGGTCAGTACAAACTGTAGTGGGTACTCTAAAGCTAATGGCTTGCAAAGAGCATTTCCATGCTAACGCTAAGAGCCCACACCTCCCCCCCAACCACAACACTTGTCTGACCCTGCAGAGAAAGCTCGGTATTTACAACAGGCCAAAGGTCGACTATAGGAATCCTGCTTCTGCTGAATCCTGCCAGAGGGTTGCCACAGCCTTGCATAACGCTGCTAATGTGCTGAAGGAGCAACGGAACAGGGGTTAGCATCGCTGTATGTGGGTATGTAATTATGTAACGCACTGTTTTCTCTGAAAGCATACAGTCGCAGCACAGCATGTCTGCCGCGATTGTATGAATTGGAGTGAGCAAAGAACAGCCTGCAGTGTTCCGCACTACTTCCCACACAGATTGTAGAAGCCGTAGGATGTCCATTAACATTCCCCTTACGTTTGCTAATGCCGAGTCAAAGTTAAGCGTGGTGTGAACGTTTTGCCGCACACGCGGGACGCATTATGACTCTCGGCCACAAGCTCATCGACCTGGGTGCTGTGTTTATGTCCTGTTTCTTCAGGGGAGTCGCGGGAAGACCGAACCTTCAGGAACTGGATGAATTCACTGGGGGTTAGTCCACATGTCAATCACCTCTACAGGTAAGGCTGATGTTAACTATGTTAACACTGTTGATGTTTCAAAGCGTACCATAGCCTTCCCCGTCCACATATGGAATCTAATCATATAATCATATACAGCCTTTTTCAAATGCATTGGCTTTATGTAGCCTACAGCTGCTCAGCCCCCACCCCAACCAAAACAGAGCTCACTGGCACCATGCTGCCTAATGCCAGTCGTGGCCTACAGGGGTAGAAAGCCCCCCAGCATTGAGCTGTGGAGCAGTGGAAGAACTGTGTTCTCTGGAATGATGGTGGTGCTCCATCCAGAACTTCTGGGATGAGGTGGGGTGGGGATCAACCAGTATCCTGACTTTAGGTACCCTCTTATTGCTACATGCAGTCAAATCCTCACAGCAATGCTCCAAAATCTAGTAGAAAGCCTTCTTCCCTGGACAGTAGAGACAGTTACTCCAACAAAAGAAGAATCAGCTCTTTTTTAATACCATCCATTTTTCAAGAAACACTGAATGATGTGCAGGCGTCTCAATACTTTTTTCTTTTCTTTTTTTTTGCAGTGATCTGATGGACGGTCTGATCATTCTTCAGCTGTATGAGCGAATCCAGGTCGCTGTGGACTGGAAGAAAGTCAACAGGCCTCCATATTCAGTTCTGGGTTCCAACATGAAAAAAGTTAGTATGTGTGAAGTTGGGGTTTAATGGATCTTCGCACAAAGTGTGGCAAAGGCTCAGACCTTGATTAGCAAATCGGCCAATAGGAACTTCTAGTTAGGAACTGTACGCTTCAAACCTTGTGGTGACAATCAGCAACCACTTGCTCCTCCTTTAACTGTCTTAAAATCAGAAACCTGAGATAATCGATGCCCACAATGCAAGAGAAGGCTGTAAGAAGACACCCAATGTTTCTACAGTTTCTACAGTTTAGAATATTATTTAGAAATGGCAGTTCAGGGGAACTGTGGAGGTCAAGATCAGATCTAGAAGACCAAGAAAACTCCTGGAGCAGAGAACTGCTCATAGGCTGGTAAGACTTCTATATAACTGCCAAGAACCTGCATGAAGGTTTAGCTTAGTTGTGAGTGGTGGTGCACTGTTCCCCTGTGCAGTGTTGCTTGCATAAACCTAAAAATCACCACTACACTAATACACGAACCGAACATCTACACTAGCCGGTGAGTTTCAGACACAAGTGCTGTGGCCTGCAGAAGCAAAGTTTTTAAAAATCCCAGCAAATCCTGGATGCAAACGTCAGACCATCTGAAAAGGTCTGAAACTGAACAGAAAATGGGTTCCACAACGGGGTAACGATCCAGAACACACCTCCAAAACCAGCAAGAAGAAAGGCCTATCTCAGTAACTAGCTGCCCTCTTTCACAAGAAAATGTTTAGCTGTGAAAGGTGTCCAGACTGTGATTCCACCGGGGTTCAGTATTTGATTTGCGATGACGGTGATGCGTACGGTGGTGCTCCAGTCAGGTTGTGTAACGTACGCTACTCCACGTGTTGTGTTTGCAGCTTGAGAACTGCAATTACGCCGTAGAGCTGGGCAAAAGGGAAGCCAAGTTTTCTTTGGTGGGGATTGGCGGTGAAAATATCAACGAGGGCAGCCCCATGCACACCCTGGCACTGGTGTGGCAACTAATGAGAAGGTACTTCTTCTACATTCACAATCCAAACTGTTGCAAAAATTGGTGGCCAGAAAGTAAAAATACGCCCCAGGATTTAGCTCCAACTGCCTGGGCAGCTCTGGCACGGGGCACGATAGAAAATTCAGGTCCAGAAAGTAAAAAACCCGGGGGGAATCCTGGGGTGGATTTTTACTTTCTAGACCTGGACCTGAATTTTCCAGTGCATTTCGATCATTTATGACATTGATCTGCAGCTCAGTTACTTTAACATTACTGAAAACATCATCTGGACATTGATGCATCGCATTGGTTGCCTTCAGGTACACCGTCAAAGTTCTGTCGGACATCGGCGACGGAGAGAAGGTAAACGACCAAATCATAATCGACTGGGTGAACAGCACTTTACAGAAAGGACGCAAAGACTCGTTCATCAAGAGCTTTAAGGTAAGAGGTGCTGGCCTGTCCTACTTGGTCTGGTGGAAAAATTAGGACACCCCATGGAAACCTTTGTATTCAAACCAAAAAGATCCGATTTGAGCCTTCGATTGGTTTGCTCTGGACCATGACCAGATCCAAAAAGTTTCCTGAGGCCTTCCGAAAGACGGTTGTAGCTGCAGATGATCAGAACATGGTTGGAGAGGATTATTCGGGAGGAGTCTTATAGACTGAAGTTGAAGGGAAGGGTGAAGATCACCACCATGGTCAGAGCTCCCTGAGGCCTTCAGAAAGAAGGGTGTAGCTGCAGATGATCAGAACATGGTTGGAGAGGATTATTCTGGTGAAGTCTTATAGACTGAAGTTGAAGGGAAGGGTGAAGATCACCACCATGGTCAGAGCTCCCTGAGGCCTTCAGAAAGAAGGGTGTAGATGCTGATGAGTCGGGCAAGCCTCCAACAAGCCATGGGGCATTCTAATATTTTCTATCTTGTCCTCTAGCTGAACTCTTGTCTCCTGCTGCATGCTGATCTCACGTTTATCCAGTTTCTTTGGCAATGCGTAATCCATCTTTAGTGTGTCCGTAAATAATCCCTATATACTAGGGCTAGAGGTCCGAATCATACAGATCAAGGCAAAAAAAACGAAACCCAAACGCCGGTGATGAATGCATCTGAGAAACCTCATTAATCTGGAGCATCGTATTCTCAAGTGTCACATCATAACCCAATCCTATCAATCTTTGCAGGACAAATCGATCAGCACCAGCCTGCCAGTGATCGATCTGATCGATACCATTGCGCCCGGTGCCATCAAGAGCGAGATGGTGAAGAGAGGAGACATGAGCGCAGAGGATAAACTGAACAACGCAAAGTAACGCTCCTCACCCTCAACTCATGAATCAAGCAGATGGAGATCTGTCACAAAAAGCCCTGTCTGAAATCGACCCCCTGTTCTCTCTCTAGAGCGGTACTGTCTAATAGGGGACTAGATTTTCTAGACACTTAACACTTCAACCTTTTGGAAGACATTTAGCATGTAAACTAGCTGAGCGATGTACGTATGCAAACCCCTAACGTAGGAACCAATGGACAATATTTAATGTCATGTAAAAACTAGCTTAACAGTGCTGAAAAACCTGTTATATGTGAACTAGCCTAGCTGTAAACAACTAGAAAATGTTTGACATATGTAAGCTAGCCTAACATTATGCTAACAGCTAACACACTGATGAATCAAATGCATGAACTGCTGAAAACATCTTGTTAACTAGCTTAGCCGGATGTAAACTAGCTTAGCAGTAAGCTAAAAAAGCTGCTAGAAAACGTATGATGTAATGTAAACTAGCTTAGCAGTACACTAATGGCTATAAAACTCATACATACAGCTAAAAAACATATAAAAACTAGCTTGGCAGTACACTAATGGCTAACAGATTTAGGAATCGTACATGCTGCTGGAAAACGTGTTACATGTAAACTAGCTTAGCTGTATGCTAATGGATTACAGGCCGAGGAATTGTACATACTGCGGGAAAACGTGTTATATGTAAACTAGCTTAGCAGTATGCTAATGGCTTACAGGCAGAGGAGTCATACATACTGCTGGAAAACGTGTTATATGTAAACTAGCTTAGCAGTATGCTTAAAAAAAAAACAGCTTGGAAGTGCTAACTGCTAACTGACTGGCAAATTACTGACAAGCAAGCTAAAAGCAATCAGAAATCTGCTGGAAAAACATTAAAACACCATTAAAAATAACCTTAATTAGACTTAATTAGCATAGCAGTAAGCTAACTGCACACTTACAGCCCATTCTTAAAGAACTTTATTAACATTTCAAATCATTTATATTAAATAAAAAAAAAAATTGAACATGTGGTTGATGTCAAAGTAGCGCATCTACCATCAGGCTTAGAACCATGGGGCATTATAATAATATATAATATAATATTTTCTATACATGGTTTTAAAAATAATCAACATAAAATATTGATTAGGTCAAATATGTTCAATGATTTTTTTTATTATTTAATATAAATTATTTGAAATGTTAATAAGGTTCTTAGCTTTGACACTGGGCTGTGAGTGTGTAGTTAGCTTATTGCTATGCTAATTAAGTCAGGTTATTCAGGTTAATCAGCTTTCTGATTGCTTTTAGCTTGCTTGTCAGTAATTTAGCAGTTAACAGTCAGTTAGCAGTTAGCGCTTCTTAGCTGTTTTTTTTAGCATACTGCTAAGCTAGTTTACATATAACATGTTCTGAGTGGGTTTGTACATGGTTTGTCACTGGAACCCAGTTGGGCTTCCCAAACGGGCCAAATCATCCTGACAGCCCTCTATAAAGCTGTGTACAACCCAGATGGGGCCCATGTCTAACCCCTCAAGGTCCCATCAACGACACTGGTGGGAATCCATATGTGGGGCCAACATGAAACCCATTGACTACCCGTACAGACCACTCATGGGTGTGTTATCTGGATCGCCAGCATCTCGAGTCAGTGATCAATTACATTCTTTTTTTTTTTAATACACAGCTGCTTTGGGAAAACTCATTCATTAAAAAATGACATTATAACAGACATTATAAAAATGACAATGAATTGAACTGAAGCTTTTTGAAGCCTCACCTCAACCTTTCTTCTATCTCTCTCTATGACAGGTATGCCATCTCTTTGTCTCGTAAAATCGGAGCCAAGGTGTACGCCCTGCCCGACGACCTCGTAGAAGTTAACCCAAAGATGGTGATGACGGTATTCGCGTGTTTGATGGGGAGGAGCCTTAACAAAGTAGAGGGCTGACCTTGGTGTTCCTTCTCTCCCTGGTTTGTGGAAGCCTTCACCCAGGATTGCTAAGAAATGCTAACCGACGCCCTCATTCGTTATTAGTGCCCTTAGCAATCTGGGGTGAGGTGATTCCTTGGACCTTCTTTCTCCTCAGATGTCCTCCATATTCTGTCTATTTTATCTTTGTATGATATATGGCAATTCCTGGAACAAGGAAGACACGTCCGCTAATCATTTCATTTTTGCTGGCAGCATATAATACGCATCCAGGTGTTAAACACATGCTAACGTTTGTAAATGTTTGCTTTCCCATGAGTCATTAAACATATGAATCTGTCAAATAGTTGACGCTGGTTTGTAAACGTCTAGTCATTTGAAATATGAAATACCATGATGAAGACCAAGGCAGTACATGTGCACAACCCCCTTTAGATTTGCCTCACATAGGTGGAACGTTGGGCTAGGAGGGTTAAAGATGGGCATATGGGCTCTGAGTGGGTCTGTACATGTGTTTTTTCATTGGGACCTAGTTGGGCTTCCCAAATGGGCCCCATTGTTACAGCCCATCTTAATCTCACATGGTCCAACCTAGGCCCTCATATGCAGTGTACAACCCAGATGGGGTCCATGTTTAACCTCTATGGACGTGGAACTTGAGGACAAAACTGCCCAGTTTCCCAGTTGGCCTACCCATACCGACATCACATGGACATGTTCTCTGCGAAATGATGACTTGTTGATGGATTCTGCGGGATGTTGGAATCTCCCGGTCCACCACACCCCAAAGATGTTCTACAGGATTCAGATGTGGTGACTGGGAAGCCCAGTGAAGAACACTGAACTCATTTGGACTTAACTGTGATGTACATGAAACCATCTTGAGAGACTCTTGCTTTGTGACATGGGTAGAAGATGGGTGACAACAATACTCAAATAGGCTGTGGCATCCAAGCGATGATTGGCATTAATTGGCATTGACGTTGGCATTAAGTGTGCCTAGGAAACATCCCCCAGACCTTCACCAGCCTGGACTGTTGACACAAGGCAGGTCAACCATTCACCAGACCAGGCTACATTTCTCCAGCCTTCAACTGCCCAGTGCTGGTGAGTGTTGGCCTGTGCTGAGCCACTGCAGCCTCAGCTTTCTGTTCTTGGCTGATAGACATGGAACCCTGCTGTTGTAGACAATCAGCTTCAAGGTTGGTGGTGCTCACCCCAATTGTGCAGAGTGGTTATCTGAGATACTGTAGCCTTTCTGTCAGCGCCAACCAGCCTGAGCAGCCAATCTCTGTGGACCTCTTTCATCAACAATCATTAAAACAGGCTGTGTTTTCATTATTCCACCATTCTGAGTAACTCTAGAGACGATTCTTCAAACCAGCCCTTCTGACGTAAACAATCATTGAACTCTCAACATCACTGAGATCACACTTGTTCCCCGTCCTGATGGCTGATGTGAGCATTAGCTGAAGCTGCTGGCCCAGATCTGCACGATTTCATGCATCACACTGCTGCCAGACAACTGGGTAATTAGATAATTGAATAAATGAGTAAGTGTACGTGAGGAATCATGCTTTTGCTGAGGACTTTTGAAATGTTCTACACAGACGACACCAGTCAAAGGTTTAAGTCGTCTCCAGTAATCAGCTACCCTGTATATACCCTGCCTATAATAACTGGTTAGGTCTTTGAGCCATTGAGCAGCTTTCAGAATCATCAGGCTCATCAGCAACACTTTCACATTCCTCCCTGCCACTGCTACTTGAGCGTGCCCAAACCAACCCGGGGGGATTCTTTGTGGTGGGGCTGGAATCTGGAAGTGATTGTGAAAGTCTAGCAGTGAGGCAGCTCCAAAACCCAAAACCACCATGTGGAGCTTAAGCAATGCTACTCCAGTGGGATAGACACAACGCCATGTAACCTTGAATCCATCATTTAGAAACTGTTGTTAGAATAAATAAAAAGCTCCCCGGACAAAAAATGAGCCACCATGCATGTTTAAGGTGGTAGTTACTTCAGGCTCCTGCAGATGGCGCTGCATGATGATGATGATAGGGGATTGTGAGAGGATTCAAACATTGAGATGAGGAGGTACAGTGCAGTGAGTGTCTCGTTGGATGGGTGGAAAATGGGTCGCAAAGCAGATACAGTTAATGATTGGCCAAAGACCATAATGTGAAGGAAGTAGTTGAATCTGCAGGTGTATGGAAGCTTACGGTTATACGGGTCTACCAGCAGTGGCAGAAATCCAAGCCTACAGGAAATCCTCCTCATTCTTGATCAGAAGTGAGCAAAGGCCTCTTGTTTGCTGGTCTGCTCCATATGTTGATGGTCTGGTGTTCTTTTAGAAATTGGTGGTGAAGAACCTGCCTTCTGACTTCCAGAAGCAGTTCCTACACGGAAGTGAATCGATTTTCATTCACAAGCCATGAAACCCAGTCCCTGTCCGCCAGTTTTGTCTTTTGGCCACAATTCTGATGAGATTTCCTGTAGACTGGGGTTTCTGCCACTGCTTGTAGACCCATATAACCGTAAGCTCCCATATACCTGCAGATTCAGCTACTTTATTCTCACTATGGTCTTTGGCCACGCCCAAGTCCAGTCACTCCTTTTGGCCAATTGTTAACTGTATCTGCTTTGCCACCCATTTTACACACATCCAATGAGACATTCACTGCACTGTCCCACCTCTTCTCAATCTTTGAATCTCGTTGCACATCCCACAGGTTTAACACACAAGATGATTATTCTGGCAGATGATTTTCCTTGTCCTGACACTAAAATAAGATGTCTCTAGATAAAACGTCTTAAATAAGTCAAGCCTGTTTCTAGTCCGTTTAGTCTAGGTTTAAGTCTGGCTGATGTGATTTGTGTGTTCCTCCCACTATATGTGCTCAGCAATAGCTCTTCCCTGGCAGAAGACTATTTTTTATGTGAATATCTGTTTACATCTCTATAGCTGGAACACCTCTGGGCTGTATTAGGACAGCCCATTAATCTGGCAAGGTAGTTTTCCAATATTGAGGTGGGACCAGTTTGAACAATGGAGTCAAAAGCCATCATTTTTCAAAAAACCCCAGTGTGTTTAGATCCAGAAACCCAGAATCGGAACATGAACTGAGCCC
The DNA here is from genome assembly GCF_030463535.1 of Salminus brasiliensis. NCBI lineage: Eukaryota > Metazoa > Chordata > Actinopteri > Characiformes > Bryconidae > Salminus > Salminus brasiliensis. Next base: position 38,946,294 of record NC_132886.1, on the reverse strand, counting down.
AATGCTGGAATACGTGAATGAAACACTGATGAAGTGATTGATCTTGATGCACAGTGCATGACTGGGAATCCAAGCCCTGCAGGTTTATAATAACAATAGTACATACAAATACAAATATAGTTTGAGGTAGGGCTGCATCGGAATTTGAGTTTTGCCCATATTGCAAGACAGGCAAATCAACCCCCCCTCCCAGTCTGGCTGCAAAAGACCTTTTAGACCACTGTTCTACTGTGCAGTGTTACCTGCACTAATATGAGTCATCAGATGAAGACCTTCCGTAAGTTCCCACCAAAAAATTCAGCATCAAAATTTGTCAAAAACAAGAACTTTAAGCAGTGGTATGTTTGGAAAAAGAAGGGTGCAGAATTTAATGGAAAGAACACCTCTCCAACTGTTTAGGATTGTGTTGCAGCCAGTGGCACGAGGAACATTTCACTGGTAGATGGAGGAATTGGTTTAATTAAATACCAGCAAATTCTGGAAGCAAATGTTTGGTGGATCGCCCGGGGAGTGGAGAGGGTTAGGAGCCATGCTCAAGGGCCCAACAGTGGCAGCTTTGCAAACCAGGTATCACACTCACAACCCTGTTATTAATAACCCCATTGGTTGTGCCCTAAATGTAATCATAATTTATTGCTTCGCATATCATTATCACAGTGTCCAACAGCTTTACGTCCTTATGGTGTAGCCTTGGTATGAATGAATTTTTAGATTTGACAGAATTTTAACTGATTTTCAAAGAGCAAGGCAAACTGTGCTCTCTCTGGCTCCGGCTGCTGATGGCAGGCAGCGAGACTTGGGATTTCTCAATCAGTCAATTCTATAGCCTTTCCTAAAAGGCAGTCCTGGCTCATGTATGTCCGCGGGTACGTGGGTTCTGGTGACCATTCATACTTACAAAGTCCAGTCCAGGTGTGGTAAATACAGAGGTAAGTCCAGAGGTTACACGTTGAGGTGACAGCGTGAAACTACAAAGCTGTCTGCTGCCTCGTTTTGTCAGCAGTGAACACTGGTCAACACAGCCAGGTCTCTCTGCATCTTAGTTTTGAAGGCCATCATAAAGTTGTAAGGAGAAACGACGCCTTGCCCCTGCTCATCCACATGGCCCATGACTATGTAGTTCAGACCTAGAAAAGCACACAGTCAACCCATTAAAACACAAAAGTAAACACTACTTTGCATATTCTGTCTCTGTCACAGTGCTTTATACTTAAATACTTTTTTTTTTTGTCATTTTAGCTCTGTAAACAACCTCAGTGGGGTTTAAAATTCAGCGGTCAAGATGTGACTTAAGTGTAAAGACTTTGGGATTTATTTAAAGACTAACCAAATCACCAAATGCTGAGTTTCCCTACTTCAGATGCTTCACCAGGCCTTTAGCTGCACTGGACGTGGTAACTGCCATGCAGCGCAGCTACCATGTCTAGTGGGAAATGGGGATTTGGCCATCAGCAACCGGAGCCTGAGAGAGCACAACCGGCCTCGCTCTCTCTGGGTGGGTAGATGGTGCTCATCGCTTCCATTGGGATGATGGCTGGCACAGGTTGGGATCCGGCACTGCCTAGTTGCCTAGTAATGCTGCATCAGCAGAAATGCATATGTATCGGAGGAGGCATATGCTTGTCCTGACCGTCCTAGTGTTGCGAGCATTGCAAGTGATTGGGGGCATCCTAGTGACTGGGTGGATTAATTGGCTCAGCTGAATTGGGGAGAAATAATAAAATAAATAAATAAAAATAATAATAATGAGGGAACAGGCCACACCTGGCCATGGAACTGTTTAGCAGTTAATCTGTTTAACTGTTGCTCGTCCAGTTACTTTTAAACCTGTGAACATATAGAAACTACAAAGGGGTTTTGTTAAACTCTTTGAATTAAAGCTGAGAGTCCTACACTTTAGTTACATGCTGATGGCTTCCTTTCAAATCCATAGATTAAACATTGCGTCACTGTCCAAATACTTATGGACCCGATTGTTTCTTGTCCATATCTCTCAGCCCCATAGTAGTAACATAGACATGATTAGGACTGCTTCTTCTGTCACTTCTATGAACATCCCGCAGACAGTGATGGACGTCTTGCTTTTCTCGATTCTGCTCTCAAAGCAAATTCCACCCTTTCAGAACCTCGAAAACAGTTCTTCTCAACTGTCAGTCTGTCCTTTTGCGCCGGTGCTGCTGCATTTCTATGCTAAATAAACCGAGGTCAAGCATGGAGCATGGAAAGAAATGAAAGCCCTGCGTGCAGCATTATTTCTGCTGTCTACGACGGGGAAAAGACAGACGAAATGAGCTTTAGGCTTCAGGCCATGACGCTGAAAATGGCAGATCCTGCTTAAAATATGTCACCACCTTATTTGGAGCCAAACTAATCCGGAATGTGAAGACTGGAAAACTCCACATTCACTCAACCCAGGCAGACCTGCAGTAGACCCGTCTGCACTGATATTTTGAAAGTTTAGAAGTTATAAATGAAAGGAAGACTTCAGTGCTAAATGCTAAAGGGTTGCTAATTATGGGCCATTCAGCGCGATGCAGCAAAATTATGCTAACTACTTCACGGCATCAGTGCTTCAAGGTTAGGTCCTGGAGTTGCTCTGTACAGGAAATGCACTGCTTGTGCTTAGGTTAATAAACCCTTAGAGGCTAAATGTTACTATCCTGAGACTGAGCGATACCCTAGAGAACAGGTCAAATCTTCAAATCTGGAAAGTCCTGGACTTCGTAATCCTTGGTAGGTGTGACTCTACGTAGACGATCAAGTACATAAAGTTTCCTTAACTTCTATCAACAACAAAATCCAAGACTGGAAACGGGATTCAAGGCCCTCAATCCAATCCAGTGCATCAGGATTGGGGCCAATCTTTTATAATAAAAGCTATTTGAAGTCAGATCCAGTTCCGATCCTTTGTTTTTACCGCTGTGTTCCAGCAGAAGGCCCTTTGTGGCGTCCTCTAGGCACTATTAGCATTAGCCATTATTCCCAGCCCGCAGCAGTGAGGCGCGTTCTCAGAAGGTAACAGACCAGTTGCGAAGCTGCCGCGTGGAACATGATAACCTAACATATTACCTGTGGTTCTAGAGCTTTGACTTAGAGCTGTTTGTCCTCCACTTATTTGTCTATTTTAGTTAGAAACTAGACTACGTCACATGTTTTCCCAGTGGGAGAACCGCTTACCTTTCTTTGGTTCTATCCAGCACTAAAAAGAGCATTCACAACTGAGAGGAGGAGGCTAAGGCTAATGCTAATACACATCCGCTATAGAAACCCCAATCACAGCAAATACTCTTTTGATCAGTCCAGAGGAAGTGATTAGACTGCAGTGTTTTAGAGGAGCTGAGAGCTGATTGGTCAGGAAGGAGGGTCAGACTGGATTATGAGATATTAAACACACTAAAAAACATTTTATCATTTTAAGAAAAAGCCTCGACTAAACTAGATCAATCAGTCCAGAATGTCTAATTATAGAAACTGGTACTAAAAGGGCTTTTACTGAGCGGAATTAATTAGCACATCATTTTAGCCGGTAATTTATAGAAACACAAAGACTGGATTAGTATTAGAGAATACTCCGGACTGAGGTAATCAGATCAGGGGCAACAAAACTGGACAAAATATTACTAATATCCAGACACCCATTCTATTCTACTGGCAAACATGTCTTAGCTGATTGAGTACATCTGCAGGAGACACTGAAATGCACAGTGTGGGAGTACCTCCAGGCCAGGATTTGGAAGTTCTGCTTTAAGGTTTAGCTTTCAATTGGAAACAGCTGTTCCTACAAGGCCACTCACCTCTCCTAACCAATGGGCACTTCTTGCAGAGGACAGTGATTTTGGTGCTCATGGTCTTCCCAGCCTGTTGGATGGCCAGGTTTCCCTCCTTGTACACGTTAGTGATGGAGAAGGTGGCAAGCACGCTCTGCTCCCGCATGGCTGCCGAGATTAGGGTGCCTGTTATGACTGTAAGGACACAAATCAAATCGCAATCACATTGCAATTGGAGGGGGTGGGACATATTAGGCAGCAAGTGAACAGTCAGTTCTTGAAGATGATGTGTTGTGTAAGGCGTAAGGCCTGAGATCTGAACACCTTTGACAGCGGTGCCAAGCAGTGATGGCTAGACGACTGACTGAGTGAGGTCTTGCAGTGTGGTGCATTGGTCAGTACCTACCAAAAGTGCTCCAGGAAGGAAGGATGGCCAACTATGGAAGTTACAGGGCTTAAGGGTTTTGCTGCTAACTAATGCCTTGGCGGAAGATAACACAGGACGCCTTCAGAGGTCTTGCGGAGTCCATGCCTCGACAGGTCAGAGCTGTTTTGGTGGCACGAGGGGGACCTACTCAATATTTGGCAGGTGGTTGTAATGTTATGGCTGATCCTTTTCATTTTTAGCCAAAATATCAAAGCCAGAAGGAGGAATACTATCAGAATCAGCCCATTTCTAAGCTTTGCTTCGCCTGCTGCGCGTGCCTAAAATAAACAGCAAAAACAAGCCAAAAATACATCAAAAAATAAAAAAGCCCTCACCGAAGTTACTTGAGCAATAATGGCTTTCAATCGTTCCGCTCCTCTTGCATTTCTGCTTGCAGAGAGCTTCTGAATATGTAAGAGCTGCGGGGAAGAAAAACACATTATCACCACGGTGGGAGACGTCAGCGTAATTCCACAACACTGAGCTTCTATAAAAGCATGCTGATGCATTTGTGCATATGAATAATAGTCCACTCAAATGAAAAACGGCCTGTCTGGCCAAGCTAACACATTCTGTACACTCTGAAGACCATTACACCTCCCAATTTATTGTCCTGCTATTAAAGTGGATGTGCACTGATCCTTCTCAATGTCTGTATAATTCAGTCACTGCGATGGAGATGGTCATTCAGTGTAGGGTTTGGGGTTTCATACATAGAAGGGGTGTCCACAGAGCATAACGAAACGCATGGTGATGTACGATGCACAGTGAGAGTACGAACCTATGGGCCATGCGGTGGTTAGAGGGGTTGGGGCTGTAGTAACAGGAGAGCCTGTGATGGTGGAGTTCTTAAGTTTGAACAGGTAATGTCCGATGAAACCATCAGCAGTCAGACTGAGGTCGGAGACAAACTGAATGAAGAGCTGGCTGCCGTCAGAGTAGATCGGGCTGAACGGACACAAGAACAAGAACGACATCAGAAGAGAAGCCTGTAAAAGAAGGCGAGTGTATGGAGAGTCTGTGAGAACATGAACTGACCGCAACACTAGAACAGCAGAGATGGGCTCTTACGCAGGAGGGCTGTCTCCACAGAATCGTCCGATCCTCCGGGCGTCGCTCGTCTCCCCGCCGTTGTAAACAGCCATGTGATCGTAGCGGCAGTGGTTGTCCCTCTCCACGTCGAACTTCTCAAACTTCAGCTCTATTATCTGAGATGGCAGCATAAGAGAGGAGAACGTGGTTGGGACAGTCAACTGGCAGTAACACAACATCGTGAACAACCTGAGAACAACCTCGAGAACCAAGTCATCCAAGACACAAGGTTTAATGTGGGGCCTGACCGATATATATATATATGGATTGGGCAGTAACACTGATTGGTTTGAGTGCTCGAAACCCATAGTACCCCATTCCTCAGGCCTAACAGATCAAAACTCTCGGGCAGTGGTCAAAAGCCGAGTACGGCTTGAGGCGCCATCCTTTAAGATCCATGGAAGACAAGCGTCCAGGCTTTTTTTTTCTGTCCTGACACCGAAGTGGTGGAACGAACTTCCTAACTGACTAAAAACCCTCCTCATCCAAGAGTACTTGGCCGAAGTGTAGTGTTGAGTATTGTGGGATTCTGACTTTTGTATTTAGTAGCATCTAAGCTTAGAGGGATCTTCTGGATCCTAGCTGATGCAAACTAGCTAAGAGCTTAACAACTCGATATGGTTTGAGTGGAGAGGTAATTGGTGTATAGGGCTATAAGGCTACATTCTTGTTAGCCTAACAAGCTTCAAATCTCCAGTACACAAATCTAATCTTCACTAATATCCAGTGCATTTAATTAGCAGAGCAGCAGCGACAGTCAACAATCAATTATCCAGCAATGCACAGACTGTTTACCCTTTCTTTCCTTCTCACATTTCCAATCCTCCAGCTCATTCACAAACCAAGTCTTCAGCTTGTAAGGCTACGTTCACACGGCAGGTAAAGGCAGCCCAAATCCAAATCTTTTTCGTCATGCGTGACGCAGATGTGTTATCCGCGGGTCAGTGTGAATGGCAAAACAGCCAGATCAGAATTCACGACTTTTACGTCAACCCATCCAACATTCGTTGATTGAGGGAGGTGAGTGAGGGAGGTTTTCAGTAGTGGGATATTAGGGCTGATGTCTCTATTCAGACTCAATCAACCGCTACGTGATTGAAGACGTTTCTAAAGAAATGGACAAATGTGGCCACAGGAGGGTTTAATGGAGGAGGACGTAAACCAAAGAAGTGACGTCACATTAAGCTACAGTACCAAACCCACCTTGTTCTGAGGTGCCACGATATGCCATGAGCACGTCACACCAGCAGGGTAATCCCGGTCTGGCCAGTTTGGAGTCTTTAAGGTTCCTGGTTTCCTCAAAAGTCCACCACAGTAGCGATCCCCTGTCACAAGAAAACATTACACAAACACTGATGAACAGTGCTGCATCAGTACTCCTCGTTAAAATGTTTGGGCCAATCAGGGGTGCTGTTGATTGGAGATGTTCAATTCATTAGATACACACATCAGCCATAACATCAGCTGTTTGCCAAATCAGCTGACCTTTCAAGGCATGAACTGTGGTATCTGGAACCCCCCAAAAATTAGCAGCAGCTCCTGGGACCTCCATGGATCACATCAATGAGCCTTGGGTGCCCACTGTTTGTTGTCCTTGGAGTACTTCTGAACACTCAACACTCAAGACCTGCCTGATGTTTTGGAGATGTTCTGACCCAGTCTGGACAGGTGTCTTGATGGGTAATCATGTAATGTTATGGCTGACAGATGTACAGCAAATATGAAAAACAAACCTTCTACGAGGGCCCAATTTTGGGCTTTTGGGTCCAAAGCTAATGTTAGGACAAGCAAAACCAGGCAGATTAAAAAAACTGAATCACATGAGCTTTCAAAATTGTCTCATACGTATCTGCAGAATGGCTGAACTCTACCAGCACAGGGCTGGGCCTCTTTCCGGATTTAGCCTATAATGAGCTGGTAGTAAGAGGGTCATTACCTCCTTCGTTGGGCCGGGCAGCCGCGTAAGCGGCCAGGAAACCACTCCCAGCTGTGTTGGCGTCCGACACCATGACCACTTGCATCTTGTTGCTGCTGGTAACGAGCGCACCGGGCCTGGACATACCGCAGAAGCGGCCAAGCCTCTGGCCATTGACGTGTCCGTCATACACATCCACGTAATCGTATCTGCACAGGCCGTCATTCTCCAGGTCCATGACACGGAACGAAAGGGACACCACTCTACCCTGAGGCACCTGCAGACATTTAGCGCTGGAGATAAGCTGTGGACAGTACAATACTGAGGCCAGTGCTTATCTTAAAAACGGTTAAGCCACTGCTGACCAAGCCTATTCAATCAGGATGGATTTTAAAGGGAATTCTGTCTGCTAAGACTTTATGACTTTAAAGGATCAGTATGCAAAAAAAAAAAAAAAAAATAATCTAATGGACATGAATGATCACTGACCCCAGATGCAGTCTAGCATCTCCAGCTGTACATTAAACCTGGCCACACGTCTATCAGCGCTATGTCTCAGCTAATCAACTGCATCTAGGGTCTGTGATAATTCATGATGTGGTGATTTTTCACCAAACTGCACCTTTAAATGCAAAAATATTCCATTTTTAGTTTTTTTTCCCATGGTTTTAACCCTGTAGTTGCTTCTGTACACTTTGTGAATAATTCTGGATGAATGGACCAATAGAAATGACTCTAAATGACTTGAAATAAGCTTTTATTTTACATTAACTTACATTCAAAATAAAGAGCAGAAACTGAGACCTGCATCCACCTGGATCAACATTATAATATAGCATGCATTTATTTAGGGTTAATTATGCAGTAAATTTTAAATTATAAGGCTCCTAAACAAATCAGTTTATTTTAATCCAAATGATTGTAGGTAATTATTAGTGTTGCACCGATACCAATACCGATGGCGATACTGGCACTTACACACAGTATCAGTATCGACAATAGAGAGCGCCGATACCATGAAGTTTACTGACACTTCATGGTATTGTTTTTTTTTTTTTACATAGATCATTTTTTTTCGGTTCTGAAACCAAAAGTTGAGTTTCAGCAGTTTGTTTAAAGGAAACACACTGAAATTTAGTACCTTTTTACACAGAGACGAGGACCCTGATTTATGAAGCTTAACCAGATTCTGCATTGTGGCCATTTTTATTTTTCCACAATTCAGAATTTTTTCAAATGCACAGTTATTCAACCAGTAAACGCTGTTCTTTCAAGCTTATTATATCATATTTGGGATAAAATAGAAAAGTTCAAAATATTATAAGTGAAACACCCTAAATATCAGGACTTAAAGCCATTTATCCAGTATTTACGCCAAAGCTGGTATCGGTTTCAGTACTCGCTACCGGCAGATACTCGAAAATCTGGGTATCGGTACACCCCATGTAATTACCTGCTGATATAATAATTTATAAAACATACATTTTTAAAAGATCTGCAACCTCCAGACACTAAACATGCCTTGGCTGATGAATTACATTTTGCAGAATGTTCCTTTAAACGACTCCAGGATTATTTATTACATTTACATTTATGGCATTTAGCTGACGCTCTTATCCAGAGCGACTTACAAGGTAACTCATATTACAGAGGGCGGTCAGTGTAGTGTTAGGAGTCTTGCCCAAGGACTCTTATTGGTGTAGCGCTGCATAGTCACCCAGACCGGGAATCGAACCCCAGTCTCCCACATGGTGGGGTAGCTTAGTGGCGGGTAGTGGTGCTATCTGTTGCACCACACCAACCACGGTTGGTGGTTAACTATCACAAAGCCAAAAAATACAAAGTGGACTCTCACCGTGATCCTCCAGACACATTTGGTGTTAGGTGGGTAAACCCCTGGGTGACCCTGGCTCCCAATGAAGCCCGAGTGTCCTGTAAAGTTCCCACCACATGCAAACACTGGCCTGCAGGACACAGAAAACACAGTTTACCATCGGGTTTTGTAGTAGAATTGTAGAAATGACAGAAATGGGCCTTAAGGTGATATATATATTTTTTTTTACATGTCTCACGCAGACCTGGTCAACTCCTCAATGGCCGGTGGAATTTCAATGGGCTTGAATTTGATAAAATGATAAAAACAGATGTAACTGGACAATTTTCTGAGTGTATTTATGAGGAACCTACACCTCCAAGTTCTCCATGTTTTCAGTTTGACCATTCACATTTAACCCAGGTTCATATTTGTCATTTTAGAGCTGGAACATTTCCTTTCACACCAAAAACAGAAGAGAAAACAGCAGGGAGGAAAACTTGTGCTGAGAGATGCTGGATGATGGAGTTGGGATGAAGCTTGTTGGGCTGCTCTCCTGAAGTTCTCCACCCAAATAAAGGACTTTTTTACTCAGTCTGGTTTCTACAAATCTACAAATCTACAAATCTACTTTCACTTCTTGTGCTGCACTGGAACCCACCCAACACACCTGGCTTTTGACTTAAGGCTTCGGCTACTCTACCCCTATCTTTCCTCACACAGAGTGTGGTAGACACACAAGCTTGGCGTTCAGACAGTCCGCTAGCGGTAATGTTTATTAAACAGCTGCCATTTCTGGCGACCTTACCTTCGCGGTGGTTCGCCGACAACCAGGGAGAAAAGGAGAGAAGCACTCCACCACGCTGCAGTCCACATTGTTCACGGCCGTTTGGAAGAAACGTGACATTCAGAAAATTGTGGTCGCCTGGAGGGAAAGAGCAGCTCTGGAAATCTCCCTGAGGACTTTCTCTCAGACTTGCAGCCGGAGAGTGCGAGTGAATGGACGGTCTGTTTGAGAAGGACCGAGCTGGGAACGACGGCTGTGGGGGTGAAAACAGGGGTTGTAGGATGAGAATGATAAAAATAAACGAATAAAGCATGTATTAAAACAAATTCCTCTCAGATTCCTCTCATTTCTTTGTGTTTATTTACACTGGTTAGCTTGCTTGCTAACATTAATGCTTTAATGCATTATTTTTCTTTTTTTTTTACCTCAAATAATCTTTATATATAGATTAAGAGAGATAGTCCTGGCTTTTAATGACAAATTTTACATTTTAAATCATTTTTGTAATAGTATGTAGGCTAGTTAATACAGTAAGCTGGTTTCTTTCTGATTCTGCTTCATTTTCAGCTGGTTTTAGACCTGGATATCTGATATCCATCATGGCCAAACTGGTTTCTGGTTCAAGCTCATGGCCACTAGATGTCTACATTGTACAAGGATTTGCCAGCTGCACCATCAGTCCACCAACTGCTGGCAATTCGTTATGGTGATGGGTTTCACTGACCTAAACATATTGTAGGTCGAAAGGTCACACTGTGGAGGTCTATGGTGTGATGGACCTCCAGGTCTAGAAGTCGGTAGAAGGTCAGGTGAAGAAATCTAGGCCTTAGTTTGGCTCCAGACGCTTCGCATGTAATGTAAATACATGGCCTGCTAAAACAATCTGTCTGGTGACTCGTTTCGGGTGGTCTGAGCTGGTCAAGGTGGCCGAAAAGCTGGTCGTCCAGATGAAAACATACCCTGTGCTGGGAATCAAGCTGGTTAACCATCTGGCTCGGTGATGCTGGTCAACCAGCAGACACCATGCTGGTCATCTAGCTTGAACTTGTTGGTCACGGTGGTGGACAAGCTTGGTCATGCTGGACAACGATACTGGAGGTCATGCTTTCAGACCAGCTAAACCATCAAACTTAAACAAAAATATACCCTATGCTGGTCAACCAGCTTGACCAGTGTGTTTTTTTTTATATCAGGATACATAAATATGTAATTACTAGATGATTACTTATGTTTAAACAGTAATCCTAATATCTGAGCCATCCTGCTTTCAAAAGAAATCACCTTAAGACCAGGTTTTGCTGGTAGGTGGTTGAAAAGCCGGTAAATTAGGCAAAAACAAACAACTAGTCATAGTCTTAATCAGGTACGGCCCAACATACAACCCCAAAATAGTGCACTATATAGTGAATGGGGCCAATTGACAAGATCTTGACTACAAACCTGCCTCCCAATACATGTGACCAGTCTAGTTTAACCTGAAGGTTGAATGCTAGGTCCACAACTAAACTGCTGAATAAACCACAGGTTGAGTATTTGTCCTTAACAGGTCGTTCTCTGGCATCTGGCCTCAAAGAGCACTTTTCATGTGGACACGAAGCGCCAGACATCCAATACAGTTCCCGCTGCTCGCGTGCCCAAATACGGCCTTTGCGGCAGTCTGTACGTGGGAGGAATCTTTCATCTAGTCACGTAATTTTCCCATTGCAGGCAACTGAAAATTGCCTGCAGGCCTGAGCCGTCTCCCGCTGACCTGCTGATGTTAGCTGATTGCCCTCTAACACACCTTGATGCGCCTCGGATGAGGAGGTACGACTTTTACGACGCACTTACACAGATCGGGCCCCACTGCTTTCGCATTCTCTGAAGAGCGGAGGAGGAGGAGGACAGGTCGTCCATTTGGGTTGAGTCCATTGTGGGCATTAGTAGTAGGGCTAATGGAAAGAGGTGATGCCAAACAGCCCAATGTGTGGCACATAATTCATTCAAGCTAATACACAACCCTCGAAGAAAGCAGCCCGCTAATTCACTCCAACTAAAATAAGCACTTGCAGAGACACTCGCGCTCTTCAGAGTTTGAATCAGAACCCCCTTGGCCTTGGGAAACAAACTGCAGGGTTCTCTCAGGGCTTTTTTTTTTTTGTAGGAAGCTCAGATTTCAAGCTTAAGCCAGATGTGGGTCATCACAAAACTGGCCAAGCGCCTCTGAATGAACAGCAGCCAGAATGCATGGAGGAAAAAAAAAAAGGCCCTTGAAAGTCCCCAAACAAATTACACCTAAACAACTAGGGGGAAATTGGAGGAGTCGTTGGGCCCCTGTCATTGCTGCGGGTAAAGTTACGGCTTTGCACATGGAAGTCATGAAGGCAATTGCACGGTTTGTTTTTGTGCACAGGGGCTCCCCGATATCACATGTCTGCGGACGTTCACCGCTTCAGAACGCAGGCTGTGATGAAGCCCTTTTTTATTTCCCACGATGCTTTGCGCCGAGCCTCTCAGCCTCTGCTTTTCATTTGCTCTGCTTTCTGAACTGGTTTCCCCCCAGGGAGCACAAGGCCAAGTGGTGCCAGACCCAGAACAGCGTTTGATTTACAGCTTTAACTGATTGGGAGCGTCCTTCGTGATAACTGCCTTGGTGCCTTGGAATCTGACAGTTTGGGAAAATGCGGCGCGTAAACCTCAGGCACGACGAAAAGAAGTGACACTAAAGGCCAAGAATGCATTTATTCAGTGTATATATATATATATATATATATATATATATATATATATATAACGTAATAATAGTATATAATAGTAATAACTGTATGGCATACTGGTATCTGTCTGTCTACATAATTATACATACAAATACGCACATAATATCATATGATATGATGAAAATATGATGCAATTATGCGTTCATAAAGTTAATAAGCTAAAGCTTCTCCAGAGCTAATAAGCCTGCTCGTCTAGCATTTTCTCTACAGTGCTATAGCTCCAGTAGCTTAGCGTTGTACCTCTACGTCGTTGTAAAGGAACAATAATATCATAAGGATTCATCTGTGAAATTGTAGAGTTGCGAGGTTATGATAATTTGCATGAAACACTGGTTCTAAATTACAGAAGAGACTTGCGTATATGTGCGTGTGGCCTGGGATGGACCTACATTACTGGCCTGAGTATTGCGAGCAATCCAGCTTAACACGCTACTGTTGAAATACTTAAAAAATACTAAAAATCAAAAATCAAAACCTCTCAAATCGCTATTTGATGGACATTATATGTCAATATTATAACATGCTGACTGGTACGTGCAATACGTCGCCTAGCATTAGTGTCAACTTGGCTGCTTCTACTGCTTGAGCTATTTATTCATGTGTATTGATTACAGAAAGACATACAAGCGCCATAAAAGACATACAAGAGTCTTTAATAGGTGACTCAATCTGACAGTTGGAGACGAGCGTGTGACGGTAACATAGGCCTGTAGCAGCGCTAATTGGTGCGATACAAGCTTCCATTGCTTGTTAGCGACATTAGCCTCGTAGCTCCAGGGCAAAAGTGAGGTAACAGACTTCAGAAGCTCAGCGTATCTTGGCCGCCGAACTACTCCCGGGGTAAGGGGAAGACTGGGAAGTATCAGTTCCACAGCCAGTTGATACTTTTAGAACTGCTCCGTCATCAAGCTATATGGTGTTCTGCGGCTGAGCTATCGGAGCAGTGCGATGTTTATTATAGAAATGCTTCGCTAGTACTCTTTTGTTGTTGCCACAAACAGAAAAAGGAAAGTAATTGCTCTGAGGAAGAATTATTAGCTCTGACAGTTATTGGTTGGCTAATGTATGATTCTGTTACTTTGCTAATTAAAACGGGGAAAATCCTTATGATATTGATATCTGAGTATTGTGCCAGCTAAAATACAATAACGCTCCTGTACACATAAACCCAAATATAACTAATCCCAATAAGCACAAAAGGGTTCTTCGGATATTCGGATATTCTGTTTCTCTATTTTACATTCTAGCGCAATGCTGCAAACCTACATATGGAATATACTGTTTATCCAGGGGACAAATTAAAGAAACATAACGATGTGCAGATGCTTGCAGACAGGTGAACTACTCTGAAAAACACTGAAGCAGACCAGCGGGCCTAGTTTTGCCGGACATTGAATCTGCAATGGCATTCCAGCAATGGGGAGTTTGGGCCCAAAATATCTGCTCTTTATTGTGAAAAAGGTTCTGTGGCTCAAGCCTTGCCCTCAGAGCCTCAAGATGTAGACCACATATTTACTAGTGTGTAGATGTGAAGGGCCCAGGACCTCATGAACATAACGCCTACTAGTCACTAGATGTCCGCCCAGTGGACCCACAGGAGACTCTGGACACCAACATGGAAGAGTGTGGGGAGAAGTTTTTTTAGGATAGTCCTTCCAAAAAATGGATGCGTTCTGGTGGCGCACCAGAACCTCATTGAGGCTCTTGGTGTTAGCTTGTCCCGTCTTTATGGATTGGTAAAGCGTACAACGCCTTACACACACCTACTGCAATTCTGAGCACTGCTTTCTGCTGCATGCTTTTCTGGTGGGCCAGCAAAAGCACACCTGATGATCATCAACCTGAAAGCAGATGAATCAGGTGTATATTTTGCAGGGATGCATGGAAATTCTGGAGTGTTGGGAGGGGGGCTGGGAGGCTGGAGCTGAAAACACTGTTTTAGGATAAAAAAAAAGGTGGAGATAAGCAGAACGTTGCCCTCACCACAAGAAAATGTGAGGACATACTGAAAATGACAAAAGCCAGCGAAACGTGAGAACCCTGACAGTAAGCACGACCTCCGGTAGAGCCTTCAAAGCCTGGCGGAGTTGTAATGACATTCTGTTTGAGGGTTTTTTATGTATCCTCTATAAACGCAATTGAGATCAATTTAAGAGAAAAGTGGGTATTAACAGGAAACTGCACTACGGGGACATTAGTCTAAAACCCAGTGCGGCCATTTCAGTCCATACTGGTCTGGGGGTTAAAAGCACACCAGGCAATGGATCTTTTTTAATGGCCTGGATATTACTGGGTAATTATTCCTGACTTGGGTGGACATATGACATTCTAACCTGAAGTAACAGATCCCTGAATTCATGCACCTTTGGGTAGTTGCCATCACTAGCGTGTCTGTACCAGGGTTATATCTAGATAAGACCCAAAAAATCCCATCATTCTACCCAGCCAGCACGCTCATGCAGGGCTCACATGGGAGGAACCTTGGCTAAGTGGGTTCCAGGTGGGCTCTGAGTGGGTTTGTACATGCGTTTTTACTGGGACCCAGTTGGGCTTCCCAAATGAGCCCCATCATTACAGCCATGGGTTCCATCTAGGCCCCATATGCCGTGCACAACCCAGATGGGGCCCATGTATAATCCCTCCTGGTCCCATCACTGACCTTGGTGGTCACTGATCCATATGTGGGGCCAAAAACGCTCTGATTCCCAGTTGGACTACTCACACAGGCCGCACACGGACGTGTTAGCTAGGAAAGCACTTCAGGAGGAGGTCTGAGACGCATTTGGGCCACAAGAAGGCTCCAAGAAGCATTCGACAACCAAACCCCCTCCCAGTACATTCAGCCAGTCTAATAACTAACCAGAGACTCATTTGACTACAGAGTGTAAACGCATGAGGGCCTGAGGGCCTACACTCTACTTGTGCAGGTGTCGCTGCACAGTAGAACAGTGCACCACCACTGTTAAATAGTGTGTAGTCGGATAAATTAACCTGAAGCTATTTTCCAGGGTTTTGATTTGCCCTTCCAGCAACTCTACAAGAGTGGGGTGCCCAAACTTGCATGGCTCTGCTTTGTGAGTGGGGTGTATTTTGGTTAGATTTGCCATAAAACTACGGTAAAGGACAGTCAGACCAGTTGTTGAACTCCAAACTAACTAGCAAACTAATGTTTTGCTAATGTTTTGAAATACGGTAGTGTTCAATGATCCGAACACGATTAATTCAACTGGAACACGATCCAGCTCGGTTGTGGTGTCATTCTCACCTCTGACCCCCAACTTCCGAGCTAACGGGGACGCAGCATAACTTTCATGCTAGCTTTCTAGCATCGTACGTTCCCCTACAGTACATCCCTCAGCTCATTGCATTCCATTCATTTCTTCCAGCATTCCATCAACTCCCGTGTCAAAATATATACACTACACTTCCAAAGATGGAAAATAGATTTCAGTCCAATTCCGTTTCCCACACTTCAACAAAATTCCAAGCGTCCTGCAAAGTAGCGTTTAGCATTCCGGTGGAAACCGTAACATGAAATGAAATATTGATCACGAACCAACAAATCAGGCCGAAGAACCCCGGCGAAACCCCTGTGCAGAGCCCGCCACGTTGCGGATTAATGAAAAACACAGTGAGTGTAAAAAAAAAAAAGTGTTAAAATACAATCCAAACATAATTTCCGTCCCACCGGGGTCCTCTTAATCAATGCTACGGACAAGCGTGCGGAGAGGGAGAGCGCTTTCCAAATGGAAAATGAATTCTGAGTCAGCCCACTGGAGATTAAAAAGGTGGAGAGGATGAATAATGGTGGGAGACCGTGGAGGGAAAAGCAGAGAAAGGCGAGGGGGGTGTGGGGGGTGGTGGGGTGGTGGGGGAATGTGGCGACTCATCAATATTCCCAACTGAGAACGTTCCCGCCGTGAAATACTGCAGCTGAAACAAGCCACTAATGGAAATGTTTTTCTGTTCATTTTCGCTTCCTCTCGGTTTGAATACACATCTCTGGAGGCTTTGTGTCAGGGTGGCACTGTCCGCCTTGGCACTGATTCCAACTTTATGTAAGTGAGCAAAACGTGGTCAGAGCTGGACGTTAGTGTAGCGGGCCTGCAGTGTGGGATTAAAGGGCCCGTATCACAGAAAACCGAGACCTGTATTGTAACTGGACTATGTGTGGAACTTAACCTTTAACCCTAATCTGAGAATCTCGTTCTAGTCGACCAGCGTGGTCTTCCTGGTCAACTAGCTTGGTCTTGCTGGTCATGCTGGTTCACCATTTTGGTCTTGCTGGTCAACCAACTTGGTCTTGCTGCTCATGCTGGTCAACCAGCTTGATCTTGCAGGTCATGCTTGTTCACCATTTTGCCTTCCTGGTCTTCCTGGTCAACCAGCTTGGTCTTGCTGGTCATGCTGGTCGACCAGTTTGGTCTTGCTGTTTATACTGGTTGACCAGCTTGGTCTTGCTGGTCATGCTGGTCAACCAATTTGGTCTTGCTGGTCATGCTGGTCAACCAACTTGGTCTTGCTGGTCATGCTGGTCGACCAGTTTGGTCTTGCTGGTCGACCAGTTTGGTCTTGCTGGTCAACCAGCTTGGTCTTGCTGCTCATGCTGGTCGACCAACTTGGTCTTGCAGGTCATGCTGGTTCACCATTTTGTCTTCCTGGTCGTGCTGGTCAACCAGCTTGGTCTTGCTGGTCATGCTGGTCGACCAGTTTGGTCTTGCTGTTTATACTGGTCAACCAGCTTGGTCTTGCTGCTCATGCTGGTCGACCAACTTGGTCTTGCTGGTCATGCTGGTCAACCAATTTGGTCTTGCTGGTCATGCTGGTCAACCAACTTGGTCTTGCTGGTCATGCTGGTCGACCAGTTTGGTCTTGCTGGTCGACCAGTTTGGTCTTGCTGGTCAACCAGCTTGGTCTTGCTGCTCATGCTGGTCGACCAACTTGGTCTTGCAGGTCATGCTGGTTCACCATTTTGTCTTCCTGGTCGTGCTGGTCAACCAGCTTGGTCTTACTGCTCATGGTGGTCGACCAGTTTGGTCTTGTTGGTCAGGCTGGTCGACCAACTTGGTCAAGCTTGGTCAGGATGGTCATGCTTGTAGACCAGCTTTAGGGGATGAGATGTTCCACTGAGAATTCAAACAACACTACAGAATGACCGACACAATATACAGTGCACTACTTCTGCACTAGGGAATCTGATGTATCCTGAGGAGCCAGAACTTGTTGGCAGGTCTCCTGGATTCTGTCGCTCCGAATACTTGTAAATTCGCAGAAAAGTGTCTGTCTGTGATTCATTGGGAACCTCACCAGAAGATCTGTTGTTTAACACTGTTCTTCCTGATTTGCCAGAGTTTACTGCTGACTTGTAAAGTTCTAACCAGCGTTTTCACACCTATGGTTGGTACCTCCGGTCCGAATAAGTGTAGAAACCTGGAGCGTTTTCCTTGTGGTTTGGACGGTTTTCACACAGGACCACCAAAAAGGCGTCACAACAAACCATGTAAGAGCGCTCTCTGTGCTGATTGGTCAGACCTGTCTGGGGCAAAGCAAGAAAGTTGAAAGAAAGTACATTTCATTACATTTATGGCATTTAGCTGAAGCTCTCATCCTGTAGCAACACTAATTATCTGAGCAGCATACGAGGTTCACGCCTGGCCACGGGAACCATTTAGGTCAGGCCTGCGGAGTCCACCTCAAAGTTGGGTCGGGTTCTTACCACAAACAAACTGCTCCAGACTTTGAGACCGGCGCGAGACCACCTCTTCTTAAGGATCTTGATCTGAGCACGATTACTGCATTCACACCTGCCCAAATGAACTGTATCAAGAGTCCAGTTTAGGTCCGATTTAACCGGACTGATACTTGAAATGCTTCAAGGCTTCTGAGGGCTTTATATGTTTTACTGTAGCATAGGTTTATGGGGTGAGTGGGTGGGTGGGTGGGTCAGCGGAGCGTGGGCTTGTTATCATTTAAAGGCACAAGGCCTCAAACCCGGATGTTCTGAACAGGGCAGGGTGTCGTCTTAGGCAGGGTGTGGAGGGTGGAGATCTTTGTGGTATTGTGCCCCATAGCTTGTCACAAATCTTCCATTGAGCCCCCAGGGCACTGCGCTAATAACTGAAAGGGAATAAATACAGATTAGGATTCATGTAGAAAGCAATATGTCATGCATAAATCACACCAAACAGTTAGAAATGAGAGGAAATACAGAATTCCGGCCCTTCAAAACAACTCTATCATCTAGTTCACAGTAAATAAAAGAGCAGCGCAGTGTAGCGGACTCTGGACCAACGGCCAAAGCGGGTCAAAGTTGCACGGCCTGCTGACTTTCAGAACAACACAGCGATCGATCGTAAATGATCGCGCACACATTCATCGAGCGCAGCCATGGATAGCCCCGTCTAAAACCGTGTCGAAAATGACACTGACCTTCTGGAGCTGTGAACAGTGGTGCGGCGCGTTTCCGAGAGCGGTCAATGCTCCTGTGACCCGTGGGCCTCCGGCAGCGGCGCTGCAACCGAAAGCCGTTTTCATCGCCTCGCTGCTCTGCTCCACATATGGGCCGGGTGGCGCACATATTTCAACTGCGTCTTGAAGGCTGGCCACATGGGGAGAATACTTTATCCACTGCTGTCAGCTTACTGTATCGAGCCGGAGACCGGCCCTGGAGCGCTCTCTCTTTCTCTCATCCCTCTCTTCCTCTTCTCTATTCCCTGGCCAGACCTTGCCAGTGGCTAAGTGTCCACACACTCTACAAAACAAGCTCCTGTTGAGGCGTGCTGCTGGGAGCAGATGTGCGAGTTATTCTAGATTTGGGTACTTCTGTGAGTGTGTGTGTGTGTGAGGGAGTGAGTGAGTGAGTATATGTAATACAGTGTAATACTGAAGACTAGCCTTGTTGAACAGATACTGTGAAATGGATGGATGGCTGGTACGCCTGGTGTCATAGCTGGACTTTTAGTTAAGGCTTATTTGTCATTTACACAACATGTGGGGACAATTATGCCCTGAAAGCCTTGAGGGCAGCAGGGGGGGCACTAATATACAGAACTATCTATACTAAAAATCTACGCTAATGAGAGAGGGCCCCCTATGTACGGAAATCTGTAAATACTACGTACAGAATATTGGACAGACGAAGCGGTTTCTAAGATGCCACCACGCACCTTTTGGACATCACTCGGATTTTGCCCTGTCCCCATCATGACCGTTTCGCACTCTGCTACAACTGACTGGTGTGCTCGCCTCTTTATAACAGTGTTGACGGGACTTAAAACAGCACTATGGAAGAATTGGTATTTTTGGCTCATGGGCTCCCCCTACATTTGTGGAGTGTAATTCACTTTTACTCCACTGCAGTAAATGCAAATCACACTTTAAGTGGCCACCTTATAGACATGCATTTCTGGACAAGCTGAGAGATTCAGCATCTGCAGCATCTGAAGGTAAAGAAGTATGTGGACGTGTGCAGTCAGCCACCGCCTCTTTTTCCGAACTGCCACCGATGCAATGGCACCAGGTGTACCCGGCTCTGATGCATTGGCCAGCAGACCCCAGCACCGGCCAGCGTTGCACTGGAGTGATGTGGGGAGAAAGCACCATCTACACACCCACGGAAAGAGCAAGACCACTTGTGCTCTCTTGGGGCCCCGGCTGCCGATGGCTAGCAGCATGACCGGCATTCGAACTAGCGAAGCGTCACACAGTTCTGGCGAGTTCTGTAGAGCAGAAGCAGGGTTCTGGCTCCGGCCTGGGGTGGGAGCGTCAGGGTCGTGTTACAGTCAGTGGAGCTTCAACATGATTCGGAAAGCTCTGAATGTCACGCTAACATTTCCAGTAAGTGCCACGACCTTAAATTAGCACAAATGATCAGAAAATCAGACATCGTAACCCGGCACTGTTACAGCGCTGGTCAGAATCAGTCCCAACAGACGTGTTTGACTTGCGTAATGCTGCGATACAGGTTATGGAGTGGACTGCTGTGACATTTAGTCAGAATTAGCCATAAACAGAGTGCCTTAAGCAAGTCTTTGCAGTGGGTCTCCAAGGGGTTAGATATGTCAATCATGCTGGAGCAGTTACAGCAGGCTCCCACACCCCATACGTTTCCCATTGCAGTGTAATAAGTGAGCGTTTGCTGTGGTGAGCACGGTCTGAGGATGTTTACTGTGATAAAGATCATAGTCGACGCGCGACTGAAAGGCCGAAATCAATACAGCATCGAACCGAAAGAAGGTCTTACATCTGCCTTATGCTTAAAGCACAGCGGGTGGGACGTGACCGGCAAGAACAGCAGAGCAATGGACTGATGTACTGATGTGTGTTAGGGGGGAGACGTGGGCACAACCTGATACAGCCTGGTGAATTGTGACACTGTATGTAGTCACAGTACGCCCACTTGCTTCAGTTTGGACTGCTTTTTGAACTGAGGCATAATACAGGGCGGCCAATCAGTATAGAGCTCGTTTACATGTAATATTCTTAAAGGCACAGTAAAAAAAAAAAGGTGAAAAGGTTAGAAAGTGGTTATAAAATAAAGTATGATGTTTTTGGTTCATAAACTAAAATCAAGAGCAATGTAGTAAAAAAGTAAAGTACAGCCTCCAAACATGGTGGAGGTAGTTTCATCAACAGCTCACAGTGAGAGCTAGCCAGGCTAAAGTACAGCCGCCAAACATGGTGGAGGTAGTTTCATCAACAGCTCACAGTGAGAGCTAGCCAGGCTAAAGCACAGCCGCCAAACATGGTGGAGGTAGTTTCATCAACAGCTCACAGTGAGAGCTAGCCTGGCTAAAGCACAGCCTCCAAACATGGTGGAGGTAGTTTCACACAGTGTTACAGCCAGGACTCCCCACAAAACAGCGAGGTAAGCCCATATCTTCATATGTACATTTACAACATCCCATTTTTGGAAGGTTTTAGACGCAGATTAACCAAAAATGTACACAGACATCATATAAATCGACCTATATTAACATGTTAATATTATCGTTTTCATTTTGCCACTTTATTTTACAGCATCTTTTTACTAATTATATTTTATCTAACCCTTACTTTTATACAAAAGTGGTTCATGTTTCTAAAAAACCTTTAGAAAATTTGGAAACTTTAACCAAACCCTCCCCTGCTGTTAATTCTGTTTGGGATGCTGCTACATGATGTAGCCATAGCTATATGACACACTATCCTAAAACCCACCGTTTAGCCTCTTGGTTTTAGCATGTCCAGTGTTGGATTACTGCTGGAGGCTACTAACTGTCAGGTATGTATTGTTGTATGTTGTATGCTCTTCGCGTGACGAGCCCACTGTAACAGACAGCGGTTAGTGGTGCCATGTAATTTGCTGTATTGTCAGTAGCTATTTGTAAAACGATCTTTTTGTTGCACCTTGGAGACAAATGAGATACTAGTGACATTTGTTTGTTGCTACATTTACGTTTGTATCATGCAAAGACAGTAAACCGAACTGAACTCTCTGTTCCGTTGAACGTACAGTACAGTACAGTACACACCCCTGTAATCACTGTACTTGTTGCACACATTGCCTGTACAGTATCTACAGGATGGGATCCTCTAGAGCAGCTGCATATAGGCCTAAACGATCGCCAGGCCATAAAAGGCCTTAAAGGCCCTCCCAGCATTTGGCTGAGGAGCAGTGGGACTGGGCAACATCTCATAAACGTTGTGTTTTGGGTAGCTGCTGTACAAGCCAGCTAATGCCAGCTTTAGCTAGTTAGCCAATAACATTGGAAACTAGCTTTTAGCATCTTCTAGCTTGTTTGTTTATGTAAGGCTGGCTTAGAACTAGGATCAGGACTAAAGTAAAGGTTTATGTTTTATTTTATTTTTTTTACTTGTTTCTTATTTTTAACACCTAAATGTCGTCTCAAACCTGTAATGAGGCAGAGTTAGCTAATGTTTTAACCTAGGTTTAATCTTTACTAATTTAAACTTAATTAAGCCTGGAACCTTTCCACCTTAACCTTTTCAACCTTAAAGGCCTGTTTTGCACCCACATTTAAAAGTTCATAGTCACATATTTACTTATTTAATAATTAGTAGGTACAAACTCATTTATATATACAGTATAATTACTAATGTAATAATTAGTCAGTATTACATTTGTAAATTCTTATTACATATAACTTGTTAAATAATTAGTAGGTACTGAAAAATTAACAGCTACACATTTTTTACTAACTATTAAATAATTAGTAAAATTAGTACTAAAAAAGTAGATATTTATAGAATTTATAGGTTATGAGATCCTAAGTGCTGCACATAGGCCCAAACAATCACCATGCCCTACTAATTAATTATCAGTAGTTACTGAATAATTAGTAGGTACAATATAATTTAAAGGTACTGAAGGATTAAATAAATACATACTAATTAATTATTACTTGTTAAATAATGAGTAGGTACTGAATAATTAGATACAAAATTACTAAATTACTAATGATTAATATTATAAATAATGAGTTGAATGATACTGTATAATTGGTTATCAATGATTGGTTGGTTGGTGATTGGTTATAGTGTATAAATGATTACTGTATATACTGAACTAATTATTCAATAATTAGTAGGCACTGAATAATTAATATGTACTAAATGAATGTGAGGGACTGAATTAGTAGGGACTTATTTGTACTTTGTACTGAACAATAGTATATACAGAATAATCAGATTCTACTGAATCATTAGTAGGTACTACTGAATCGCTACTTATTCAATTTTCAGTAGATGCTGAATAATTAGTTACTTAGTATGAAATAATTAGCAGGTACTAAATAATTAAAGATTATACAGAATAAGTGGTTCTTATTCAGTAATGATATTGGATGCACTGAATAGTAGGTGTTCAAATCTCCAAATAAAGAAATAAATAAGGCTGGGTTTGAAGGGGTTAAAGGATGCTGCCGAACTGCATCGCCATTTAAGGTGGAATGGAAAAACTGCAAAGATGCCTTCGCAGAAGCAGAACTGTGTGGTGTGAGTACACAAACATGGCCTCCTGTGGTTACTGTCTTTCACAGCACATCAACAGAGAGCCGCCTGAAGGGGGCGCTGCGCCACAGAGCTTGCCTCGCAGGCCCCACTCCCAGCCTCGCTGCATTAGCTGGGGTTTTTAATGCAGTGCAGGGAAATGAATGGGATCCGAATTAGAAGTGAATATTAGTCTTTTGATTAGGTTATTAAAGATGCATGTTGTGTGGAGGGGGTTAGATTTTACTGCAGGGGGTGGGTGGGGGGCGTACATGCGCGCGCAATAAGGGGCTGGGCAGATTATTGTTATAATGCAGTTACCCCCACTTTTATTAGTCTTAGTCACTTTTCCAGCTTAGGAGTTCGAGCTTGCCTGAAGTTGAGGAGCTGGAGTTGGGGTGGGGGGTTGCTGTTGACTGCCCCCTCCCCTCCCCCCCCCCCCCCCCCCTCTCATTCTTCGCAAATCCTAAACGTGCAATCGCAAAGAAGCAACAGCTGCTTTAAGCAGGCGACGCTATCCGTTTTCTTCCGCACCCGTATTCCGCAGCGGCACCGCCCACCGCGCGATACGATTGGCTAGCCGTCTCCCGAACAGCGCGCTGCGATTGGCGGCGCGCTCCTGCGCTACTGTTAGCCAGTAATAGTATTCAGCCAACCGCTCTCCGATTGGCCAGGGATGCGTCCGCGCGGCCAATCCCAAGCGGCGTCCCGAAAACGGGTGGGGAACGAAACCAGCGCTTTGTAGCGGAGGCTCCCATCCAGCAGTCCAGCAGCAACATGACCGGCGGTTACGGAGGCTGGGGACTGGGGGCACTGGCGCTTTTCTCCTCGGCCTGGCTTTAAGTGAATGAAAAATGCGAATTTAGTGGGAATGGATGCGAAGTGAGAGCCCGATCTCGGGGTCCGGTGCCCTCACGGAGGCGTTTTAGTGTCGACCCAAGTGCGTGTGTTGGCTGAGATTTCTGCTGAACTGCTCTTCATGTTGCAAAGCCAAGGCTCATGACGATGGATTATTTGCTGTTATTATACAGCCTCCTGGTCCCTGTGGTCTCCGCCGTGGAGGGTAAGTCCAAACTGGGATGTTCTGCCACTGTTTCGCAATTCTGGAGTGGGGGGGTGGGGGGGGGGGTGAGGGGGCTGTGGTGGGTTTCAGGGATATGGGCAGCCCAGCCTATGTTTGTCCCTCTGAAAAAGCCAGAATTCGAGCCTGCGTCTTGGTACGCGGTCCATATGGGCTTTGGGTTTGGTTTTGAGGTCAGTTATGGACTGGTGTTACCATGTATAAGCATATGGGATGTGTTTCCATTGCTGGGTCCAAGCCCTGATCATCTTCTGCAGTCCTTCTAGTTTCATTGTGTTGGAATGTGCTTGTGTTTTTTTTTGGGGGGGTTTTTTGGGGTTTTTGCCACAGCAGGCAAAAATAGACATAATTAAGGTAACAAATGACTTTCTGCAGTATAATTGTGCACATTCGAGCCAGTCTCCCTCAAGGGGGTTTGGTTAATTAGTTCTTTGCTGTGGAAATGTCCTCCTCATCCGGGAATGTTAATATTGGGCTTTTGTTTTCCTTGTCCAAATGGGTCTCTCAGTGGCCTGTTGTGAAACATAAACTGTGATGTTTTTGTCCAATATGGCAGAATTGCAGAATCGCCGTCCATCCGTCCGTCTGTCCATCCACCCTGCCCAGATCAGTCCAGTCCAGTCCGCTGATTACATGTTGGTGGTGTTCCATTGTGGTCACCTGTCCGCCCCCCGCGCTCCTCTCCTGCACATCAGATGCGATGCAATGAAACGCAGGCCGTGGTCAGTGCGTGGTGTGTGTGTGTGTGTGCGGCAGCGCTGCGGGCCATACATGTTGGACGTGTCACAAATGGGTCAAGCATAGCAGCTTCTCCTCACACGGGCAGATTCGCCACCCTCCTCAAAGCCAGGCTGAATATCAAAGCAGGGACGGCCACCCTTTCACACCCTCCAGCCCCCTTTCATGTCAGCTGAAGTGTGACGGTCACCGCGTCCACCACAGGTGCTAATTGGCTGCGTCTGTCCGGCTGACCGGCGAGTGGAACACGGGGGTCGGCGTCAGAAGGGGGGTCGCCGCCTTTTACAGCCCGATACAAGGTCTCACCTGCGAGGAAGGCGACAAGCTGCTAAAAGGCGCCGGGCGCTGACCCCTGCCATGACCTTTGGCGGTCACCGAGGTGTCGTGGGCGGCTGACAGGAAAGTTCACGCCTAAGCACCTCGGCTTTCCTCTGTTGGGGTTCTTTTACAGTACTGTAATACTGTACTTCCTGTATTGCCCTTATAAGGAAACTAGGGTGTTTTCAATTCTGTAGTTTTGTGATGTCACAAAAACAACAACAACAGCATTTAAATATGTACACATCCGCCTATCCAGAGCTAAACCAGCAGTTTTGCTCCGCCCACTCAAGCTGCGCTGAAGTTGTAAGGAGTGTTTCAGCCTGAACTGCTTTTTTACATTTTTTCCTTAAACAAGACGCAATACAAGGCAGCCAACCAGAACAGAGCTCATTTACATATATATTTTATGGCTTAAAGGCACAATAACAAAACAAGCCTAATACTAAAGTAATTAATAATTGAATAAAAAAAATGGAATAAGATGGATATTTAGATTTGACTGTCACCAAAGAACCATATATAGGTCATAATTTGCTTTAAAAGTGGCCCTAAAATAGAACCTTGTGGGACTCCACAGCAAAATGTGCTAAATGTAAATGGTTACAAAATAATTTAGTAATATTTTCCACATTCGAATCAATAACTGAATAATTATCGTAGAGTTGAATGGGGTGAATAGAAGGAGCTGTTCAAAAGTGAGTAAACGAAAATCAGGTTATTGGTATTTGTATTAATATCTGTAATATTCTGGCCCAGCTATCGCCATAACCTTTTAAACTCTAGACTTAGTTTTCATTTTAAATTAGATCTGATCTAATCTTGAGAGTTTAATATCCACCAAACATTGCTCTGCGATTATATTCATGCTGTAATTACGATGTGCCTTTCAATTAGGGCTGGGCAATATGGTAAAAATACTATATCACGATATTTAAAGGCATTTTTTCAATACCTCATATTCATAACAATACATGTAATCACAGACTAAACATATCAGTACTGTCAGAATCTTATAAACTACTACTCTGATCCTCTCCCGTACTGAATACAGTGATTTATACTCTGCTGAACTTTATCTAATGAACCCAGTCTAATTACACTGTTAGTAATGAAACCTGCAGCTGATCAGTGTTTATCAAGCACTAACAATAACAAAATTGATCACGATATGATACAATATCGTCATATTGCCCAGCTTTACTTTACTAAAGTGTTTTCAAATATTGGTCTAGAAACTGGAGAAACTGGAACTCTGCTTGGTCAGGTTGCTCACAGCCCATTGTAAAAAGCACTGTGCATTGTAAACCCAATTTTCATAAGCCCTAAAAATAGAACCCTGAGGGACTCCACAAAGTGTGCTATAGTTAAATAGTGGCCAAGTAATTCATAAGAGTTTTGACTCAGTCATCTTCATCACCCTGTAAAAGGCTAGGCTTAAGTATGAGTTTTGAATTAAGTCTGGTCTAATCTTGAGTCAAGTGTCCACAAAACCTCACATTGTGATTATATTCATACTGTAATTGGCCGTGAAATCTATTATTCAAATACACTGGGAATCATTAACGTGGCGTAGTGTCATAACCTTTGAACAAAATATCAGAATTTCTAAAGCTCCAATTGGTCAGGATGCTCATAGCACACATGAAAAGTCCTGTGATTGGTTAGAGGGCTCATTTGCATAGTGGAGCTTTCTGTGACATCAGCATTGCAAATTCCAGTCTTACTGGATATTAATCAGTTATTACTATGAAACTTTTTTATCTCTTTGAGGTTCACTTATTATATATTCAAAAACAGGCTGTTTAGGACTGATATATGTAAATGAGCTCTGTTTTGAGTGGCTGATCTGTATTGTGCCTCATTTTAAAAACACAGTCCAGGCTAAATCACTCCTTTTAAACGTCGACATGAAGTTCATGACATGGGGCTAAACTGTGGTAGGCTGAATGGGTGGAGATATGCAAATGTGACGGCTTTGTGACATCACGAAACAGGATGGAATAGTAGCACGATTACATAAATCTGATTTTCCATCATACAGATCTTTTAAATTTGCTATATCCCAACCCCTAGCACACTAGAACCAACCCATATGATTCGATATTTTGCGATATATATTAACTTCTATTGGTTTCCATTGGAGTTAAAAAGTCAAAAATTGGGAAATTAAATTTTTTAATTAATAAACGAATTCTTAAAATCGATCCGTACAGTGTTGCAAAACGTAGTATCACCATGCTTCGCTACATCCATATTTACATTATACTTACACACCTGCAACACATAGGCCGTCAAGTAGGCCCCAAAGGATGGCTCGAGAAGCACCGCTGGACAAGATAGTTTGAGCTTCGGTGCTTGGACCCCTAACAAAGGAGGAGCCTCTTCTCTTTGTCTGCTGGTAGCCAGAACGTTTGTCCTGCATCTCGATGCTTGCTGTTTGTAATGAGCGCGTGCATATGCAGCCTCATCCGCCAGCCTAGCCGGGTCTCGCTCCTCCCCAGGCAGGCTCACGCTCACCTTGGCTCGTGCTTAGCTCAATTCCTCATCAGTTTCAGTGTCGGTGTCAGAGCTCAATCGATGCTGGACGCTGGTGTGAGTCAGAGGGCCGGGCCGGGCTCTCACGCAGGTTTCTGCACAGAGCACATTAGTTAAACAACGGCTAGAGGTCTAGCGGCCGCAGCCAGCCCCTCAGTGACTGGAGGGGGGGGGAAAGCGTAAAAACCGCACCCTCAGTCTCCCGAGTCGACTAGGGCCCATCTGTCAGAAGCTTCTGAGTAAAAGGGACGTCTGAAAATGATCTGTGTGGTTGTTGTGAAGAGCCTGGTGGGGCCGGGAGGGGGGTGGGGGGGTGGAGTGTAGCTTCTTCACCCGGTGAGTGATGCCTCTTTCAGGTTACAGTAGGCCTACTTACACCCTCTTTATCTCACTGCTTGTTAGCAAGATTCGCTAGACTTCCACTTACTCATGCATTAATAACTCCATACATGAATAATGAATGCTATTACAATGTTTAGCGTGCTTCGGTTAGCATCCACTTTGCAGATCTTCTCCTCCAGTGACCAGGATCCTTCTTTGGGAAAGGTGGGAGGACCTCAAACAGATCCACCCCCAAAGGAATTCAGCAGCTTCAATGGATTAAAGGGCCCATGTCATGGAAAAAACACCTGCAGCATCACATAGCAGCAATTCTCTTCGCTTTTTGGGAGAGATGGAGTAGTCATAGATGGTGTAGCGTAGTGGATAACTACACTGCCTTCGCCCTGGGAGGCTGATATTTTAGACAGATAATTAATGACTGAGGAACTGTACGTAAACAAGTCATAATTACTGTCATAATTTGCTTTATTAGAACCTAATTGGACCTACAATAGAACCCTGTGGGACTCACCACGCTAAAACAATAAGAGTCCATGGGCAAGGGTCCTGATTCTACCTTCGCCTACGTCCGGTTTGAATTCGTTGTTGTTGTGATGTCACAAAAGTCAAAGCATGTACATGTCCGCCTGTACCGCAGCTTAGCTACACCTTTTTAATGACAAAATTATAAGGACACGTTTACGCCCCATGGGCGCAATACAGGGCAGCCAAGTTTAAATGAGGTTGGAAAATGCCATAACATTAAAACCCTCTGCCTAATATTGCATAGCCCCCCTTGACAGCCAAATCAGCTCTGACCCATCAAGGCATGGACTCCACAAGACCTCAGAGGGGTCCTGTGGTATCTGGAAACACCGGGACATTAGCACTGTGCCTTATTTAGGATACACTCCGGGGAAATGCAGTATGAAAGGGGCGTGGCTGCACTAGGTCAAGCTGAATAGGCGGGGATATGTAAATGAGTCCTTGTGACATTCTCTGACAATAGAGGATCCCTTTCAGTTACTACAGATTTAAGTAAATGAGCTCTGTTGTGATTGGCTGTCCTAAACTGTAGGCACAGTTACTTAGAACATACTCCAGAGAACTGCAGGATGAAAGGGGCGTGGCTACACTATGTCAAGCTGAATAGGCGGGGATTCAGGTACTACAGATATATGTAAATGAGCTCTGTTCTGATTGGCTGCCCTCACTGTGTCGTATTTAGAAAGCACTCAGGGCTGAAACACTCCTGAAGAACTGCAGAAGGGGGCGTGGCTACACTATGTCAGGCTAAATAGGCAGGCATATGTAAATGAGTTCTTGTGAGGTTCTTTGACAATAGTGGAACCCTTTTCTGGCCATACAGGAGAAGACCCATCCAACCAGATTGATTTAGTGGTTCCTACATACAGGAGAACCCTTGCCTTTGTTAAGGGACCCTAAAGTACCTTCTAGCATCTGCACCCGGTGGCGGCAGCGTTGGCGGCGGGGGGAACTTGCAGTGACACTGTGCACCCCGACGCGAGGCGAGCTCACAAATTGCAGAGCGCCTGGAGAAAAAGAGCGAGCACGGTCATGAGGAATTGATCAAAGCATCAAAGCAACTTCCCTCTAATTATATGAATATTTCACATAGCGAGATGCTCTTAAATTCACCCAGTGACTCTCTCGCGCTCTCTCTCCCTCTTTCTCTTGCGCTTTCTCTCTCTTTCACTCTCTTTCACTCTCTCCCACTCTCTCTCTTTCACTCCCTCTCCTTGTAATTTACACGGCCATAAAAGGGAGCTATATGACATGCATAAACAGGGCGCGAGTGCTCGAGTGCGCGACTGCGCTGCCTCTACTGTATTTTCCTGCGCGCTAATCGGCCAAGTCGACGCTCTGAATATTTCATGCCCGTCACATTAATTCGTAGTCGAGAGCGCCCGGCCTCGCTGGTTGTGTTGACCCAACAAAGTGAATAATACATCATGGAGCACGCAGCTCTCGCGTTAGGCTAGCGCTCGCCGATTTGCTCTGCTGATTGGGGTACATTTGGAGTATAATTGAAATATATCTTATTTATGTTATTGGTGTCTGAAATGTCCACATATTTAACCACCGTGTTTTAAAGTGCATATGTGGGCATGTGGACTTTTCTCACTGTTGCTCTGGGACGTCAAAAAAACTGCGAGAAACTACCTCCACCATGTTTGGCGGCTGCACTTCAGCCTGGATAGCTCTCTCTGTGAGCTGTTGAGCTGCTTCAAGTCAGTGCTTTGCTTCCGACACCGAGAGGCGAGATTCAAATGAAATCAGAGTGAATCTGCCCAAACACTTCGCAAGTATACATGCGCGAGAGGCCACGCGACTGCGGCGTCTGTACTGTACTGTACTGTCGACGCTCTGAATATTTCATGATCACATTCATTTGAAATCGAGAGCGGCCGGCCCCGCCGAGCGACGACCCAACAAAGTGAATAATACATTATCAAGCATGCGGCTCTCGCGCTAGGCTAGCTCTCGCCGTTTTGCTCTTCTGATTGGGCTACATTTGGAGAACATCAAATGCCCCAGGGTGCCAAGCAAGCTCCTGGAGGAGCAGCGTTCTCCTGAAGGAAAAAGCAACAGGGCCTCGTTCCGTGCAGCCGGCAGATATAGAAATGAAGGCTACGTTATCTACCGGCCGCCACAAGAACAGCGATTAGCGTCCAGCAGACAGTTCGGGGAATGCTAATTAGCCCAAGGGGCTGACGGGTGGGTTTGTGATGAATAAAAAGATGTTCTGCTGAGTGTTTAAAGGCTTCATTGATTATCTTTGGCTTGCAGAGACACTTATGGACAGCAAGTGGGCCACAACCGAGCTGGCCTGGACCACCTATCCAGAAAGTGGGGTGAGTACGCCTATATATATGTCCCTGTGAATGTGTGTGTGAGTGTGTGTCTTCTGGTTGAATGTCGGCCTGCGCACATATCTGCCTCCAAAAAAAGCAAGACAAATGGAAATAGCCCGCTCTGATGAATGGTTTTCCTCCCCGAGGCGGCTTCCATTCCTGAAAATGTTTCCATATCCGAATTGCGCCCGGCACTTTATTTCACCCGTGTGACCGGTAAGGAAATTAACCACCGCAAATTTTGACCTTAAGCTTGACAGACCCACCACCACCACCCCTACTGCCGACAACCCCCTCACCCCCCCTTACACCCTCCTCCACCCCACCAGCCCCGCTCCCGTAGTACGATTCGTCTTAGGAATGTGCAAGCGGACTCAGTCAATGGAAACGGCGGGGTTGCCATGGCAACAATCTTAAGCAGTCCGGTCCTCTCTGCCGGCTGGCGCTCGATGTCTGGCATCTCGAAAGCCATACATCATCCTAAGTAATGTGCTCCGGCGCAACCCGAGATAAACACATGCTTCCCCTCGCGCCGCACCGCTTCTTAATTGTGTCGTGCAAAGTTCTTCGACCCAAATGTCACCTTGGAGAACGCATCGTCTCTACTCGAACAGCTGACAGAGGAGCTGCCGGGCCGCTCCGGGGACTGAACAGGCTGGTCCAAGCCTTGGGTACAACTTGTAGATTTCACGGCCTTAAGAAACCCATTCTTATACTAATTAATGATTAATGATTAATTATAATAAAAGGAATTCCAGTTACAGTGGTTTACCTGCCATTCCAGGGCTACCGGTCAGACCTCCACGACTGTGGACTTCTCTAGGGAGGCTAAGAGCATAAGAGCATGTTTGGAGGCTGTACTTTAGCCTGGCTAGCTCTCACTGTGAGTTGTTGGTGAAACTACCTCTACCATGTTTGGAGGCTGTACTTTAACCTGGTTAGCTCTCACTGTGAGTTGTTGGTAAAACTACCTCTACCATGTTTGGAGGCTGTGCTTTAGCCTGGCTAGCTCTCACTGTGAACATTTGACAATGATATTTTCGTCCCAAATAATAAAATTATGCCTATTTGTATTGATTCTCGCCACAGTGGGAGGAGGTCAGCGGCTATGACGACTCCATGAATCCCATCCGGACGTACCAGGTGTGTAACGTCCTTGAGCCTAACCAGAACAACTGGCTGCGGACGGACTTTATTCCGCGGCGGGGCGTCCTGCGCGTTTACGTAGAGCTTAAGTTCTCGGTGCGGGACTGCGCCAGCATCCCCAACATCCCCGGCTCCTGCAAAGAAACCTTCAACCTCTTCTACTACGAGTCTGACGGAGACACGGCCACGGCCACCAGCCCGCCCTGGAGGGAGAACCCTTACGTCAAGGTGAGATGGAGCGAGTTTGGTGGGCTGCTGGCAGAGGTGGCTGGTCACCTGTGCTGGCATGCCCTCACGCCGGTCAACCAGCTTGGTCAGACTGGGAATACGGACCAATTGTCTGGGTCAAACCATCCAATCATGCTAGATAACCAGCATAGTGAAGCCGGTCAAGGAGATCAAACATGGTCGGCAAAGGAGGTCAAGCTGGTCACGCTAGTCAACCAGTTTGGTCAGACTAGTCATACTGGCCAACCATTTAACGATGCATGGTCTGCTGGTCAACCATAACCCAGGAACCTTGAATGACCATGTGCTCCTTTTCCTCTAGGTGGACACCATAGCCCCTGATGAAAGTTTCTCCCTGCTGGAGTCAGGGATTGTCAACACCAAAGTCCGGAGCTTCGGCCCACTCTCCAAAGCCGGCTTTTACCTGGCCTTCCAGGACCTGGGCGCCTGCATGTCCCTCATATCGGCACGGGTCTTCTTCAAGAAGTGCTCCACCACCATTGCCAGCTTCGCCGTTTTCCCCGAGACGGCCACGGGCGCCGAGGCCACTTCGCTGGTGATTGCGGCGGGCGCCTGCGTCCCCAACGCAGTGGAGGTGTCTGTCCCCCTCAAGCTGTACTGCAACGGAGACGGCGAGTGGATGGTTCCCGTGGGATCCTGCACCTGCATGCCGGGCTTCGAGCCGGCCAAGAAAGACACCCAATGTCAGGGTAAGCGGCGGGGTATTATCCTACTTAAGCAGCTTTTCCACCCAAGCCTTTTGAACGGTTTTCTGGCAGATGTCACAAATTGAAAAGAGGAGATGCCAAGGGCAGACGCTGCCCATCAAAAGTTTGGTGACATCAAGCCTTGCGGAAAGTTTCCCATTAAGATGAACGATCATGTATGCTTTGTGGAGGTTTGCTGCAGTATTAGTGACAGTGCTATCTCGGGAATAAAGCCAGACTCCAGCTGTTTCATCCCTTTGTTGTGATGTCAGCACTCATCGGCACTGAAATCTTTTGGGCCTGCAGGAGTTTAGCCAACACTAGATGTGAAGCCTGCCTTCATAAGGACTTAATAAACCCTGCATAAACATTGATCGGTGTATAGATAAAGCAATATTGATCAATCTATGGTAATTATCACTTCAGCGGCAAACCAGCGACCCCAGATGTAGTCAATCAGCCAAGACATATTTGCTTAAAAAAAAAAAAGTATTGGGACACCTGCTTATTGATTGTTTCTTCTGAAATCAAGGGTATTAAAAATGTTAATCCTGCTTTTGTTGCCCAGGGAAGAAGGCTTTCTGTTACATTTTAGAGGAGCATTGCTGTGAGGATTTGATTGATTGCATTCAGCAACTGGAGCTAGTTAGTTAGTGACTCATCCCTAAAGTACTGGATGGAGCTCCATCATCCATCATTCCAGAGAACACAGTTCTTCCACTGCTCCACAGCTCAATGCTGGGGGGCTTTATACCCCTCTAGCCCATGCCTGGCATTAGGCAGCATGGTGCCAACTGGGTCATGTTGTTCTACTTCAGGGGGTCCAGAGAATGTGTCAGCAATGAGTGCAGTTATGAGAAGGGGTGTCCTCAAACATTTGGATGTTGATGGGTGTTTTACAGGAATACAGTACATCAGCAGGCTTGTATGTGTTGGTGAACTGGTCAGGTTATGCTATGTCTATAAATCCGAGATCAGGAAAAGGCCTTTAACTCTCTCTTTCCTCCACACAATGTGATGTGCCATATTATCTGGCTCCTCATGCTTTGAGAAGAGTGAACCTCAGAGGACTAATTGGATGGTGGCTCTGTGAGCCGTGAGCCCCATAAAACTCCAGGGAGAAGGTCTCGGTACGAATTAGCGCTTGGCTAAGTATGGGAAGAACGAGGGGGATTTCAAGAAGCTCTTCTTGTTCGGAAGAATGCGAGGGATTCATCCGAAGCCGTCTGCTGTGAGCTGGAGCTGGAGCTGTGCTGGGTGTGGGGTTTTTTTTTCCTGAAGAAGAGAGAAGAAGCAGATCAGAAATGGGTGGAGGGCTGCGGTTAGCATCACAGAACAAAGCTAGCAGCCCAAGAGCTGCTCCTGACAGATCTGATAGGGTCCTAACAGAGCGATAGAGCGGAGACGGATGGTGCTGCAGAGAACGGGAGGGGGGGTTGCGTAGCCTGTGAGCCGGGGGAAGAGAGAGAGAGAGAGATAAAGAGAGAAAGAGAGGGAGATCCACAGATAGAGAAGGGGCACTCCGAGGGACAAACAAACAAAGGAAGACAAAGAGGTGGTCGAGCAGGGAGGGGACGGTCGAGTGAGAAAGAGATGAGACCCGCTGCCAGTCAAAAGTTTGGGCACACTTGAATGAATGGGCGTCAATACGCCCTAACATTAAAGGAGCCATTTAGTGAGAATTTTAAGCCGTTTACATTGCTGCTTGACGTATACGGACAAAAGTATTTGGACACCTGCTCGTTCATTGTTCATTCTGACACTAAGGGTATAAAAAAAAGAGCTCATCCTGCTTTTGTTGGAGTAACAGTCCCTAGGCTTTCTGCTAGATTTGTTTGGAGGAGCATTGCTGTGAGGATTTGATTGATTGCACTCAGCAACAAGAGCGTTAGTGAGGTCAGGATGTTGTTGGATGATCTCCACCCCACCTCATCCCCAATTTCCCAGCTCATCCCAAAAGTACTGGATGGAGCACCACCACATCCATCATTCCAGAGAGCACAGTTCTTCCACTGCTCCACAGCTCAATGCTGGGGGGCTTTATAGGCATGCCTGGCATTAGGCAGGGCGCGAGAGGACAATAGAGAGAAGAGGAGGACGGTGGAGGTGTTGCTAGGTGGTTGTCATGGTATTCCATGTGGTTGCAGACGGTGATAAAAATATGTGCCAGTCTGGACTGCCTTTTTCAACAAGGTCCAATTACAGGACAGCCAATCAGAGCAGAGCTCGTTTACATTCAGCAGACCAATGGAGACAAGAAGTTTAATATGTAAACGATGTCTTGTTTGAAGTCCCACCCAACAAACAGTTTATATTTAGAACTCGTTGAAGCTCCTATTATTACTTCCCCCTCGTTACTGCGCGAGCCTCCTTAGCAGTTAATCAGTCGAATGGGCCCCTCGTTAATGGGTTTGAGCCAATCAGGTGCGTGGCTGGTATTTGGCAGGAGGCCAGCGTTTCATTTGGGAGCAATTCTGCAGTTTTAACTTCCTTTATTTTCCGAAAACGTGACCAATAGCACAAATAGAGAATTTCAGGGGGCGTGTCCAGAAGACTCTGGACTCTGACCGGCGCCGAGCAGAGCTCAGGCTAACTTGTGAGGAGGGAGAGCGGCGGCAGCAGCCCGGGAGCTTCATTTGTTTCCATATGGCCGCTCAAGGTTAAGAGCGCGCCTTAAAGAACTGATAAACGACTCCCTGCGGGGGCCGCCACTCGGCCGTGGGACAGGACTTGTTGGGGGGGGAGTGGAGGGGAAGTCTAATTTCCTTTATCACCTCTCGGGCTGTAATCCGCTGGCTGACTGACGGCGCAAACACACATACACACATACACACACACACACACACCAGGGACTCAGGCAGGGCTGTTAGCGTTTATCTCTCTCTCGCGCTCTCTCTCTTTCTCTCTCTCTCTCTCTCTGTCTCCTGTCTAGTTCGCCCCCTCTCCATCTGAATGCGGAACGGAACGCGTGTTAAGGGGCCACTTGCTCGGATTTTCCACTTTCTTATTATCCTCACACTTTCTCTTTCAGCCGGGAAGTAATATATATCATGGGTGGAATACTGAAGCTGCCCAGTTCCTCAGGTGGAGCTCAGCTACTGCAGGAACACCAGCACTGCTCACTCCTGCTCCTCATCCATTCCCCCACACACTGTATATAATTAAGTCAGAGAGGAGGAGCTTAGTCCTTGTAGCTCCACCTTATCAGTGTTCATTTCTACTCACTGGCCACTTTATCAGAAACACCCACCTTGTGCTTCCTCTCACTGGCCACTTTATTAGAAACACCTACATTGTGCTTCCATTCACTGGCCACATTATTGGTTACTAGGTGTTTCTAATAAAGCGGCCAGTGAGTGGAAGCACACGATAGGGGTTTCTAATAAAGCGGCCAGTGCTTAGAAGCACAAGGTGGGAGTTTCTAATAAAGTGGCCAGTGTTTGGAAGCACAAGGTGGGTGTTTCTAATAAAGCGGCCAGTGCTTAGAAGCACAAGGTGGGAGTTTCTAATAAAGTGGCCAGTGCTTAGAAGCACAAGGTGGGTGTTTCTAATAAAGCGGCCAGTGTTTGGAAGCACACGGTAGGGGTTTCTAATAAAGTGGCAAGTGGAAGCACACAGTAGGGGTTTCTAATAAAGTGGCCATTGAGGGGAAGCAGAAGATAGGGGTTTCTAGTAAAGTGGCCAGTGTTTGGATGCACAAGGAGGGTGTTTCTAATAAAGTGGCCAGTGAATAGAAATGCAAGGTATATGTTTCTAATAAAGTGGCCAGTATTTGGAAGCACAAGGTGGGTGTTTCTAATAAAGTGGTCAGTGTTTGGAAGCACAAGGTGGGTGTTTCTAATAAAGTGGCCAGTGTTTGGAAGCACAAGGTGGGAGTTTCTATTAAAGTGGCCAGTGAGCTGTCAGAGAATCAGATGCTCTTTTATTCCACATTTAATTAGCATGATTAGCACAATCGAGAAATCTGAGTGTTTTTCCTGCAGTCACATTTTAAGCTTCTGGATTTAGGGAATTGTTGCGTTGCAGACAGAAGGATCAGGACAGAAGAAGAGGGTGTCTTGAAGGCGGAATTTTGTCCGTACTTTTACAGATTACAGATTTTACCAGATAAGCAAGTCCAATTTGTCCAAATGCTAATTTAGCCAGTCAGATAACTGAGAGTATTCTATTGTTTTTAGCCAAATTAGGCCTGAGGTACAGCTACAGGAGGTCTGGGGGGGCTTTAGCTCTCTGCTTGAAACTAAGCCCCCCATATGTTTTCACCATGGCAGCGTTTACACAGCTGCATGCCACCATTTGTTGCGTATCATCACTGTTTTTCAACACAGAAATGGAAACAGGCCTGTTAGTTTCTACAGGCTTCTTAACTTGCTTTTTGGGGGACATAATACTTTCTGGCCACCTCCCCCATAAGCCTGTGGCTATTTAGGACACTAAACAAGTGTTTAAGCGTCTATATTTGGATTAATAGGACTGTTATGTAAATGTGTTTTTACACTGAACCCAACCCTGACCTTCTTCTCGTGTCTCCTCTCCAGCCTGCACTCCAGGGTCCTTCAAGTCCAAGCAGGGCGAGGGCTACTGCATGCCCTGTCCCCCTCATAGCCGCGCCACCTCCAGGGCGGCCAGCGTGTGTCCGTGCCAGAGTGGATACTACCGCGCCGACAGCGACTCTCCGGACTCTGCCTGCACCAGTAAGCCCCTTCACTCTGCTCAGATTTGAAAATACCAGATTTGGGTGTCCACACATGTCTGTGCCTAATTAAGCTTTAACAAAAATGCATAGCATTTGGGTAGACCACCATAGGAACACAATAGCAACCACTTAGCAACCTGGGATACTTGGGATATCATCCCAACCACCCAGCAGACACCCATCAACTGCATAGCAACACCGTTGTGACCACCTAGGAAGGTGCTAATCAACTCCCTAACAACCACCTGTCAACACTGTTGCCAACATCTACTAACCACTTAGCAATCTGAGACATCTAGGCTATCATGGCAACCACCTAGCAACACCATAGCAACTAACTAGAAACACAGCAGTAACCACCGACTTTAATTAACCCACGTTAGTAACTTTGGGCTAGCAATTACCCCGACACATACATGCGAAGTTAGCCACCGCCTCTTTTCTACCTGTTTCCGACACGGCATCGGCAGGCAGCTCCACCACACCAGCTAACAGACGCCTGAGCTGAAAGAGCGCCATCTACCCACCTGGAGAGAGCTCAGCCAATTGTCCTCTCTCAGACTCCGGCCACAGATGGCAAAGTGGCATGGCTCAACATTCAAATTGTGAGTCCCGGCCCACAGTGGCATCACAGTAGACAGCTGAGCCACTCAGAGCCCAATACAGTCAGTCATCTGCTGTGTCCAAATTTTGGACGGGGACTGTAGGTTGATGGGAGCAGTTCGCAGCACCATGCAGGTGTTCAAGGCCTTCCGTGACTTTCTGTCCTCTTTAATCTGTTTCATTTTCTCTGTGTCACGAAATAAAGAAGCGATAAAGGTCATCTTCATCACTGTTATCCAAGCAGATCCCAGAAGTGTACATAGAGGAACGTTCAGCGCAAGCACTTAGCCTGAGTGGTGCACATAAGGGTGTGTGTGTGTGTGCTCGTGTACATGTGTGCATCTGATGACAAGAATTAACATGGATATACAATATTTATAAATATCGTATATCGTAAAAAATATATTTAAATATCATGATATAAAACTTTAGACTTCGTACATGTCTTCGCAGATGGGCTACATTTGTGGTAGACAGGAAAAACTGTCAATTGGTTGCTCATAGAGCTGGGCGATATGGGAAAAATTTTATATCATGATATTATTTAAAGATATTTTTTACGATATATGATGTTTATCACAATATTTCGTCATGCAGACAAAATGCACCAACAGCATAATTTTACAAAAACGACATACTGTATATGTCTGTAGACTGTATATGCATATGTATAGTACTGTGATTTTTACTCAAAATATGCTTTACTCTATGAATTAAATTAAATAGACAGATAACCAGTGTTCCTTAAGCTCTGACGATATTCACCATACACTCATAAAAGCATATTGTGTACCATGATAACATGAAAATGTATGACGACACAATAAAATATTATCATATTACCCAGCTCTACTTTCATACCCAACAGTGGGCGTGGACCCATACTCATACATGTGTATATATACAATAACTCATGTAAATATGAAGCAGATTAATTACAGCGCTTGCTTGCAACGCCGGCTTGTCCTGAATGGATTTCGCAGAGGGTCATGTGCTTAATATCATCGGCAGAAGGAGGAGAAAAAAAAGAAAGAAAAATTTATTTTCTTTTCAGTAATCAAGCCCAAAGCTCAGAATCCACCAGGGGCTTGTTTTGTTCTTCGGAGCTGCAGCCTCTGCTTTTAATTACTTTGCATTATGACTCAGCGAGCGAGATTCATTGGTCTTAAATCCGACCTGACAAACGAGGGCCGCGTTTCCCCGTGCTCCTGCGCGAGCGGCCAATCAGGCACTTTTGGAGCCAATATGCGTGGATGATTAGCTAATTGAATCAATGAGGGCCGCCGAAACGAGTCGGAATAAACACCCACTTTTTATCCACCCCTTCGGGGGATTAGATTTGATCCTGAGCAGTTTAGCACTTGGCAGTCTGAGCTTTCACACGCTGCTCCGCTCTGTTTGGGGAGTGTGTGTATATATATATATATATATATATATATATATATATGTGTGTGTGTGTGTGTGTGTCTCCTCTAGAGTACACGCCGAGATTTGTATGCCACATCGTTAGTGCTGAAGACTCCACCATTGAGACCTGGAGGGGATTTAGATTTGAGACTGGGATTGATTTAGATTGGATATTGTTATACACTGAGTGTCGCACAAGTTTTGCACAACCTGAGCGCTTCAAAGCCACTGTAATCATCTGCTGGCGGTCTCTTAAAGGAGACGTTCGTCCAGAATCAAATGAACATGATTGATCAGTGAGCCTAGATTCAGTCTATCTGTCAATAAATATCTCAAATCTGATGTTCGCTTCTGTAGTGAACAACAGGAGATGCTAGGCTAACGCTGTCAACAAATACTGGGCTTAGACTGTCACCAATTTCGCCTCAATGTCTCTGGTAACTCATCCAGATCTTCACAACAGCTTCACAGAGCTTCGTAGCTTCGCACCTATTATCAGTTATGCTATGCTATCAAACGAGCTTGATGCCTGCATAGTGACATTTTGTTGTACAGCATGGTCATTGGGGTCAGGAAGTTGCCTAATTTGCCTAATTCCAACTTAGTCAACTTAGTTAGGGCACCCCATCACACAATGCTGGGTCACGTTAATCTCCACTACATCTTTTCAAGCTGCCATGAAGACAACATGCTAACTGCTAATTCTGTTACATCAGCTAACAGGCTTGCATCATGCGGAGTGACTGGGGATGAGGGAGGGTCATTTTACTCACCCGTAGAGAGCAGGGGCAGTTGTGCTGTCTGGGACTCCCAGCGACGGATGGCTGTGGCATCACTGAAGATTGGACTTGCAGTGTCCCCATAATAGGTCCAACGCTAGGTCCAATGATAGGACAGTTACACCACTGAGGAGAGGCAGTGAGACAGTCTGTTAGCATCTTTAGCTCTCGTTCTCTACTAAAGAAACACATGGTCAGATATGCAGATATGTACAGTGTGGTAAGAGTAGCTAACCCCTCTCTTGGTATTCCCACAGCCGTTCCGACAGCTCCGTTAAACGTCATCTCTAGCGTGAATGAAACGTCTGTGTCTCTGGAGTGGGCGGAGCCACGGGACTCGGGTGGCCGAGCCGACGTGGTCTACAACGTGGTGTGTAAGAAGTGCCAGCACAGCGGCGGCTTCTGCGTGCGCTGTGACGACAACGTGGACGTCTCCCCGCGGCGGCTGGGTCTGGCCGACAGGCAGGCAGCCGTCAGGAACCTGCAGGCGCACACGCGCTACAGCTTTGAGATCCAGGCCGTCAACGGGGTCTCCGCCAAGAGCCCCTCAGCACCGCACTACGCCACTGTCAACATCACCACCAATCAAGCAGGTGAGGATAAGCCGAGTGCTCTTGGAAGGACTCTGGCTGTGACTGACAGCGTTTACTATCTAGGATACAGTTGCTATTCATATCCACAAGCAGTGAAAAGGGACGCATAGTAATGATAATAATAAGCAATCTTGTACAGATGTTTAAATTTGATCGTTTTTAAACTGGTACAGTCGTGTGAAAAAATTAGGACACCCCAAGAAGTATTGAGAGATGAAAGTCATATAACTAAACACATAAAAGTTCCTGTAATTCGGACTGAAAGATCAGAACACGGTTAGAGAGGATTTTGGAGGAGTCTGTCTTATTTAAACCTCAGACATTTAGTCTGGTTTGCCCCTGATTGTTGAAATGAGAGGTGAAGATCATCATGGCCAGATCCAAAG
This sequence comes from Salminus brasiliensis, assembly GCF_030463535.1. Classification (NCBI taxonomy): domain Eukaryota; kingdom Metazoa; phylum Chordata; class Actinopteri; order Characiformes; family Bryconidae; genus Salminus; species Salminus brasiliensis. Next base: position 38,904,331 of record NC_132886.1, on the reverse strand, counting down.
AGCTCTCTGAGGTCTTAGATGAAAGTGTGAGTCTCGGAAGGGGTTTAAAAAGGTCTAAGAACAATTAGCAATCAATCGTTCCACTGTCCCCTAACTGACCAACATGGCCAGGTCAGGCCGCCCAAGAGCAGAACCTCCAGAAGAGTAAAGAAGGTCATCACGGTAGCAGGTTGCACCACAGTTGATGTCATGAGAGATTCAAGCGCTGAAGCTGAAGCAGAAGCAGAGGTGGACCATGCAACATGACAATGACCCAAATCAGTCCAGTAAAACTACCAAGGAATGGCTCAAAAGAAAGAAATGGAGAAGTACTGAAAAGTCAAAGCATGGATCCTAATCCTATTGAGATGCTGTGGGGTGATTTGCATGCAAGAAGAGGGGTATAAGCCCCCCCAGCACTGAGCTGTGGAGGAGTGGAATTGTGTTCTCTGGAATGATGGATGGAGCTCCATCCAATACATTTGGAAGTGAGTTGGGGAGTTGGGAATGAGGCAGTGCTCCTCTAAAATCTAGTAGAAAGCCTTCTTCTCAGGACAGTAGAGACAGTTACTCCAACAAAAGCAGGAAAAAGACTTTTTAATATTGTTGATTTCTGAAGAAACAATGAATGAGCAGGTGTCCCTTTGTCCCTATAGTGTACATTAAAAAGGACAACTGTATGTCTTAATTTTGTTTACAGGACTGTATTGATAGTAATAGGGACATTATATATGTTTGTTTTTATAAGCTACTGCTTTAAGCTCTAGGTTGAAACACTGTATTTCAATTGAGCTGTTTCTCTCCTGACCTCGTAGCCCCTTCTGCCGTCCCCACGGTGCACCTGATGCGGGCCACCGCCAGCACCTTGAGCCTGTCCTGGCTGCCCCCGGAGCGGCCCAACGGGGTGATCCTGGATTATGAGATCAAGTACCAGGAGCGGGTAAGAAACAGCGTGGTTCAGAACTGAACTCCAGTCGGAGGCAGCCTTGAACCGGGGCCAGATGACATCACAGCAGTCTGCCAGAATGGGTTTAGGCTGGACTCGGCTCAAAGTGGCCCCGGCTTCCCTGCAAGCCCGGGACAATAGGGGAACAGATGGCTCTTGGTCACAAGTGAACGCTTAACGCTGAAAGTGGCGGATAATTCCGCTGGAGGGTCCGGCTGGAGTCACGGTCTTTAATCCAAACGGTTTCCAAACGCCGGAGCTTTTTCACACGGATGGCTCGGCCCATTAGTTTGAATTAGCTCATTTTAGCATCGTTGCTTATGTTGAAAAATCACACACTTCTATTGATAACCTGCTTTGTGTGTGTGTGTGTGTTGTGTTACAGGGAGAATCCTTCTCCCACACTGTCACTGCGCAGTCCAGCTCAGCCAGGGTGGAGGGTTTAAAAGCGGGGAAGGTGTACACAGTCCAGGTCCGAGCTCGCACGGTGGCCGGCTATGGCACTTACAGTAACCCAGTGGATTTCAGCACCAGCCTGCATGGTACGTACCCGGCCTGAATTCTGGCAATGTGATTAATTACTGAGCCATTAGCCGACTGATGGGTAAAATACATCTTGTGCTGTTTCAGACGATCCGGAGCGGTCAGTGCAGGACCAGCTGCCCCTCATCATCGGCTCAGCCTTGGCTGGCTTCGTGGTCATCATCGCCATGGTGGTCATAGCTGTGGTCTGCCTCAGGTACCTTCCCCTATGCTAATGCTAAGTGCAGATGCTGAGTGCAGATGTGCTAATGCTAAGTGTAGAACCTACTTCTACCTCTCTGAGGAAGAAACCATAAAACCTCTGATCTTCTGAGGAGGCTTTATGTTAGATGTTCGAACATTGCTGTGAGGGGGATTTGATTGTCCAAGTATTTGGACATGTAACGTATTTCTTTTAGGAGCCAAACAAACTGGATTGGGACGTCCCGTAGCAAAACAATTTGTGGGTTAAAAAGTGTCTCTCTGGTTCCTCGTCAGCCATTCCCAGCACCCAGAGTCGGAGTTAGCTGCTTGCTAACGGAGAGCGCAAACTGTCATTGTGTCTGTATTGGGCCATCTTCCCCGTCAGGCCAAACCCTCCCCTCCCCTTCACCCCTTTTATTCTTCTTCATTCATGCATTCTGTTTCGCTACCCTAATGTCTGTGTGTGTGTGTATTTGTGTGTGTGAGAGAGGCGTCATTCTTCTCTGCCACCCATTTAAATTGGAGATGAGATGCTAATTAGCAGCAGGCGTCATTGTCAGCTCGGGTTAGGAGACAAAAGGTAGGGGGGGAGAGGGAGGGGTCCCACGGACAGTGCATTCCAAAAGGCCCCTCCGCTCCCCATCCCCTTCCAAAAGCTCTACTTATGTGAAGTTAGGGAAACAAAGGGAGCCTAATGAGATGACTTGGCCTTTAAAGGCACCATTCAGCATCAGACACTGCTTGACACCAGTGCCAACAGCTAGCGGATTCCACGTGTATATTCCGTCCACCCCGAGTGCTTGACCAGGACGCGGGGGCATTTGGGCCCAGGTCACGGTGTGTAACCTAGGACATCCCATTTATCCCATTAAAACCTGAACTTGTTTAAACATCTGGACATTTGGCCTCCTCCGACACATGCACAACCAGCACTGATCCCGTCCAAATATCAGCACCGTATCAGCTCACCTGATCAACCTGGCTCAAGCACAGTAATGAGGACACGCAGTTGTCTAATTAGCATCTAATGAGGCAGACGAGGAGTCATTTGGGTGCATATAAATGGATTAAGATTAAGATACTTGCTTTGTTGTTGCTTTGAATTTGCATAAACACACTTCTCCAGATACACACACCCTATATACACCCCTACAGATAAAGATGCCACTAGTGGTTCTTTGAGCAATGTTGTGTCCCCATTTTCTACCCAATTTGGAAGACCAACTGCCCAATTCCCGCTCATGTGAATTACTAGCAATGTCCCCAACAACAGGAGACAGAAGTAAAGCCAGCCACGCCTCTTTTTGTGAACTTCCCCTATCACTAGCAGTGCCCCTTAGCAACTAGCTATGTCACTGACACATGTGAACTTGCAGCTAATGCAGCATCGATAGGTAGCCATCAAGCTCCCCAGCAGCTAACAGATGCCTGTTCTGACCAACATCACACCAAGAGTGTCATCGACCTCAGAGATTGTGCTCTTTTGGACTCCGGCTGCTGATGGCAAGCAGCATGATCAAGAATTCGAACCACTGATGCTCAGATCATAGTCCACTGGACCAGTCAGAGCCCTGGTGACCTTGTTCTTTACGGAAATGAAGGGGGTTCTAGTAAGGCATTGTTCAAAGCACCTTTATTTGTAAGTGTGTAAGCCTTGGTATTTGTCTCAAAAACTATTTTTGAGCTTTTATGGCCTAGTTACACCTGGACCACCACATTCCTGGGTTTAAATACACAGCCATCCTATGGGCATTTGTCTTCAGGCATGAACATGTTGTTCAAAATGACCAAGATTCTGAAAGCACACGCACATTTAAGCAAGTGTGTCCAAACTTTTGACTGCTGCTGTATGCCTGTGAGGAGGGAATACTATATGCTGTATGTGCTCACACTGTGAATGTGCTTCGCCCTGGTTTTAGGAGGCAGCGCACGGGTTCAGAGCTGGAGTACACCGAGAAACTGCAGCAATACGGTGAGTTTTTTAATAGCAGCAACCCAGAGAGGACAGTCTGATAAGTATATATACACACACACCATATGGACAAAAGTATTGGGATGCCTGCTCATTCATCATTCCTTCTAAAATCAGCGGGGTTAAAAATTTTTATGTTGGAGTAACTGTCTCTACTGTCCAGGGAAGAAGGCAAAATCTACTAGATTTTGGAGGAGCATTGCTGTGAGGATTTGACTGAATTCATGGTCAAGAGCGCTAGTCAGGTCAGGATGCTGGATGAGCTGTGAAGCAGTGGAACAGGACCAGAATCCAAAATCAAAGTGGAAAGTCTTCCTCTGGACAGTAGAGACAGTTACTCCAACAAAAGCAGGATCAACTCTTTATAATAGCCTTAATTTCAGAAGATACCATGAATGAGCAGGTGTCCCAATACTTTTGTCCACATAGTATGAATGCTTTTGAGGATGTTGTGAAGTATGTTAAGTTTTAAGGTGAAGTCAGATACCCTGTACAGTCCGCCCCACCACCACCACCACCACCCCAGGCACTCCTGTAGCGACTCACCTCCAAGCCTGCTAGCTCACAGAAAGCGTTCCAGACTGGCGAGACGCGTTAAAGCTTCTCTTTGCTGTGTGCAGTGTCTCCGGGCGTGAAGGTATACATCGACCCGTTCACTTACGAAGACCCCAACGAGGCTGTGCACGAGTTTGCCCGCGAGATCGACATTTCCTGCGTGAAGATCGAGGAAGTCATCGGAGCAGGTGAGCAAAGCCATTACACGCTGGAGAGAGCGCTCAGCCAGGCCTGAGCCCTGAAGAAGCAAACAACCACACCAGCACTCTATCTGCCCGTCTCCTCCCATCAGGTGTCAGAGAACAACGCTAACATCTAATCTGAGGGGTCTGTGATAGCCACCGATTTAGCCTGAGCAGCCCTAACTTGTTCATCAAGGGGTTCTACCACGTGTGCAAATCGGCACCATTATGATGGGCAGATATCCACATTTTCAGCCTTTTACTCCGTAGCTCAGGTGGCTAGTCACCTATGACCGCCTTATTCAGGACTCCAGGTTTGGGCGAATGCCCATACGTTAAAGGGAAGGTCCAACAACTCCAGAATTACATCATAGTTCAGTCGTCAGGGTCAAAAATGAATTCGGGTTAGGGGGTTTGGTGTGATGTTGTGGTCTATTGTTGAAAAATTTGCAGACTCACAAATATTGCTGTTTTATTTACTATCCAAACCCACCAGTGAACCAACCAGCAGCCTGTGTTTTCAGAGCTTTATATATAGTGTTAACGATGGTAAACTACTTCTTATAAATCTGACAAAGGCACTATTTTACCTTTCAAGAACACCTGCATGTATCCCTCCGCCGTAATACCGCATACCATACTAATAAATGCCAATAAACTTCTCAGACGTCTGGTTTTACTGTCCACCGCCACCGTGAACAGTCTTGACTTGGTTACTTTCTTAACAATGGCCTGTTTCATACCAAACCCGCTCTCAGTATAAGCCAAATACTAAGTGAATGGGCAAAATCTGGGCAGCTACAGCAATCCGTACTCTAACCAACTTACCGCATGCTGCTTGCCTTCTCCATCTTTCTCGTCTCTTTCTTTGATACCTTTGCTTGTTCATTCCTTCCTTCTCTCCATTTCTTTGCATTTCTCATTTGTCCTTAAATGTACCACACATTAGAACCCGTCCCCAAAACTCCCACCGCCCTCAAACTCCTGGCCCCTCCATCCCCGCTGCCAGCCCCCAGACTCCTCTGTCGTCCCTTCTCTCCATCCGTCCCTTGCCTGTACAACCTCTGACCGCTCCCTCGATTCCATATCTTTCCTCGTTCTCTTGCTACCTTCCTTCACGAGCAACACGAATCTTCGTCAGTTTTTGGCCCTCGGCTCAAATCGGTATCCCCCGGTCCCTCACTCTCCTCCTCCACTGCCCTCCTCCCTCTCTCCGTCCTCCTTCCCTGCCCCACCCCGTCCCTTCCCACTCCAGGAGAGTTCGGAGAAGTGTGCCGGGGGAGGCTGAAGCAGCCCGGTCGGAAAGAAGCGACCGTGGCCATCAAGACGCTGAAAGCGGGCTACACGGAGCACCAAAGGCGGGACTTCCTGGCCGAGGCCAGCATCATGGGCCAGTTCGACCACCCCAACGTCATTCACCTGGAAGGAGTGCTGACCAGGAGCTGTCCGGTGCTTATCGTCACCGAGTTCATGGAGAACGGCGCTCTGGATTCCTTCCTCAGGGTGAGTTTAGGGGTCCCATATTTCCACCAGGAACGACAGCATGCACTTCTCAGATCCTCCTCAGATGACGTTTACACAACACCCCTACCCTACAGATGGAAGATCAGGCAGCTCTGGGTGTAGTAGCTATCTGAAAGTCTATGTTTATAGATAACAGTGAGTCATACAGTGTCAGAAACCACATAAGCAAGTCTATTTCAGATGTTGGAACACCTCCACACGGTTCGAAGCAAGCGTGTGATGGCTTAGGCACGCAGTTTGCAGTAGAGACGGCATGCTGCCACTCTTTCCTTCCCAATACCGATATTAAATATGGAATGTGATCCAATACAGGGTGGCTCAGCGGTCTAACCCACTACCCCTATGGCCCTGGGGGTCACGGGTTTAATTCCCAAGCCATGCTGCTTTGCCATCTGCAGCCAGGGTTTGAGAGGGCACAATTGGCCATGCTCTCTCCGGGTGGGTAGATGGCGCTTTCTCCCCTCGTCTCTCTTAATGATGGCCGGCACAGGCACAGGACCCAGCTGCAGTTCAAAAAGAGGCGAAGGAGTGTGAAGACGTGTGAAGTCCTAACTCTCCTAGTGTCGGGAGCATTGCTAGTGCTAGGGGGAGCTATGAACGGGTGGGTTAACTGGCAGTACCAAAATTCTACCAAGAAAAAGTAAAATGAAATAAAATGAGCCAGTGGTATCTGAACCCCCCTCCCAAGCATATCCATCAAGACCAATATGCCATCTGTAGTTTGCATGATGTTAATTGGTGGGTATAAGCCTTCTTACTTGGTGTAAAAGGCTCCATTCTAGAGAAACTTAGAAGAGTTTAATGGTTTTGAACATGCTCCCTCAACAAATGGCTAAGAAAGGACTGCACGATGGACCACTGGTTCCATTCACCACCACTGTAAAAAGATCAGTAAGTTTCTCTGCAGTGAACCATTCCACACGAAACCCCTCTCTGAATGATGTTGTTCTCATCAGCAACGTAAAAATATGCCTGAATTCGGAATAAAAGTCTGGTTAATGAGTCATGTCCTGCTCTCCCTGCACACTCTGACTACGTCAGTCTTTGTCGGCCGTTGTTTTGACTAAGCCGGTTCAGGTTGGTCGTTTTTCGCCTGTTGACAGAAGAAGAACTTGTGAACCCTCGGGAGGGGGGGGTGGGGGGGGGGGGGTTGTAAGCCACGACATTTGAGAATTCTCAACAATAACCTCGGTTCACCTTGCTTCAGCTTCTCTTCAGCCTCCAGCTCCTTCGAAGGCAGCGGTCATCACAGAAATAGACTCAGCAGAAACCTCGGATCACCTCTCTCCTGCTCTTAACTGGAGCTGCACCTCTTATAACCCTGCAGTCAGCAGTGCTTCTTTGTGTAGGACTGAGGAACTGAGGAAGGCAGCAAGGCATCCCTCGCATCAGCTTTCTCCCTCAAGTCTTAACCCAAAGGAAGGGCCTGTACCCTTGCAAGGTTGAGACGCATAGCGCGTAAAGCTACGCGTACCCGTGACAGGACACGAACTTTGACAACCTTGTAGCCGATTGCTTATCTTTTCTAACGTAGAGGGCACGTGCCGTGGCTCCCGATCTGATGATGCTCCTCCTGTTCGGAAGAAAGGTCTCAGAGGCTTCTTCTTCTTCCGTTGCTAGCTTTTGGTGTTTCTAGCTTTTAGGACTAAGCACGGTAGAGTGCACTTCTTCTGCCACCAAGACGGCATGCAGTTGTTCTCAGCTGCACCAGAAACAAAGAGCCTTTGAACGGTGAGGTTTCGACAACTCACCCAAAAAAAAAGGATGTCATTACATTATGCATGCAAGGATTAACAGGCAGGAGGAATTCTGCCCAGGAGCTTAGCTACCGCGGAGATGAGCAAGTTTGCACATCATAATATTGCCGTTCTGTTATCTTGCAGCAGATTACACAACGCCACAAGGGCGGTGGAACAGAACTGTCGGGCAGATTAATCTGGTTCAGGGTTCAGGACTTCTGTTTTCTGCCTCTCTGTATCTCTTAAACGTCGCTCAAGCCTCGTCTTTCCCGTTCCAGCTGAACGACGGCAGGTTCACGGTTACCCAGCTAGTCGGCATGCTGAGGGGCGTTGCCGCTGGCATGAAGTACCTCTCGGACATGAACTACGTCCACCGCGACCTGGCAGCCCGCAATGTGCTGGTCAACAGCAACCTGGTGTGCAAGGTGTCCGACTTCGGCCTGTCCCGCTTCCTAGACGACAACTCGTCGGACCCCACCTACACCAGCTCCCTGGTAAGTTGACCACCCTGCTAGGAAGGAATCGGGTCTACAGTGGTGTCTAAAAGGTCTGTAAGGGGGTGTGTGGTGGTTTCCTGGTGGGTCGATATCACAGTGTAAAGATTCCCATTGGTTGAACAGGTGGCCTGAGACTGAGACTACTAACCGTTGCAAACACTCGAATGCATTCTAATTGGCGGTATTCAAATCAATGACATCGTCACCCCTATGATTGGTTATTAAAACGTTATTAAAGCTTAATGCTAATGAGTAAACATAACACCATCGGACACAACCCATCAATAAACTACGTCAGCAGTGTTTGTCTGCTTTCATGGCTGCGAGAGGCTTGGCTCCAGCGGTGTTTACAGTTCGGAAATCAACGCAACAAGGTCTTATCTCTCTTAGGGGGTGTTTATAAAGCTCTGGTTCGATTAAAACGGTCCCTGGTGCGATTGCTATGTTAGTGCGGTTCTTTTGAGTAAGTGAGAATGCCGTTTGAACTCTGGTGTGCACCATACGATAAAGGCTAGAGACGTACAATAGACAGGATATAGAGGTGTCTTGTAGGAAACCAGTGGTCTCTCTACACTACACCAATAGAAATGCTCCACAATGACTTACATGAGATACAAGGATTTTGTGTGACACTTAAGACATCCATGTTCCTTTTGCATCTTCCTTAAGATCCTTCAGGAACTTTTGGAGGTTCTTCAGTCTCTTTGAGGAACCTACTAGCTTTTCTTGAAGGCTCCTCAAGCATCCTCAAAGCACCGAACTGAAGAACCTCCAAAAGTTCCTGGAGGATCTTATACGTTTAACTACTACAACATACCACTCATGAATGAAGCATAAGCCAGGAGCCACCAGCCCAGGTGCAAGACTTGGTGTGTAAGACTCATCGTGTTTAAGCAGGAATTAAAACATGCCCACAAAATCTCAGCCAACCACAGAGAGCTGCTGCATGTTGGGGAACCGCTAGGCTTGCTTTTCAGGCATGGCTGTCTTTAATTTAGGAATTAGAGACTGAGGATTACGTTAGGGAAACATGCTTTCATTTGGAAGTGCATTTTGGCTCGTGTGCAGAAAAATTGGCATACAGGCCTCCCATTCAGCTTCGTAGCGTGTTGGCCGAACCTCGTGAAGGTCCCAGCGTTCAGTGCTGAGCACTGTATGTTTTACCATAACATTCGGCCATATATAGTGACAATATTATTGGACACTGGGGGGAAACAACAGAAGGTGCAGGTGTTAATGTTATGGCTGATCGGTGTGTGTGTATATATATTAATATATATGTACAAATTGATTGAATGCGAGTCTTCCTCGGCCATCTATAGAAGTTGGGATATGTATTTGTGTGGGATTTAGCCACGAGCTTAGTCACGAGCTAGCCTGGTGCATGGTGGTTTTTTGACAAGATGCATAGCATGTGTATTGATTAGCGTCTTTGGTAATAGACACCGCTAGTTGAAAGTGAAGGCATGGGGAGCTAGACTAGCTTGCTGCCACTTTGCTGCTGCTTGTGTCTACAGCTGAAATCAATGAACACAGTGAGAAAACCCCGGGGAGGGAAGCCCATGAGAAAGTGCTCAGTCTCTGCTCTAATTAGGCATCTGCGGACTGCTGGTCGGTTTGAAGTTGGAGCCTGAGTCAAATGGCTTATGTGGTGAGTGGGTGTGTGAGTGTGTATGTGTGTGTGTGTGTGTGTGTGTGTCTCCATCTCGCTCTCTCGCTCACCCTTTCTCTCGCGCTCTGTCTCTCTTTCTCACGCAGGGTGGAAAAATCCCAATCCGCTGGACTGCCCCCGAAGCTATCGCCTTCCGTAAGTTCACCTCAGCCAGCGATGTGTGGAGCTACGGCATCGTTATGTGGGAGGTGATGTCGTTCGGAGAGCGGCCCTACTGGGATATGAGCAACCAAGATGTAAGCAAAGCTCGCGCTCGCGAGCGCTGCGCCGCTTCTCTTTTTTCTCTCTGGTCTTTTTTTGAGCTCATATTAGCTCAGTTTCGAGAAATCTACAGCGCAAGCAAGAGTGTCTTATCACTCGAAAGTTGTGGGATACACATCTAGGCCTCCGGATCGCACATCAGCATCACTCCGGAGGAGCTTTTCTCTCTGCAAAGCGCTATCTCGCTCTCGTCTCACCCGAAAGAGAACAAGAAAAAGCGCTAACGTGGCTAGCAGTGAAGGGAACTCTCTCAGGGACCAGTCAGCATGATCTCATTTACATACTGCTAACTGGCCCCCACTAGCAACGTGGGCATTTCTGAGCCGTGCTCTTGCAGTCGCTTGTAGGGGCGCAGCGATACGCAGAAATCGATACGATACTTTCGAGTTTTCTATACAGCGGAAATGAGTGGCTGAACATTTGACCTATATAAATATGTATTACAGGGGAGCAAATTACAGGAAATTTCCATCCACCTACTGTACGATCACGATTTTGTACGACACAATATCAAAAAATATTGACATCACTATTAAAATGTATTCAAATATGAGTGTAAACTAAGCGTGAGGCTTTTTTCATGTCTTGGTTGTGGTTGTCTCTGTTAAACAAATTAGTATTTTGAGATACTAATACTAAGAGTCCCAATACTAAGAGATACTAGTCACTATTTTAAAATGCTGTCACAATTTGAGGATAACAAGACAAATTAGCATTATTTTGAGATAAAAAGTCATAATATTAAGGCAATCTGCATTATTTTTTATAATTCATAAATCAAAAAACTGCATTTTTTATATATATTAAGTCATAATTTTAAGACAGTTTGCATTAGTTTGATATACTAAGTCATAATTTTAAGAAACTGCATTTTTGATATTTATTAAGTCATAATTTTAAGACAGTTTGCATTAGTTTGATATACTAAGTCATAATTTAAAGACAATTTGCATTAGTTTAATATACTAAGTCATAATTTTAAGAAACTGCATTTTTGATATATATTAAGTCATAATTTTAAGACAATTTGCATTATTTTGATATATATTAAGTCATAATTTTAAGACAGTTTGCATTAGTTTGATATACTAAGTCATAATTTTTGAACAAATTACCTTATTCTGAGCTACTAATTTCAAGATAATGAGGAATTGTGATTTAGCAAGTCATACTTTTAAGAAAAAATTACATTATTTTAATGTACTAAGCCATACTTGTCAAGATACTTTCAAGATACTAAGTCAAATTGGCATAATATTAAGATACTAAGTCAATATCAAGATATCGTTAACACACAAAATAATAAAATATACTGAATTCTGTAAAGGTGTATCAGTACCTAACTCGTGACAAATGTAAATGAACCAGTAGTGATAAACAAACGTGTTTTTTTTTCATGTCTTTGTTGTTATTGACGTTGTTGTTCTTTCTGTGTTGATTCCATTTATTTATAGTCTGATAACACAAAGCTTCTCCTGGCTGCTCCTGTGTTTTACCAATGTGGTGCTTTTATTCCAAATACAATTACTGATCTATAGCAGCAATCAGGTCAGATTTAATTACCGTACCCCCGCTGTGAACCTACAGCTCTGATTTCCCAGTTCTGTGTGTCTGCCGTAGGTGATGAACGCAGTGGAGCAGGACTACAGGCTGCCCCCGCCGATGGACTGCCCAGCTGTGCTCCACCAGCTGATGCTGGAGTGCTGGGTGAAGGAGCGCAACGCCCGGCCGCGCTTCGCGCAGATCGTCAGCACGCTGGACAAACTCCTGCGCAATGCCGCCAGCCTCAAAGTGCTGACCTCTGCACACTCAGGGTGAGCCGCGATCAGATGCCGCACCTGTATCTGCTTTCCTTTCTGACCACAAAGCCGAGCAAAGCAGGCTTCATGACTAAGGCTTTATGTAACACAGTCCCATATTTAGGTGTTATCTTTGAGGGCCAGTGTGTTCTTTACAGTAACTCGCTATGAGGAAAAAAAAGGTCAGCATCACATCAGTGTGGGCAGAAATGGAAAAATCGGCTGGGGCGCGAGTCGGACTTGGAGTCTGGCGCTGCCTGTGGAATATAGGAGCGAAATATACAGTACTGTAGAGGTTTCGGGCACCTGAGTCATTCTCCGGCATCGCTGTCATTCAACCCCGTAACGATCATTCAGTTGAAACAGTAAACGCCTTTCTATGGTAGCTAAGGTACTATTGTACAAAATGATGTTTTACCGCCAGCTATTTCTGGACTTTCTGGACGACAAAGGGGGGCCAGCTCTATATTAATGCCTGTAGGTTTAGAATGGAACGTCATAAAAACACATGTAGGTGTCATTTGTAGGTGTCCCAATACTTTTGTCCTTTTATTGAACAACATAATGCAGTAATTTGTGATTTCTCTGATTGATTAATATTAATAATTAATTAATATCGAACCGAATCCAGAGAATCGCTTACCAGATCCCATCAGAACAGAAGCAGGTGAACATGAATCCAGTAAAAAGGAGAAACAAGAGCTTCTCATTCTGAAAAAAGAAAGTAGTGAGACCTTGTCGGGGAGCTAGTCTGAAGAACAGAGCTCGCCCCCCCGGTCCAGCCAGTACAGCATGGATGTGTCCAGTGTTGACCAGGAGAAGAACTCTAAATAATACTAGACTCCATGAGGAGAACTTTGGAGATGTTCTAATGGACACAGTGATGGAGGACCACCACCACCACTTTCTGTAGTTGAAGTCTTCTATCAGAGCATCCACATGAAGTCGGAAAGTGTGTGTGTGTGTGTGTGTGTGTGGGCATAATCTCAGTGTTTTTTTATTCTGTGACTGGCCGTTTAAAAAACAGCTCCTACTGACAAGATCTTCAGCTATAAAACAGTGCTGCTGACAGGCTCGTCGACAGCACGAGGAGCAGCTCGATAAAGGCACAAAGCCTACAACAACAACCACCAACTATAGAACATCATTTGGCAAGGAATTGATGAACAACTTGGGCAAACCAAGCGGTGAGGCTTTTATCCGTCATTGTCAATATCTGGAATAGGCCGCGGCTCTTTGTGCTTCCCAGAGTTGGGAGGGTCCGGCGGCGGTGCTGTCTCTTCCCCTGCCTCTTCAAAATGAAGACAATCGTGAACTCATCTTCACGGGGACGGCTGTCACTCTCCATGCTGCACGGATATGTGCCGTAATGGGGTTTTCTTGTTTTCAGAGGAAAAAGGATGCATTTATTTTCCCCTCACGCTTTTCATCACCTGCCAAATAAAAATACCATTCAGCCTCAACCGCACCAAAACGCTGCCACCAGCTACCGTCCTGCACACCAAATCCCATCAAATCCCACCAAATCCCACCAGATTCCAACAAATCCCACCAAATCTCCAGTCTAATCTGTTTCTACGATAAGCAACATTTACATGTATGCCATTTGTCTGACACTCGAATCCAGAGTGATCTACTGTGTAATCAGTTGCAGCTGGAGGCGAATGAAGGGACAGAGGCCAATTTTTGTTCCTGGAAAATAAGAATTGAAATTTCAGTTTTTATGAGATATTATTTTGAGATACTGTGGTAATTTTTGAAAAACTCATCATTTTTTCTGAAAAACATTGAATTAGAAAATCGAGTCATTATTTTGAGACACTGTGCTAAAAAAAACGAGTCATTATTTTCAGACTGATAATTAATTTATTATTCATTATTTTGGAAAAACTTTAAATTATGAAATCGAGTCATTATTTTGAGATACTGTGGTAATTTTTGAAAAACTAGTCATTATTTTTGAAAAACATTGAATTAGAAAACTAAGTTTGAGACACTGTGATCATTTAAATGATCATATTACTGTGATCATATTAAAAAGTAATAGTAAAATAGTAAAAAATAGTAAAAACAAATGTACACGTGACATCCCTGTTCAAAGTACGTATTGTTGATTTTCTAAATGTAAAAAGATCAGATCCTCTTCATCCTAAAGCACAATTACTGTTTATTTACAGGATTAAACTAATTAAAAATTAAATTTAATAGTTTTTATTATTATAATTTTTTTTTTTTTACATAAATTTGTTTCTACTTCTAGAGAAGTACGGGGGACAGCCAATGTGTTTCTGATGGAAGTGGACTAGCTTTTTTTTTCCTTTCTTTTTTTTTTGGTTATACTGCAGTGTTCTTGCCTGGGCAGGGAACGGGGGGCAGCGGGGGTATCTACTACTCTGTAACTAACTGGTGCGACTAGCCTCGCTCTCCCCAGCGACTAGCTATGCTAATTCTCATTTACAGCTGAGTGCGTTTAGCCCGAGCTCCATCCTCTCGCAATAAGCAATTTTCACTGCATGAATCTTTCAGAGGCAGGCCAGAAAAAAACAAAAACACACTCTCGCGCTCGCTCGCGCTCTTGATCCGTGGCAATGTCGAGTTTGGCTGTGAAGCAGAATCGCGCGCTAACCTCTGCGTAACCTCGTGTTGGTAAACGAGGACGACAGTAGGCCCGAGGCTCTGAATTCATACGTCTGGGTTTGTTTGTTTTTCTGTTTTCTGCTGGGCAGCAGCGGTGGCAGTAGTGGTGGTGGTGGTGGTGGTGGTGGTGTTAGTGGGTGAGGGAGTGTCTGGCCATGGCAGGGGTGATGGAGGGAGCTTAATAAGGGAGACGGAGGAGAAGCTAAGAGAGAGAGCAACGGCTTTAATTAGCTCGCTAATGAGCTTTTTAATGCGGCGTCTGAAAAGGGCCGCCGAGCGCGAGGCGACACAAGCGCACAGAGGAGTGCATGTGTATGCGTGTGTGGGAGTGAGCGAGTGTGTGTGTGTGGGCGTCAGGGAGACGCTCCCGCATGGAGGTGCATGCTGATGGCCTGCCTATGATTAATTTATGCTAGCATTTGTATGCAAGAGCCGTCCTTTGCTATGCCGTTGACGTGCCATGATCCAATCTCCAGAGCCTGCAGCTGCATATGTGTTGTGTGAGTACCTTCGGTTTGTGTCTGGGACTCTGTGTGTGTGTGTGTGTGTGTGTGTGTGCGCTTGCGTAAAGCGACTGAATTCCCTTTTGCTGCTCTCGTAATTTCTTCGGTTAGCCGTTTTTATGACTTCTAAATGGCAAAGTCGTTGGTCAGTGACTTGTGCTGAATCTGTCCTTTCCTTCTCTCCAGGGATCTATATCGCGTCGGCGGGACCCTGCCTGGGCACCAGAGGAAGAGCCTCGGCGGTGTTCAGGACATGCGGCAGATGAGCCAAACCCTCCCCATCCGCGTCTGACCGACCAAGAGAACCGCCTGCCGAAGCTGAAGGCTAGAGGCCAGAGGAGGAAATCAAACTGGCCTCCGAAGAGCAGGAACACCGCAGGACACTACTGGAGCAGGTTCTCGGACGTTCTTTCTGGACCATCGGGTGTCCAGCTTCAGAGAACGCCGTTGGACCAAACCACTTTCACGTTCCACGGACAATATGTGTATAAAATGCTACCGGGAGAACGTGTGGGGTAAAAAGCGGAATCCTTCGTGGCAGTGCCTCGGGCGGGCTTTTTTTTTTCGTCCCCGTCCCTGTCCCCGTCCCCGTCCCCCCCATCCTGTCACGGCTTACGTGTTTACACTGGACGTTCATTATGCAGAGCCCAATCCATGACACGATTATGTTTCTACGACTCAGGTTCAGTTTGCATGTGTGCATGTGTTTCAGTGGCGGCAGGGCTTTCCAGAGTCTTCTCCGGAGTCTTCTCCAGAGTCTTCTCCAGAGTCTTCTCCGGAGTCTTCTCCAGAGTCTTCTCCAGAGTCTTCTCCGGAGTCTTCTCCAGAGTCTTCTCCGGAGTCTTCTCCGGAGTCTTCTCCGGAGTCTTCTCCCGAGTCTTCTCCGAGAAGCTGCTAAAGCTAAGACGTGGCTAAAGATGGAGAACTAGCAGGCACAGATTTGCATCGTCTCATTCGCGTTGTTGATTAATAGCCATAGCATTCCTGGACGTTTTTTTTACACGGATGTATTGCTGTTCTCAGCCGGCCTCACAGGGCGAAGACGCGAAGAACGAAGCATCATAAGCTAACCGAGTAATACTTTAAAGAAAAGAGAAGTAAAGTAATGTTAGCCTGAAATAGAAATGAAAGGGTTAGCTTGAGGACATTCTCCACAATGCCTTTTGCGCTCGTCTTTTGTTCCTCTGAGACTCTTGACTCTTCTGATCTTTTCTTCATATTGAAGAAAGGAATAGCGGAGAAGAGGAGACGAGAGGAGAAGCACGGAAAGGATGTCTTTCCGAAGCGAAGTGGACAAAAAGCCGAGAGGGGCCGAACCATGGGGACCGCTTGAGCGCATTCCCAAGTCGACTCTGAATCCCATGAATCCAGAAATCCAGAATTTCAGTTTTCTTTACCTCTGTTGTATTTTGTCTTCCATGTTACAGTATTAAGGAAATCTCCTCATGGACAACATCTGACTGTGATCTTTGGAAATGACTCCTAACTGTGACCGAGGAAGACTTCATAAAGTCGGCGTGTGGGTGTATGTGTGTGCGTGTGTGTGTGTGTGTGTGTGTGTATGGGATGGGGGGTGCACAGCGTATGTCCGAGTGAGACGCAGCTTCATATGCATGCTAGATTCAGAGCTATGTGATCGACCGTGTCCGTGAAGAGAGGCAGTGCGACGACTGTTGGAGGCTGGTGTTTAATGAATATCCCTATTATTTCCACAGTAATTCACTCTGTTACAAATATGCATACTTGTGTAAATAAATACAGCTCATGAGAGACCAAGACCCACTCAAGTTTTTGGAGCAACAGATCATGTACTGCCCACTTATGGGTCCTCTATTGAGGACTGTACAGTTACAGTTACAGAGACTGGCTCGTCTTTCCTGTTTCTGTTATCCTCTCCTTCCTGGTCAGGGTTGCGGTCGGTCTGGAGCCTACCCAGAATGATTAGACGCAAGGCAGGGATACCCCCCCGGACAGGGCGCCAGTCCATCTCACCCCTCACACCTAGGGACAACGTAGCTTAGCTTAGCTTAGCCAGGTCAATCCTACTATGTGTGTTTTTGGGAGGTGCGAGGGAACCAGTGGACCCAGTGGTCTCTCTATCAGAGAGAGACCCCAGGGCCCTGGAGCTTCCATGCCGCCCTAGCTCATCTCTAGGTGGACTTGACCTGAAATAAGTACCTTCTCCCTAATCTGACGTCCTGTACCTCCTGTAATCTCTACCTTGTTCAAGTGTCTGTGATAAGTTTGAGCAACCCTCCACCACCCGGTCATCGATCCTTCCTGGCTCCACATGGGACATAGCAGACAAAGCCATAGCCACCCAAACTCCAGCCCTAAGAGTCCTCAGAGTTCTCCTCAGTACAGTCTTCGCCCAAATCATCATAAGCTGAACTAGCTTAGATCTGCAGTTCATCAGCCATCCTCTACCCCAGTCATCAGGGGTCTGGTTCCAGGGGTTTCTGGAACTGCTGTCCAGATGTTATCGTATTTAACGTATTTGTCAGGTGGACCATTCTCAGCACAAGAGCCCGAGAATCTCCGCAGGTCAGAGAAAGGCTAGAGTGCTTCTAAATGCACAAATTATGCATCAGCCCTTTTCACGGCCACATGCTTCCCTGGGAATTTACCGGTAATTAAACGGGAAGGGGTTCACTGTGAACATTTTCCTGCCGGGACTTTAATGGCAAATTGGAAAAAAGGTAGAATGCTGTGTAAGATCTGCAGACACAAAGCCACTGCCGGCAACAGTATCCTGGTAGTGTCCTGGGATTTGAGTGAGGAAAGGGCTTCTAATGGAACCCCAGTAAGGTAGGTTTTCCCAACGACGTGTCTGGTAAGAGTATATTTGCTTTGTATTCCGCAGTTCGCGATCTTCCCGAATGCCTAATGGCCTCGAATCTCAAATCTGTATGCATGGACTTTGGCGGCAGTTTGTCAGCGTGATCAGAAGGATCTCTATCTCCAGTGCATCTGGCTGATTTCCCCAGTCGGATGTCCCTGAGCGCCCAGGCCCCCGGGTTCCCCGCACTGCACAAAGGCACGTTTGATCTTTCCAATTACGGCGGCCGCTCCGCGAGCAGCTTGGCAGCGGAATCGGGCGTGCGTCGGCCTCTTTTAACTGGCATAGCAATTTACCCAGAGGTTGCCGGGCCTGCTATCGCTGCCTTTCTCGCTGCCTCATCAGTAGAGAGAGAGAGTGAGTCGGTGAGGGTGAGAGATACTGGGAGAGAACAGGGAAAAAAGTGTGGGGAGAGATCGAGAGCGAGAGAGAGAGAGTACCTGGGCCAAATGTGCTGTAATAATCACAAAGCGAGAGTCCTCATTAAAGACTGCAGGGCATAGCGAGCGAATGTGTGTGTTTGCAATTGTGTGTGTGCGCATGCTAGAGTCTGACAACGGGAAGACGGGCTGAGGATCCTTCCGACACATTACAACCAGCATTCGTAGGCTGGCTGTGTGAGTTTTCACTGACGAGGCACGCTCGCTTTTCTAAACGCCCGCTCGCTAACTTGCGACTCCAATTAGGCCCCGCCGCGGACCCCGCTGCAGATGTCCTGCGATGCATTGCTGCGGACAAAGGGAAAGCGCCGGGAACGAGCGGTGAAAGCGGTGAATCATTAAGGCAACATCCACGCAGCTCTGCTCCAGCCGCAGACTACGCCTCCGTAGATCGCAGTGCTTTCTTCGCTGGCTAACCGTGACCCACTGCTCCATCTGGATGAGACAGCGAGGACGATCCGAGTCACTCCAGCCTCGCTGATCTACGCCTACTCGTGTGGAGGAGCAGCCAAGCAAGATAGCGTCCCTAGATATCTCTCTTGAGGCTGCTGCTTCTCATCCTGTTGGGGTCTCAGCCAGAGGGGTTGGAAACTGGAAGAGGGGTCTGCATTCGACTGGTGGAGTTAGCACTTTTCCAACTTTTCCAGTCCAAGAAAGCCCTAAGATCACTGCTGGCGTCTTTCAACTTTTAGCACGCTTAGGTGGCCGGTAGCTTAATGGTAAGGGATGTGAACCAGAAAGGTTGTGGGTTCTCATCTCAGGACTGGGTACTGGGTACTCCTGGTTGTGTCCTTGGGTAAATCACCCAACCATCGACTGGCCCAGGCAGGACAGCTGGCTAGACTGGGCACAGTTAGGCAGGTCACTGGTTGATTAGGAGGTTTTACACTCGGATCAATGTTGGCATCAGACTCTGAAGCATCGTCTGATGTGAGCTTGCGCAAGCCTCCACTTTGCATTTTGCTGAGGGATGATCACCAGAAAATCTGCTGGCCAGTCAAGGGTGACTGTCACTCCAGCTATTTATTATAGCTCAACAGCAACTTTGAGAAAGACACCCTCGGAAAAACACAGGTGTCGTCGTACACCAGTGCCTAGCGCCTAGCCTAGAAACTAGAGACATATGGACGGCAAGATGTTCTGGCCAAATGCTGAAATGTGAACAAAGCCCATTTACAGAGCGTTGTTCGCTTGTAACTGCGACAACTCCATCTGAACATCTCCAGCACTTTCCACCACTGATGAGACTCGGGGCCTTATCTGCAGTGCTGACGGTTTTCCTCCCGCAGACCTGGGCATCCCGCTTTCTCATTACTCCAGCTCAAGCCGTGCTCCTCAAGCCCTAAGCTGCGGAATTGAAACCGCTACCCTCCCGGATCGGCCTTTAAAGGCATGTTTAATGGCTGATTTATATTTATGGGCCACTTAAACACCCAGCGAAGCTCAGCTGCCATTCACTTCCCCCGCCTGAATGACTGAGTGACTTTCCCCCAGCCAAACACCGACCTCCTCTAGAAACCCTCTCTGGAGGTCCGGCGGAGGCCGCAGCATGACTTTCTTACTGCGCCGGCCTTCGCCCACTCTGAACAGGGACGGCACAAAGAAGAGATTAGAGTCCCTCTTTCTGTTTGCTGACAGAATAGAGGGGGTTCAGGACCCCCTGCCGGAGTTCCTGCCAAGAAAGCCGGGCAGTAAATCAGCAGAGGGAGGTGGAGAAGCTGCAGGGGGAAAAAGGACCCAGCAGGAACCTCATACATTATCCTTTGACGTCAACATACAGTAGAAAGAGCGGACAGTGGGATGGGCACAGCAGGTTCTTTTCAGCAGCCTAATTTGCCCACCAGTGGACCACCATGTGATACCCAATCAACTCTATCCTTAGCGGCCTTCAGAGGCATCTCGGTGGAAATTGCCGTAAAATCCCTCGACGATCCCCACTGTATCCTTCTCCCTTCTCCCTTCCCGTCCCCCACCCTTCCTTCTCCTCCACCCTACCCCCCTGCCCTCCTCCTTGTTTTCCTTCCCTTCCTCCCCCCATGTACCTGATTTCCTCCGTCCGGGTGATCCAAGCTCCACAACTGACATCTGCCACTGCTTGCTTGAGTAATCACACAGCCAAGATTACCTCACCGCAAAGTCATGCGAACCGTTCCCTCCACTTTTTCCTCTCCTCAGCTCGGGGCACGGAGCACGAAAATAGACCAGGTTTCGTTTGTTTTGCTTTCGTTAGTGCGATCTGGCTTTCGAAACGCTGCCTCGTTTAGTGGGAATTGGAAAGAAAAAGGCAACAACAGGGGGATCCAAGCTAGGGCTCGTAAATGACCCGAACAATTTCTGGCCTGCGTCCTAATGGCAATATCATATACTCGCGCTCACTTGATCTCGGAGGTGGAAACTGGTATGGGAGGAGTGGGGTCATTCTCAAATTGAGGAGAAATTCCGCTAAAATGCAATCAAGGGCAGGCCGATCTGTTATTTATTATTTTCCCTCCCTCCCTTTCTTTCTCAGGGTCTCTCCGTGCGGACGGCAGGGACGCATTAGAATAAATCGATGGCGCGAATTAGTTGAGCCCGACCCCCGGCTCGCCACTCGCCGTTTTCTTGAAGACGGTCCAAAAAGCAATTAAGAAGCATAAGAGAGGGATGCGGTGATTGATCGCTCGCTGAGGGCCGCGTCGCACAATGCCCCTGTCCTTGCCGAGCGGTTGCTATAGCAACAGGAAGAAGGAGATGGACTCGAGGAGAGAAAGAGAGAGATCAGTTTTTGGAGCAGACTGACCGTGCCGCTCCCCCGCCAACTCTGGGCACTGGTTGCCGCTTTCTAGCGCGCCTCAAGATCCTAATGAGATTTCAGGCTGGCCTTCCTTTCACGAATTACAACATACAGAATGTGTATTGCAGGTTCCTCGGCTTCTTGAGGGCTGAAGCGCTGCGTCACGTCTACATTACGCTCCGTTTTTATGAGAGGCAGCCTTTGGATCTTTGCGGGGTAATGAAGAAAACAGGCCTGGTTCATGCTATAAACAGCTTGATTGGTACCGCACCAGTCAGATGTACCAGCACCAGTTTGGATACACCTCATTGAATGTGCGTTCCTCAAAATAAGTAAAGAATGCTGACCTAGAGGCTTATGCTTAAACAATGGAAGCATTTCTAGGACTACTATAAATAATGCAATGATGCGAATGGAGCTTTGCGATATTTGCAAAATAAAAAGTGCGTAAACTGCCTTGCTGGAAGTTCAGTCTGTTCTACCCCTTTGTCCCAGCGCTATGGGCACATCTTACATTACGACGGATCCTGCATATCTGAATAAATGGAGCGAGTGTCGAAGTCACGACTGCTTAAGGTTTTCCTTATAAAGTGAACATGGCACCCGTCACAGCTTTCTCACCCGATTACAGTCAGCGAATGTCCCGGTGTCACTTCAGGATGGGCGGTGATAGGCAGTTTAACCTTTACGTCGGCGGTGGAGGCCACTACACTTCAGACGTGTACATCTGTCCGTGGTTGCACATAACCTAACCAAAGCCCTGTCTGGACAAGTGGCTTGGCCTAGCATTGGGATGAACCTAGCAACTTTCTATGGGACAACCTCCAACAATCTTCTGAAGTGGATCATTCTCAGACACTGTAGTGTTCATGGAAGTGTGTGTGTGATGCTGGGAGGAGTGTATCAGGCACAGAGGTGTTGCTGGTGTTGACTGCAAGGTCGATCCCAGGTTGATCCCATCGGCCACGGCTGGGGCCCGAACAGAAGAACACAACTGCTCGCCTAGCTCCCTCTGGGTGGGTAGGATGGCCCTCCCTCTTCCCCCATCACTTAACCCACGTATTTAGGTGATGTAACCCAATCAGTAGTTGGGTAGTGTTCTGCTCCAAGCATGTCGAGCTGTCCAATGATCTGGGGGCACGCCATGGGTCATGCGCCCTCCCAGCTTGGTAGCAGCAGCAGCAGTAAGGGCCGACCCAACTAAGAAAATTGGAGAGAGTGGTCCACCACTCCGAAACTTCTAAGCCGAGAACGCTCACACGGTCGAGCCGATGGTGCTTTGGTTTGCTGCATTTGGGTGGTCGAGACGCTCCATCGGGGAAGGCCACCCGACCAGCAGCTGGGCCTCGAACCCTCCAGAGGCCGAAAGCGCAGCCTTTAAAGCGGCTCAGCAGATGTGCCTTGAGATTAGTCAGACACAGAGGAAAGCGGGCCTGCCTGGCTGGGGTTGAGTGCACTTTGCCTGAGTATGAACTTTTCCAGCTGATCGCCAGGTGCACGTTTGCTACAAATCAACTAAAGGCTCCTACTGGCCTCCAGGCCTGTCCACACGGGAGAACACCACCTGATTGCCGCAGGATTTATCTACTCGCCGTGTGCGTCTGGGTGTGTGTGTGTCGGAGAACACGAGAACAGGGAAAGAAAGAGAAGTGTCCGAGGAATGAATCTGTGCACATCGGGACACGAGCCGCCGCCACTAGAGGATGAAATTGCGAAGTTACAGTGCTTGGAGAAACAGATGGCAGATGGCCTCCCGTCGCCTTCACTTGAAGTGATGGCGAGCGAATTTACACGCTTTTCCTCTTAGCCCTAATGCAGCTGATCAGCCGACACATGTTTGGTGTCCAAGGCGAAGCTAATGTAGCTAACAAAGAATAGACGCGTAGACCCCACTGTTTAGCACTGCGCTAACAGTCGGCAGGAAATCATCCCACATTTGCCTCAAATCGTGTGGAGGTGTTTAGTCATCTCCGATAGATTTGATTATGTGCTTTCTGACACTGTAGGGCTCACTGCTATGTACTGTAACATGGAAAGCGATGCAGCACATAGTACAAACCAACCATATAAAGGCCCAAAAGCCCTAAAAGGGCTTTCTTACACATAACAGTACGTCTTATGGCATCACAGATCAATTACCAGAGTACATAGATTTCAATTACTGGTTAATTACATTAGCCTTGTAGCAACAGAAGCAAATTAAAAGGAGCATCTTGGCCGAACACAAGCAGCCCAACATCGTACTCCTCTGCCTTTTACTGTTTTCGTGTATTTCTTGCCTTCCTCTTACAACACCCAACAGCCTAGCCATCAAGTTATAGACTTGAAAGTTCAACCAAGCTGAACCCAAAACATTAGCTTTCTGACTTCAGCCCACTTCAGCTCAAACATCGAAAATCCACCCTTAAGGCAACTGTAGATTTTTCCAGAGCTCATCCCACCTCCAAGATGCATCACAAGAAGTGGCATTTCCTAGCATTCAAAGCTCCAGTGTGGGCCCTTGGGATCTGTCGGGGATTGCAAGGTCACCCAGGTAATGCCAGGGCCATCCATGGCTAGGGTTCAGGAGAACATAATTGCTAGCCTTGCTCTTGCTGGATGAGTGGGACGGCCTTCCCTCTCCCCCCCCATCACTTAACACAATGCTCCAGCGGCTAGGCTAGTTAGCCCTAATGTTACTGAACACATAACATTAACTCTCTGGCTTCCTTCTGCATTTACCATCTAAAAAAGTCATAAATCCACCCCAAGCTCCTCCCACCTTCAAGATGCATCACAAAAAGGGGAATTTCGTAGCTTTTAAACCTGAAAATCTCATTACAGCATTGCTAACAGAGGTGAGAAGGCAGGTTTGCAGCCGTATAGCAACCGTAGAGCTGTGGTCCCGATGTTCATTTGGTCCAGAGTGCCCCTTTAAGACCCCAACACGGACTACGTTTGGGTTCTGGGGGGGGGAGGATTGTCTAAATTGAACCAAACTTTTTCATTTTAAACAAATCACAGAGCAGAGCGTGAAGGCAAATTGCCAAGGACGTGCAGGAATGACTCAGCCTCGTAGTTTTCCGGCAAATCTGCGACCCCGGAGAGGTAACCTCCGAATTCCTCCGCAGTGTTTGCGTGTCTACGAAAAGTGGTAGGTCGAGAGCGAGACCCTCATTTCGGTTAGGCAAAACAGATGTTAGAAGTGACATTGCGGCCGCCCCTAAATTGGATTGATTATATCGTCTGCGCTGACACGGTGGTAGACAGAATTACCCAGCGCTCCTCCAGTGACACCCTCATCAAAGCTGTGGCAATGAGGGCCCTCTTTAATCTGATTTGCTGGAGTGAAAACTCTCCGCCGCACAAAGGAGCCATTGATACTCGGCTGATGTCAACAAAGGGAGAGTCCTGACAAGGGAGGCGGAGTGGAAGGGGAGAATGATGGAGAGGGAGAGAGAAAGGGAAGGAAGAATGGAGGGCAGGGGAGTGGAGCGAGGGGAAAGGGGGGACGGTAGATGCCGCTCTTTTAAACACTATCATTTGTATTGCATGGGGGGGACAGTCAGCAGGGCTGCTGTCAATTACTGGCTGGACAATTAGCGAATGAAGAGTCGATTCAAAGAGAATGAAGGGTATTTAACGTCTGAACATTTCAGAACTCTGGAGGTTTTAGGGCAGACATTTGCTTTTAGCAAGAAACTCATATTTTATATATTTTCTTCACGACCAGACCCCCCCCCCTCTGACCACCAGCAGTGCCGTTCGCACACTATTCACTGTCCTAAAGAATCATTCCAGACTTCAGAACTGCTCAAGTATTTCAGAAAACAGTGCTAGAACCCGATTCACCGAACTTTTCACACTTAGCATCCATGCTAGCAGCTTCACCCCATGACTGGAGCTTCGGCTCTTGGGTTTCTCGTTTAGGGGGCGTTGCCCTTTTTCCAACAAACGTAAATCGTAAATCGCCTCCTCATGAGTCGCTTACATCTCAGGCTAATGTTATCTCACCACCTTGTTGTCTGTCCTGCTAGCATACCATGCTAAGTGACGAGCGTGTTTGATTACGGCTTTACTTGTGAAGTGTTTTCTATTTTGGGAACGCAGCCACGGCCCAACACAAGACGCCACAGCCAGCGCTCATCAAGTGATGGAGTGGGTGGAGGAGTGAGGAGGTTCAGGTGATGTCATGGTAACACAATCACCATGGTGGGACTTTGAATGTACACAGGCTTTCATCCACTACAGGAGGACTGGGGAACAGTGAAGCTTATGGTTTGTGTAATATTACATTTTGTAAATAAATATTAATAAAATGTGCAAGCAAAAGTTTGGACACCCCTGGCTACATATATATACACTCACCCACCATTTGTTTAGTATTATAGAACCCCTTTTTTGCTTACAGTCACTGCATATATATATATATATATATATATATATATATATATATATATATATATATACATACATACATACATACATACTTGGCTTAAATATATATTTGTTTAATATTGAGTGGAGCCCCGATTGCTCTGTACCAATCATCGGAGTCCCCTCTGTCATTAATGGCCCACGAGACACCACTGTTATGTCGTTGGCAAGCACTCAATGTACGAGAAGTCCATTTCTGGTACACCTTCACTATGGTGAATCTAGAACATCCCACAAAGTTGGCAGTTTCTGAGATGCTTCCTCCCCTCACCTGGTACCAGATTATCAAGCCCATTTAGACATCAACTCTGCTACAACTGACTGGTGTGCTTGCTTATAAATACACCTGCAGCAGCAAACCCTTTCAGGTGGCACTGGTGACGTCCCGGGCCGAGTTCCTTCCAAACCAGGGGTGATCATAATATTCTGATATGACTGAGACAGTGGGTGAGGGGTGGTAACACCTAAAAAAAATGCTAACTTTGTGCGATTTACTTGAGCCGTCATTGTGTAGGCTATTGACAATAGTTCTCTACAGGGACTAGACATGTTGTGCAGGTGTGCATTTGCACTTGTGTGTCAGCAATGGATACAACTTAAAGTAGCTGAATGCATTCATTACAAGGGGTGTCCACAAACATTTGTCAGCCCCTTTTCATTGTACTGTAACTGAGCATAGCTTTCAAACGACTTCTTATTATCTGCAGCTGTGCTGTATAAAATAAACTAATATTGAATATAAAAATTCTATTAAATATGAAGCCAATGTTGACAAAAAGCTTTTTGACCTAAAACGTCAGGGTGGACGTACATCCACTGTGATCGAATGGTCCACCAGTCCAGAGAATTGCTCAGAAAGCGTGGACTGTGAAACGCAGTGGTCTGAAGCAGCTGGAGACTGTGGTCAGCAGCATGAAAAGCACCATCCTTATCAGACAAACACTGGAGATTCCCTGACCGGACCTTGGAAACCCTTCGCATGAGGACGATTTTCCGTGGACGTGTTAAACAAACCCTGACGGCTCCTCTACATGGCGGGGTCATGGCTGAGTCGGTACTAAACGATGACTTTGGCCACGCTGGACCCAAACAGCGTGTCCCGCATTAGTGTCCAGATCAGATGAGTTCTACAGTACGGCTTAATCCAATCGGGGAGGGGAGAGGACTCAATTCGCCGCTTATGTTCGGCCCGTCGTCTCCGTCACGGTATTATGCGCGGTGGCAGCGGACACACAAGACGCCCATTCAGGGGGAGATTACACAAGGCTTTGGAAATGAAGTTAGCGTTCCAGGGGACGGCAGATTCGATTAGAGACGACGCTCCGGTCAGCGTTGACCTGCACTCGGCCCGAGTGTTTGTATGGGGCGGAAATGGCTTTAGGTCTACTGTAACCAGTGTCAGGTGATTCATGAATTCTGCAAAAAAAAAAAAAAAGCCCCTGATTGATGAGACTAGGCCTCTATACAAGCTAACGCAGGCTGCTAGGCCGCATTTGACAACCCTGTTGAAAAACCTGGTTAGGAAGACCAGCATAGGGTATGTTTTCAGTTGGGTTTGATGGGTTAGCTGATCTACCAGCATGACCAAGTTAGTTGACCAGCATGACCAGGCCAACTAGACCGCTTTACCAGTTTGACTAGCTTGACAACCAGCTAATCAATCAAACTTAAAACATACTATATAGTGGGTCAAAATGGTTTGACCAGCTTAGCTCTTGACAAGCATAGCAATCTGATGGACTATGGATCTTAACCAATTTGACCAAGCTGGTCAACCAGTATGATCAAGTTTGCTGACCAGTTAAACCAGCATTGCAAGCTGGTTAAGCTGGTTGACCAACATAACCAACCTGTTCAAGCTGGTTGACCAACCTGTTCAAGCAGGTTGACCAACATGACCAACCTGTTCAAGCAGGTTGACCAACATGACCAACCTGTTCAAGCAGGTTGACCAACATGACCAACCTGTTTAAGCTGGTTGACCAACATGACCAGCATAAACATGCTGGTTTACCTCTCAGCTTGGTCAAGTTGGCCATACTGGTAAACCAGCTAGTCCATCGAACTCAAATGACACCCTATGCTGGTCAACAGCTAGGGTAGTTTTCACCTGGACAACCAGACTAGTTTTCCAACCACCTCGCCCACCAGTCCAGCTTAGGCTAGCTGAAACCAGCAACCAGCAAAAGCTGGTCTTCAGCTGGCTCATTCAGCAGGGAAGCTTTAATAGAATCGGAGCCAGCTTATTTATTTGATTAACGCGATTTATTAAATATTCATCACAGGCGGCTTCAATCGCAGGCCATTTCCGTCATCACAGGCCCACGCGGGACAAAGCTAGCCTTCTTCCCGGCTCTGGTCTGGCCACAAAACACATTCTTGTTTCTTTGCTCCACGCAGCTATGATTTACTTCAGAGAACAAAAAGGTGTCTTCTGGGGGTGCGCACGTCCCCGCGGTCTCAACCCGTAAGAAATTCATTTGCACAGCCTCCGACTTGAAAGCCCTCGCTTAATAACGGGAAAGAAGGCAAAGGAAGATGAGAGGCCTCCACGTCTTCGAGGCCCGGAAGACAAGCGCGCCGGCTGTATCGCGAGCTTGCACAATGTGCCCCCCTTCGAAAAAGACCGAGCTCGGGCTGTGGGTTTCGGCTTCTGCTGCTGAGGGGGCAGCTTGGGGGTGCCGTGTCTTTTTTCTGGTGAACCAGACACTGGGACACACAATGGCAAATTGGAGCGAAGACCCCCAGCTGTGCTATTGTGGCCCCCTTCTGAGCTCCAAATGGAAGGGGTGCCTGAGAAAATGGCAAAACGCACAACACAAACACAAGCAGGCACATGCTCCTCACATGCTACTCACAGGAGGGGGATCAGGAGGAGATAGACTGGTGCCCGGTGGTCCACACTATGTTTTAACAACAGGCACGACCTCACATTGTCTTTTGGCAGGCAAAGGTAGCTTACAGTCCATTACATTTTGAACGACTGTAGTGGTTTGGTGGGTCATGAGTACTTGCCAGTCATTTAAAGGCATAATCTCTAAAGGCAGCTGGCAGAAATCTACATAAACATTTATAAACGTCTTTCTCCAACCAGCTTCAGTTGTGAAAAAGACTGAATTTGTCAGTTTTGATGTCATTTTACCTCAGAAAGTGTCGTGAGAACTGACGCTAGCTGAAATAAGCCATTGAAATGTCTACACAGGTCCTGGGCTAATGGCATTTTGCCTTAACTACTCAACTGATTAGCAAAACTAGCTAATAATAAAACTTCAGCTTAAAAAAACACAGCAAACATGTATCTGTTAGGCGAGTTCACCGGCATGGTGCTGCTGGTTAAGGCTACTATAGCTAGCTAGCTACCTAAGCTTACTTAATTAGCTGGGCCAGTTAGTCTAAATCTTTCGTGAGGACTGTTGTCTAGTGGTCCTCTCAATATGTTTATACCACAGGAATTACCTCTCAATCCTCAGCTGATTTAGTGGCATTTTGACTTTATTCAGTAGTCGCTAACTACTGGTGAAGGCGACTATACTGTAGCTAACAAGATTAGCTTAATTAGCTACGCTAGCTAGTGCTAAATCTTCACCTTACAGGAAACTGACTGTTCCAGGTCCAGAATAATTTGGCCCCAGTTAATATTAGTTTTGAGGACACAGGAACAACCTAATGTCCTCACCTGGCAGAAATAAGCTTCGTATTTTTTAAGATAATATAGACATATACATTTTTTACTAATCAATCTTTAATAATCTTTAAAAAAAAAATAAGATGTTAAAACTTCATGGCTTTTGTTCAGCACTTATTCATCCACCTAGCAAACAGTAGCTACTGGTTAAAGCTACGACAGCTAACTAGGCTGACTTAATTAGCTAAGCTAGCTTTCTTATCGCCTCAGAGTGAATGTAATTTTAGCAAGTTTGGGCTTTTATGAAGAGAAAATGTATTAATTCCTTTTTAAAAAATGTAGTTTGGTCAGTTTAACAAATGATTAGTTGACGCATTCGCCGCGTTCACATATGATGTGCGAACCACTGGCGTAAACACAAATTCTGATGTGTGATGATGAAACACACATATACACCCTAATGCCCCATGCTTTTAGACACCCAGTCTCCACAACAAACCAGGCAGGCTGTCCCTCAAGTCCGGCACCCACAACCTGGAAAAGCAGCTGAAAAGCCACCATTAGCAAGTGTTATCCTGACCCAGTCGTAGCCTGCTAAGTGGAACAGCACACTTTTTGTAATTGGATGAAAGGCATCTTCTTTTTTCTGTCCCCAAACAAGGACCAGCAGGCCGAAGTTTGGCCCCCTCGGGCTAAAGCGCGGTGGCTAGCTAACTGCTAGCTGTGTCGTGGTGGCAGGGTACACAGACTGGCCATTGTGTGTGTATAGAGATGGGATTTGCATGCATGTTAGACAGGATTACTCACGGCGCAGTCTGCTGCTGGGAACCTGAACCCCTGCAGGCTGCTATCACTCAGTGTCTTAGCCCCTGCCTTTGAAAGGAAACCTCCGCCAGTTTCGCAGAAGTTTCAGCGTCCGTATCTTGATGTGTCGAGCTGAGACCGAAGCTGATGTGATTAATCGGCCCCGAGACCAGCGCCGACTCCGGAGATTCAATATTCAGACTTATTTGTTTTGTAATGAGAGTCAGGACGCTCGTTCCCGTATTTCAACAGCCTGAAACTAGAGACATGTGGCTCCTGAACTACCCATAACACTCATCTGTGGAGTGATCTTAGACCAACAATACATTGTGACTATCATTTCAATGCCCTCATAACTCATATCTTCAGAAAACACCAGCTGGCATGCGCTAAAAATGAAGCATAAATGTTTCAAATCATATTTCAACACTTTAACAGCTAAGAAAGCAAATGAATAACAGGGTTGAGCGTAACGGCGTTGAGTTTTTAGGACGACACAAGGACATTCAGATTATTCTAATCATGTATGATTAAAAAAGTTGAAAGTAAACGTTGGGGGACGTACACCAA
The DNA here is from genome assembly GCF_030463535.1 of Salminus brasiliensis. Taxonomy (NCBI): domain Eukaryota; kingdom Metazoa; phylum Chordata; class Actinopteri; order Characiformes; family Bryconidae; genus Salminus; species Salminus brasiliensis. Next base: position 38,873,872 of record NC_132886.1, on the reverse strand, counting down.
TCAGCCATAACATTAAAACCACCCGCTTAACATAGTGCTGATCCCCCTCATGCTGGCAAAATAGCTCTGACTTGTTGAGGCAGGAACACCACAAAACCTCGGAAGGTGTCCAGTGATGTTTTTGGGATGTTCTGACCCAGTCGTCCACGGTTTTCTTATTTTTCATAGATTAATTATATATTTTAATTATGTTGTATATACACACACAACATGGACACAAGTATTGGGACACCTCCTCTTAACTACTATTCACAATTCAAGTGTTTCATTCAGTGCCGTTGCCACAGGTTTATAAAATCAAGCCCCTAGCCGTGCAGTCTGCCTTTCTTGCACACATTAGTACAACAACAAGTCAGCCGGTGAAATTTCGTCCCTCCTAGATCTTCCACCATCAGCTGTGAGCGTTATTATTGAATAGTGGAAGTGTTTAGAAGCCACAGAGAGCAGCTCAGCCATGAAGCACCAGACCGCGGGTGTAGGGCAGAGTGCCAACTCCATATTAATGCCTATGGATTCAGAATGGGATGTCATGAAAGCTCCTGTATGTGTAAGTGTCCCAATACTTTTGACCACACTGTGTATTTGTTACAACAACAATGATACATGGAAACATAACTGGCCACTGTTCCTCTAACATGGCCTGAAGGCCAGATGTAAGCCAGGCTCAGGCTCCCAGGAGGCTAACTACGGGGAGCCTGGGTGGTATATTTTGTTTTTCCTGCCCTGAATGAAATTCTTTGAGACCTCTTTGAGACCACTCCGTCCCGTCTCCTCCCCCACCCTCCAGTTTCTCGGCTTCTCAGCTGCACGTTCCTCTGAATGTCTCGTCTGTCTCTTTTTGTCCTGCTAGGATCCACTAATCTCCTGAAAGCGATATCCACATCAAACCCGTTCTAATCCCCACACCACGGATTCACACCGAGAACCAGAAGCGACTTCAAACCACCTCCAAAATAAAAAACCTCGTGTGATGTTTAGTGATGTTGAAACGCCTGTGATTTCTACATACGGTTTATAGGCGAGTTAGTGGCGGCGGGGATCCGCAGCAGACTGCCCATTCACTCTGGGAATCGGAGTGAGAAAGGCAGCATGCTAGCTTACACACTGGCTGCTTGTGCTCACACCTCAGTCAGTGTGACATTTAGACCTGCCGTATTAAATATGAATGGCTTTTTAATAATGTATTGATGCTCCGTTGAGAAATATTTCCAGCTGTGGCAGAGACGGCATGCGGCGAGTGTGATTAACCGGCGTGTCAGCTTAGCCACTTGCTAAATATAACACGTAGGGATTCCTAATTTAAGAGCGCTGTTTAAGACACTGTCACTCTCGCTCTACACAGGCACGGTTTGAGGTCATAAAATTAAGAGCTACACGTTAAAGGAATAGTTTGTTGATCCATTAAATGAACATGACTTATCACTGACCTCACCCCCAGATGCAGCCAATCAGCTAAGACATGTTACTTGCTATCTGACGGGTGTTTCTTTGGTTTGGAAAGGGCATGCTGCTAACTAACACTGGGTAATTGCTGGGTAGGTTTTTTTGATCGATTATTAAAGCCAATAAATGAATATTTTGGCATGTATTTACCAAAATAAGGTGGGTGACAGTCTAAGCCCAGTATTTGTGAGCAATGTTAGCCTAGCATCCTCGTAAGTCTTGGCTTGAGGCCTTGTCCACACGTACAGAGGTACTTTTAGGGCATTTTAAGCCATGTTTTTCAGGGTGAGGATATTCCAAAATTGTCTTGGTAACCCACCCATTTGTAGCTCCCCCTACCACTAGCAATGTCCAGACACTAGGAGGGTAAGGACAGGCAGCCGACACACTCTGAGGAAAGCTTTGGTTCCCCAGCTCCACCACACCAGCTAACAGAGGCCTGTGCCGGCCAACATCGCTTAAGAGAGAGCGCCTTCTACTTGTGCTCTTTCAGGCTCCGGCTGCTGATGGCAAAGTGGCATGGCTCAGGATTGTAACTCGTGACCCAAGGCCGCAATAGTGGTGGAGCATCAGACCGCTGAGCCACTCCCTTTATTTGACGTCAGAGCGGGGCCGCCCTTATCTGCTTTGTTTACACATAAATATACAGCTACTCTTCCACGCTATTGAAGAAGAGAGGCGCCAGAATGCGCTACGGAGGCCACCAAGGTCGCCAGTTTTGGACCACTCCGGGTCGGACCTCCAAGTTGGTGGGACAACTTGGAAGGCGAAGTGTTTGTTGCAGAAGCATGGCGAGAAAATTTCCGTTTTCCGTTTGTCAGGGACGTCGCTGTTGTCGTTGAGTGAGCTGCTTCGCCCGCACATTGAAGGGCAGACAACTGTAATGAGAAAGCCTGTCAGCGTTGTCAAAAAAGTTGCCTGCCACTCTACTATTTAGCAGACGAGGGGAAGTTGCGCAAGACAGCAACAGCCTTTGGATTGTCAAGACAGGTGGTTTGGAAAACAGTAATGCGATTGTGTGAAGCAATTACAGGCCACTTGGGCTCTGTGTATATACAGATACCAGCTCCTGACAGCGCCTGACAGAGCAGTTTTGCGCTTTCTTGTGGACGAAGTTTTTTTTTTTAAACAGTGCTTGTGGGGTTTTTGGTGGATTTTTACAAAAAAATTAAACCATCATTTTAAAAATACCCATGTCTGTATGGACTAGGCCTAAGTGTTTTACTGATCAACTTTAAGCACAAAATTAAGATTTGGGCATGTAATCACCAAGATGAGATTGGTGACAGTCTAAGCCCAGTATTTGTTAGCAATGTTAGCCTAGCATCTCCCATTCTATACCCATAGTTCAGCCAATCAGCTAAGACATGTTTGAAATCTGACGGGTGCTTCTTTGGCTAAGACAGGAAGATGCCAGTCTAGCGCTGCGAACGCTTGCGTAGTTTTCTTGATAGATTATTGAAGCGAATAAATGAATATTTTGGCATGTATTTGCCAAGATGAGATTGGTGACCGTCTAAGGCCAGTCTCTGCTAGCATTGTTAGCCTAGCATCTCTCGTGCTAAACCAAAGGAGCACACGTCAGCTACCACACAAGTCTTGAGTGGCTGATTGACAGTATATGGGGCAGTGATCAATCATGTTACTTTGATTTTTTTTTGTATTTATCAAGCAAATCATCATAGCAAAAACATCCAAATATTGCAAATAGGTGCAAACTGGATTTTTTTTATTATTTATAACAAAGGAGGAAAATTCCCATTTTAAAAATACCCATGTCCATGTGGACCAGGCCCAAGAGTCAGAAAATGTGTTTATGTAGCAAATTAAGATTTGGGCATGTCCAGTATTTGTTAGCAATGTTAGCCTAGCATCTAGCATCTCTTGGCTGATTGACTGTATCTGGGGCAGTGATCCATAATGTAAATTTTAGTATTCAAATGATAGCAAATGTGTCCAAATATTGCAAATATGTGCAATAAGTGCAATTTTTTAAAAAGATTTTTAAAAAAACCCATTTTACCAAAGTATTCCTTAAGCAAAAGATAGCAAAACCCGTCCAAACATTGCAAACATAGCAGTGAACGTTTGCAGGTAACAAGACTAAGGGAAAGTTGTGAGAATTAAAATGTATATTTTTCATAACCTGCAATAAATTCAGACATTAATGCAAAAATAATACAGACTTTGGAGTATTTGAGTGATGTGATGTCAAGGGTTAGTTACAGTGGAGTGTGATTGGACAACATGCAGTATTATGATTAACGTCTCATTAATAATATTGTTATACTGTTAATATTAATGGCAGCTAACCCAACCTTAAGCATAGGTTGCGGTGAAGGCCACCTTAACCATGTTTTAAATGTCATCTATGTTTTTTTTTTTTTTTTATGATCGATGCCATAAAAATTCAACTTTAGGTTTCATAAAGAACCAAAGACAGAGATGTGTGGGTATGAAGAACCCTTTAAAGGTCTAGTTTCTAGTTTAAAACATGGTTCTTTATGGAACTAAGAGTGGATCGATATGGCATCTCTCAACAACCGACTTTGAGAAGCACTTCTTCTGTTGTGAGAGTGTATTTGTAAAAGTAACACCAGTAGAATCCCTTAGACGAATGGCAGATTTCAGGCCACAGCACATGCGAGAGTAGCGGCTGAGTCTGCTCAGTCGATTTGAGAGAGGTGCTGCTTTACTCACTTCAGCTGCGAAATGTCATTTAGAATCAGTAGGTCGCGGCCACGGGCAGTATCGCTGAGCGCAACGCTGCTCAAATCCTATTTGACAAATGTGTGTCAGACGTCATAAGCGGCTTGGGATTAAACGTGTCAGGCAAGTATATTGAACATCAAAAAAAAAAAAAAATACAACCACACGAGCCGGCCGGAGGGGGGATTGGGCCGATTTGAGGGCAGAGAGATGGGCAGGGATGCAGCGTGAAGATAAGGTCTGTACGTCCTGGCGCTGGACGTGGCCAGAGGTGCTCACTGTGGACTGAAGCCAGTAGAACAGTAGGATGAATGGGGGAAAGGTTTGTCTGGGTTTCGGGTTTGCAGGTAAGTGTAAAAAATTAAAAGCGTAAAACAGTGGGCAGCCCTGCTGTGCATTCCATTAGCCATGTTTATTATGTTAGTGAGTGTGTAATTGCTGTGGCACTGGGGAATACTTAGCAATACAGATCCGGGTCCATTACTGGGCACATGAGGCATTTGATTTCCTCCAGTAGAACCAATCACAGACAGAGGAGTTCTTAAAACTAATAAGGTGGCCAGTTGGGCCAATTTCAGTCAGGAGGAGGTCCCAGAAAAATAGGTTGTGATTAGAATGAATTTCAACAAATGAGGTGGTGAAAAGGGCCAATCGCAGTCAGGAGAAGGTCTCAAAACCAATAAGATGGCTAGTAGGACTAATCGCAGTCAGGAGGAGGCCCCAGGAAAAAATGAGGTGGCGATTAGGACCAATCACAGTCAGGAGAAGGTTTAAAACCAATAAGGTGGCCAGTAGAACCAATCACAGTCAGGAGAAGGTCTCAAAACCAATAAGGTGGCCAATAAAACCAATCACAGTCAGGGGAAGGTCTCAAAACCAATGAGATGGCTAGTTGAACCAATCACAGTGAGGGGAAGGTCTCAAAACCAATAAGGTGGCCAGTAGAACCAATCATAGTCAGGGGAAGGTCTCAAAACCAATAAGGTGGCCAATAAAACCAATCACAGTCAGGGGAATGTCTCAAAACCAATGAGATGGTCAATAGAACCAATCATAGTCAGGGGAAGGTCTCAAAACCAATAAGATGGCTAGTTGAACCAATCGCAGTCAGGGGAATGTCTCAAAACCATTAAGGTGGCCAATAGAACCAATCACAGTGAGGGGAAGGTCTCAAAACCAATAAGGTGGCCAGCAGAACCAATCACAGTCAGGGGAAGGTCTCAAAACCAATAAGCTGGCTAGTAGGACTAATCACAGCTAGGGGGAGGCCCCAGGATGAGGAGAATGAGGTGGTGATTAGGACCAATCACAGTCAGAAGAGGGTCTCAAAACCAATGAGATGACTAGTAGGATTAATTACAGTCAGGGAGAGGGCTCAAAACCAATAAGATGGCTAGTAGGACCAATCACAGTGAGAGGGAGGTCTGAGAACAAACGAGGTGGTGATTATGGCCAATCACAGTCAGGAGAAAATCTCAAAACCAGTAAGGTGGCTAGTAGGACTAATCACAGTCAGGGGGAGGCCCCAGAAAAAACGAGGTGGTGATTGGGGCCAATCGCAGTCAGGGGGAGTTCTGTTCAGAGGCTGGTGCACACTTTACCACTGAAACTGAAACCACTCCATCTTCTCAGAAGAACATTGGTTTCATTGGTTTAAAAGAAACACGGTTTTCATCTAAAGCGAAGCGAAGATTTTAACCCTTTAATGACAGAAGCACAACTAAACACCACCAGCTAGTGTCCTAGTGAGCACACCTCACTACTCAGTCCTTCCTCTGGTTGTCTGGAGAAGCAGCAGAAAGTAAATGGTCAATGGAAAATAAAATGGAAATCCTGGGACGTAAATGAGTTTCGGGCTGACTGGCAGTTGCGTAGCCTCTGAGGAGCTGGGGCTATGAAACTTGTATAACTTCTGATGAAAATCCTCCTGTTTGCAGCGTTATTGCTGGTGTGCATTGGGCTTAGCGCTGCTTGTTTGTGTCTCGCCGCGGACGAGGCTTCTTCTCGCCGCGTAGCTTTTCTTGATTGCATTAGAGGTTCACATGGAAGTTATTACACATTGATAAGCGAATCATATGAGGTCAACAAGAGATCGATCGTTAATTACCGCATCGCCGTGAAGGCCGTCGAGAGTCCCTCCCTCACCGCCTGCTGCTTCTACTCTCACTTGCTCTTTACTCGCTCTCTCATAGCCTTAGCGCTCGAGTCGGGAAAATCGCGGCCCGTCTCTCTTGAGAGCCCAAACCGCATTACCTGGTGGTCGCCTATGAGGAAAAATACCCTCACTCAGTTCCTAACCGGCGCCGAGCGCTGGCTTAAAACAGCACAAAATCAACCTTGAAAGGATGCAGCTGCCTCCATTCGTCTTCATTGCGCCTGACAGGTAATCTATTAGTCCTGATAATGTGCTTTGCCATGCTGTGGGACTGGGCGTCCATGCCACCGCTCCGTTACCTCATAACGCAAAGATAAGGCCTTATGACAATGTGGCCGAGGCAGGCCAGTGGGTCCGTCCCTGCCCTTTGATCGGCAAGAAAGAGCAGGAAGCTCAGAAAGCTCAGAGGACGGATGTCCACCGGCGTGGACTCAAAGCAGCTCTCGGGTCCACAGGATTCGTAAATTATGAATGGCGAGATTCTGCTTGATCTGCGCCTGTTGGTGTGTGTATCTAAGATGAAGAAAGGCTGCAAGGGCAGGAAAGGAGGGGGAAGGAAAAGAGGAGGCCGAGGGGGGTGGGGGGGATTGATGGCTGAGGTACGTATCACAACCACTTTCCCTGCAGTTCAGTCAAAGCACTTTTACACTCCTCCACCTTGCTTCAGAGTAAGCTACTTGGACACTTAGCCATTTCCCTAGCACTGGAGTCTAAGTCTACTGTATCACAGAAACGGTGGTAAACGGTGGTGGAGTACAGGCGAAGTTTTACTGCTGGAACCCCACAAAACACCTTTCAGTGCCACCCCGGCTTTAAGTTACCTGAGCCCAGCGAGCTAATTAGCAAGCTAAGTTGAATCAGGTGCAATGCTGCGAGTCAACCATGTGTTCTTAGGGTTCTGTGTTCTTTGCAAGATCCATATCTAGGCAAGGACATTCGATCTGCCAAGTTCAAACCAGGCTTTATGTGGTAAACCACTTCTGTACCCTGCTAAGGTGCTAGTTAGCAGGCTAATAGCTGAGCTACTGCGCTAACAAACAAGGCAAAAAGAGGAGCAGTGCTTAATTTTCTAAGTTTACTCAGGTTTTCATTGTAAATCTCAGGTAAACTCATCGTTCAGGAAGTTCTATACCTTCTCAAAAGCATCTCAACACTATACCAATTCTCCACAAGATCATTTAGCGTATTAGCTCACTAACAGTAACCTGTAGTTAAGGTATTATCATATAGTTCCCACTTAGGGTTAATCAACAATAGGGCTAGCTATCGTTCAAAACAATGCTATACACATACCAAGACTGAGACCTTGATCTAAGCCATATCGCTAGCTAGCTAAGCTAACAGAATTTTGAGCTAGGTTAACCAGCTACTTTTTAAACCCTTGAAAGGTCACAGAGCTAGCATGCTAATCTACCAATTCTGTCAATGTACTGAAACTGTAAAAGGCCACCTTTTATCAAGAACCCTAGATTTAGTCGGCTGAGACATGTCTGATATGTGAAGTGAGCTTCTTAAGTTTAGACAGGAGATGCTATGCTAATGTTGCTAACATAAACTTAGCACTAAGTCAGTCACCAAAGATTTGGTTTAGTTTTGACTTCCTTTATTCTATAAACACAAAAATGAAAAACTAGTAGTCCTACAAAGCAGGATGTGAGGCAGGTGACATCGTAGTTTTAGCTTAAATCTTTAGCTTTTAAGGTCTGTCCTTACCTATGTTTTACTAGGTTGTTTTTAATAACTTGTTCATTTAACTTTTTGACATGTTTTTCAATCAAATAAATAAGGTTTTTGATGCGTATTTACCTAAACGACAGTGTTTGTTAGCGACATTAGCCTAGCATCTCCGGTCTCCAGCCAGATATTAAACATCTTAGGGTTGATGGACTGCATCTAAGGACAGTGACTGGTCATATTCTTTAGATTTTCTGGCAAACTAATCCTTTAATGCCTTTCATTTCTTTGTGTTTTCGCTAATTTGACGCTAAAAACTCAAACCTATTACTTTCAACCCGTAACTCGAACATTCTGGACCGCTCCTAAACGGGTTAACACATTTATTAAACAGTTAAATGCATGTTTACTTGAAGGCAGTGATGAACAACTAGCAAAACGGCAACCCGAACATGGAATCCCTCCATTACCATCAATCAAAGCTGTGAAGCACCTCCCTAAACCGCTAAACCAGTCTCTTTTCTGCGGTGGGCTAAACTGGAGGCCTGGCCGGGAGGGATCGTAAATATTTCCAGAATAATGCGCAATCGGGAGCAGAGTGGGTATCATTAGCGCGCCGTCACTCAACATCAGAGTAACGTGTCTGGCAGAATTATGAAGGTGTTACGATAAATAATGTCACGAAGGCCTTTTAAAAACCAAGGGGATTAGCGCTTCTCAGCGAGTGTGTGTGTGTGTAAATGTGTGTGGTCCGCAGACGTGAACATGCGCTCGAGATTGGGATTATAATCCCGCATGCCACAGAGAGAGAGCACGAGAGCGAGCGAGTGAGGGATTGGGAGATAATCCTGATTAAGGTATGAGGGGTACGAGGGGTTAAATGCTAATTCGCTTGGCTTTGCGCCCCGCCACCGACAGCCATAATTCACTGTAGTGTCAACACGGCCGCGCTGACAGATGGCCGCAAATACTCAAATCAGTGTTTCCAGTGCAGGAGCCGGGAGCGTCAGGCCGCGTAATAACGTCATTGGCATTCCGCACCGCCTGTCGTAGGCCGCCGTCGCCATCGCCGCCTTAATCTGTGCGTAAACGTGATTCCTGGGCCCGGAGACTCATTCCGGCTCGCTTTATTAAAAGTAAATAACGTCTCGCATCAAAAGTCGATTAGATTAAAATGACAGTTTTGTTTGTGTTTTAGAGAGTTATTCCGAATCTAATTTCCTTCTTTGCTGTGTCACAATTCCCCCCCTCCTGTGAGCACGCACATCCTGGGAGTTTAAAGGGCCCATAGCCTTCATTTGTTATTGGATTTAATTGGTTTCCTCCAGAGCTGAAGATCAAACGTTGTGGTGAAAAACTTCATCATAAATGAGCAGAAATCCATAATTATAGTACATAATTTTTCACTTAACGTCGTTCTCCCAAACTACTCATAAAAAATAATTAAATAAATATTTATGATCCTTAAAGGTACACAAATGATTACTGCATTTGAAGCTGTATAAGTATAAAGTATAGCTGGATGACCTGCAGAACGTCTGCACAGCTTACGTAGTTCCGGCTTCCAGGCAGCTCTTGGTGCTTGGTGGTTGCTATGCTGTTGCTAAGTGGTTGCTATCGAGTTGATTAGCGGATGCTATGGTGTTGCTAGGTGCTTGCTCGGTAACTGCCATGTTATTCCAGGTGGTTGCTAGAACATTGCTAGGTGCTCGCCAGGCAGTTCCTATAGTGTCCTAGGTGGAGGTGGTTCCTTTGCTAAGTGGTTGATGGCAGGTAGTTGCTAAGTGGTTGCTAGACGGGCGATATGCTGTTGCTAAGTGGTTGCTATTAAGCTGCTTAGCGGTTGCTATGGTGTTGCTAGGTGCTTGCTAGGCAACTGCCATGTTATTGGTAAGTGGTTGCTACTGGTGGTTCTATGGTATGCCAGGTGATGGCCACCGTGTTGCAAAGTGGTTGCTAGATGACCGCTACACTGTTGCTAAGTGGTTGATATGGTGTTGTTTGGTGCTTGCTAGGCAAGTGCTATGTTATTCCAGGTGGTTGCTGCTGGTGGTTCGGTGGTATACCAGGTAGTGGCTACTGTTTTGCTAAGTAGCTGCTAGATGGGTGCTGTGTTGTTGCTTAGCGGTTGCTAGGCAACTGCCATGTTATTCCAGGTGGTTGCTAGGGTATTTCTAGATGCTTGCCAGGCAGTTCCTATAGTATCCTAGGTGGTTCCTTTGCTAAGTGGTTGATTGCTGGTTGCTAGGGTTTTTCTTGAATCTCACAATCAGACCAATCAGAGAAAAGTGCTTATTATTAATACAGTATAAATATGAATAAACTGTCCATCGTTTTTCATTTGTCCATTGGTTGATCCTCTAAGATCCACTTATTATTATTATTATTATTATTTTTGGTGCGCATATAAGACTAATGTATGCAAATGAGCACTGGTCTGATTGAGTACCCTGCCTGACAGAACAGAGGATGCTCGGCTACCGTTGCTAAAAAACACTGGGTTCAGACGGTCACCAGTCTCATCTCGGTGGCTAAGCTGCTGCAGACTGAATAGACGTGCATATACATATAGTAGTGTGTAACCTTATTATGTACAGTCATGGCTTTTAGACACTCCAGATCCCACTCAGCCCCCCAGTCCGTGGAGGATGTGTTCAACTCCATCATCATCATCATCAGCAGCAGCAGCAGCAGCAGCAGCAGCTCACCTGATTTACCATCAGTATATTATATTATATTATATTATATATTTGTGTCCAAAAAAGTAAGGACAATTCAGTATTCCATATGGGCCCTTTAATAGTGTGATTACAATTAGGAGGGGGGAGGGGAGGGTTCCCTGTGTGGAGAAACAGCACCCTCATGTGGTAAATCACTGCAAACAGTACACATAAGCAGCAGTTTCAAATGAAAAAGCCTTTAAACACCTAAGATTTTGAGATATCAGACTACAGAAGATGCTGCGGTTGCTCAGTATCGGTGCAACAGGATGACCAGGACTCTAGAAACAGGAATGAACTGCAGTTGGAGGTGTGTGTGGGGGTGTTGGTGGGGGAATGTGTGTGTGTGTGTCCATCCCTCTTGCTGTTCAAGGTCTGCTACCTCTGGCATGAGCTCGTAACACCCCACCGTCTCAGCATCTGCTCCACTGCGCGCCACACACACACACTCCGCGCACGGCCAGACGGACCGCCGAGCATTCCCAACCTGAATGGAAATAAAACACGGATTAAACACACGTTTGGAATCCGTCCTGGCCGCTGTGGGACAGGGTGCTGAGCTGGGTGCAGACTTGGACCATCCATCAACCATGGTGTTCTAAAATCAAGGGTATGAACAGAGGTGTTCCCTTCCCTGTCTTCCCTGTGAGGAGGATTTGTTTGATTGCACCCAGCCTCAACGGACTCAACTCTGGGTCTCTGACTCATCCCAACTCGAGGTACTGAATGGAGCTCCATCACTCCAGAGCCCAATCCCGGGGGGGGGGCTTTGTACCCCTTAGCCATCATCATCATCTGATAGCAGGCATTGTGAGCTTAAACAAACATCGGGTGCACCTTGTCCAGATACTTTTGGACAGTAATGGGTGTTGGAACCTGCAGCCAGACTAAACCACCCCCATATGAAGAGCAACCAATCAAAACAACCAAGATAAGCAAACAGAAGACAGGGGTGTATAAGCAGGGACTGGGTACAGGGCTATAGACTAGACTAGGGCGGCATGATTTTGGAAAAACTTGGCATTGCAATATTTGTTTTTCTGAGATATTTATCACGATATTAAAGAATGCAGAATGACTTTTTACCCAATAAATGACCAAAAATGATAAGTAAATAAAGATCCGCTTGCAGCCAACAATGAGTCATAGTTATTATTTGTATTATTATTATTTGTATTATTATTATTTATATTATTATGTTGACCAAACAAAAAAGGTACATTGATGATGGTGTATGATACAGTTAATTTAAATGATCCAATATTTCATGTTATTCCAATAAATTCCCAAAAATATTATGGAATATTAGGAATATTTAGGAATAAGTTACTGGTAATTTACTGGAAATGTATCAGAAGTATTCCAAAATAAAGCTCTTTTAGTACCAGGGCCAAAGCACAGGTGACAGTGTCTAAACAAATAATTATGAAATTAATATTTTGAACAGAATAACCCTTTATAATGTATTATTTATTAAATAAACTTTTAGTAAATATAGCATAAGTATTGACCAACTCACTAACAGCCGGTTGCCTTGACCATATTGGCTGAATCTATGCTCCCACATCTAGGTTCCCTCATCTAGGTTCCCTCATCTAGGCTCCCACATCTAGGTTCCCACATCTAGGTTCCCTCATCTAGGTTCCCTCATCTAGGTTCCCTCATCTAGGCTCCCTCATCCGGGCTCCCTGCAGCCACAGCGTCTCCCTCATCCCCTCTGGAAATCCTCATTCCTGAATTGGACGGTCGTGCTTGTTTTTGGTCACCATCATCCTTTTTGCAGCCAAACTATTCCCATATATCTGACGTTGATTTCCTTTTTGCAATGAAATCCCCCACCCCCCCTCCCTCCTCTGACCGGTAAAATGATGAAGGACGCTTCATGGCACGTCCTGCGATGTGACTACTGCGCATGCGATAGATCGTGCAGCCCTAAACTAGACACAGGTGAAGGGAATGACGAGGGCGGAGAAGGGGCGGGGCAAGAACCCAGAATTCTGCGCCTCACCTGTGCCGCGTTGCGCGCGTGAGTGAGTGAGCAGCGTCCTCAGCTACCCTCCGCTCTCCGAGCTGTGGTCCGCATGCTGGACCACAGGGGGCTCCACCAGTTTCTCGTAGGACAGCACCATCATGATCTGAGAAGCAAACCACAGCGTTACCCCAGGAGTTCATCTGGGTTCAACTGAAAACACTGGTTACATGTGAAGTAGCTAGTGCTCAATTAGTCCATGCCTCAAATAGGGCAGGTGGTGCTAATGTAATGGCTATTCTTACGAATTTCTATTAATTTATGGAATTGAACATATTAGAAAAAAGGTCAATGTTAATAAATGGTAATAAAAAGTAATACATAATTACATATTTTTTTAAATAATAAATAATTGTATTTCTTTTATAAAAATATTAAATTATTTTAATTATTTTATGTAATTTTATGTTTAATAAATATTTTTGTTAATGAATTACAAAATATATATATTATTTGTAATGTATTAAATTAAGCAAATAAATGAATAAAAATGCTTAGAGTTTATAATATAATTGCTAATTGTTTTTAGATAATTATATATGTATTTTATATTTTTTATTTTTAAAAATTAGATCTTATTTGTATATTATTTTTTCTTATGATATATTTTCTTATATTATATATATATATATATATATATATATTATATTGCTTTATATTGTATTATTTATTTCATATCTATATATAATTTTTATTTATTTATTTTAATGTATTTGAATATAATTTGTTTTATAAAACAAAAATAAATTGCTGGGTGATGAGGAATTGTTCGATATAATTAGGAGTCTGATTGTGACTGACCATAATGAGGACCAGGAGGAGCAGCATCATCCCCAGCATCACATACAGATTCCCCGTTAGGCCACCTGCCCACAGGGGGCCTAGGATAGTGGCCAAGCCTCCAACGGAGCGCCGCACGCCCTGACTGAAGCCTGCACGCACACACACACACACACACACACACACGTATCTATATCAACACAAAAGAGGACATCGGTGGGGTGTAATAACACATATGATAATGTAACATGAGTATTATTCTTCTGTCCATTTAATTCAATTACATTCAGTTACACACACACACACACACACACCTTGTGTTTTCTCAGCAGTCACTTTAGAGAACAGGGACACCTGAGACACAGCGACGAAGGGGAGCCCCAGCAGCTGCAGAAACACTCCAATAATGAACTCAGTCAGCTCCACCGCAAAGCCACCTGATCTCCACACACACACACACACACAGGCAAATCAGACACATCTGCCCCGCAGCACCATTCCTGTTTTTAATCAACTCAAATGTCAATTGGTTTGATCACACGGCAACCCCGAAATAACACAGTGTCTACAAACACAGTACAGCAGTGTAAACCGTGATTCCATCAGTCAGTCCGTCAGTCAGAAGTTTGGACACCTTCTACTAAATGCATTCAGCTACTTAAAGCTGCATACATTGCTGACACAGATGTGCAAATGCATGCACATACACACACAGCTTATTTAGTCCCTGTAGAGACATACTGCCAATAGAATAGGACTCTCTGGAGCTGATAAAGATGAACCTATTGGCACCATGCCTAACAATCCCAGCTGTGGGCTAGAGGGGAATAATAAAGCCCCCCAGCAGCATTAAGCTGTGGGAGCAGTGGAATTGTGCTTTTGGGATGGGTTAGGGAGTTGGGGATGATGTCAAATCCTCAATCAAATCCACACAGCAATGCTCTACCAAAATCCAGTAGAAAGCCTTCTTCCCTGGACAGTAGAGACCCTTGATTTCAGAGAAGACAATGAATGAGCAGGTGTCCCAATACTTTTGTCCAAAAATAAATCAGTGGATTTAAAATGCTTTAAGGCCATGAAAGATGTGCCAACCTAACCAGACATGTCCGGACAGTACAGCAGTTCTCATTCGCAGCATCATCACCTTATCAGTATTATCTGTGTATCAGTGTTTAGGCAATAATCCCAACAGCCGCAGCAGCCGCAGCAGCACATCTGATGGAAACTAATATCGCAGAGACGGAAGAGCTTCGGCCGCTGGCGCCAAACAGAGCCGGCATATTGTGTCTGTCCGAGCGCAGGTGTTTGTGCCAGTCTGTCTGGACTACTGCCCACCGCCTCGCTTTCTCACTCGCGTTTTCACACACTCCACCCTGGCCCTCGCCAGGGACATGCAGGAGGCCAAGCACCTGCCCTTTTTCCCGAACCTGCTAAAAAAAGCCCCTCAATGCAGAGTAATAACTTCATTTTGGCTAATTATGAACCAAAATCGCATTAAATTCAGTTAAATGAGTGAAAGGATACTGGGTGTGGGCTGTGACAAGGCCCCACTGGTGCAGAATCAGGGGGTTGGGAGGGGCCCTTCACTACTAATGCAGTACTATGCAATATTGCAATGACATATCGGCGCTAATACAATCCCTACACACACATACACACGCACACATGCACATACCCTGGGGGCTGGCGAGGAAGACGATGCACCAGACGCAGGCTCCGCAGCAGATCAGCAGGCCCACTGCCAGCACGGCCCGGTCCTCCAGCACACGGCTCAGCCAGCGCACCAGGAAGAAGCCTCCGATCACCTCCACGCCACACAGACTGTACATCACACTGTTCCCCAGCTCGCCGAAGCCAAAGTACTTCTGCGTGAGAGGGGTCACCATCGTCTGCAAGGTGAACGGTCGAGGTGAGATCAGAAAAGCTGGCAGCTTTAACAGACATTAAAAAATAGTTCTTTACGGAAACCAAATGTAATCCTACTATGGCATCCCTCAAAGAAACCCTTCAGGGCACCCTTATGTTTAAGGCTGCAGCCAACTAGAGGCCTGATTTCAGAGGCCTGCCCTCTACATTTGGTCACAACGTAGGAGGGCGACGTACACAGTGTTGTACCATCCAAAACAATTACATTTTTAAAATTCTGCATCTGCATGTTGGGTCAATTGCTTAAATATTTGGTCGGATTTGACCCCACAAACCTCCCTCAGCATCATGTGACCCTGCAGCCATAGCCTGTAGGTAGGGGACAAGCAGAGGACAAACTGAGGACTGAATGACCTCAATTTAACCTTTTTTTATTTTTTATTTTTTTTACCTCTGTTCACTTTACTTCAGCTTATTGGGTAAATAGCAAAGCACTTTTGTAAGTCGCTCTGGATAAGAGCATCTAATAAATGCCTTAAATGTAAATGTAAGATCTTATAAAGGAATAGCTGGGGGATGCTAAGCTAGCTAATGTTGCTAACACCCAAGATGCATCCAGACTCTTCATTTGTTGGGCTAATTGGTGTAGATTAGAGCACAGGGTGCCTTATTTTAGTCAGTAAACACGCTAAAACGACTCTTTACTGACTTAATAATAAAAAAAATAATAATAAAAAATAAACACAAATAAAATTTTAATAAATTGATTTAAAAATAAATAAAAAGCTCATAATAAATGTGTGAATTTAATTTAATTTATTTATTTTCTGTGTTTTCATACAAGAAGGCCGCTTAAAAGCCATGAAGGGAGCTCCGCAGGAAGAAGGGAGCGAGGGAAGTGCACGAGTGGGGAATTGGAGGGAGCTGCGGGGAGAGTGGAGGCGAGCAGGGCTAGCTAAGAGTTCCCTACTCTGTAAACAAAGCCCTCTAACGTTCAGCCAGAGTGCCAAACCAGGGATTATAATTATTATCAGTAATAAAAATGAATAAATATATAATTTATTATCATTTATACCGTAAAAGTGCTCTCGTGCATGAGTTTGTGAAGAGTTTCCAAGCGGAAGTTCTGTTAGCTCATTAGCTAGCTAGCGTGTGTTAGCCGCCACATGCTAGCCCGGTCTCTCTCTCTCCGGCTCTGGTAAAGGCGGGCCTCTCCTCTCGATGGAAACTTCTGGAGGCTGGTGAACTTATATCCAGAAAGAGCTTAGAGGCACCGAGGAGCTCTAGGTTTATCTGGCTCTGAGGGGAACCAGCTGAGGAACTCCTCCTCCTCTTCCTCCTTTGAGCGAAGCGGCCATGAAGGGGGGCCTTCTCGGGCCTCGACGCTCCCCAGCACCGCCTCAGGCCTGCCCCGTGTCTCCTCTCCTTATTTTATGGTTCTGTGGGTTAGGAAAGTGGGCCCACTCTTACAGTTTAAGGTGGGATTGTTCTACAAACGAGCTCTAAGCTTTCTGAAGTGAACAATAGCTTTATAATAATAATATTATTAAAATAAAACCATGACAATGACACCCTCTATTCAGTCTAGCTCTATAAACGGTGTAGTTAGAGGGGGAGTTCTCTAAAAACTGCTAAAATATGGTGTAATTCTACATCTAGAATTAAAAAAAGTTTGTTTTTCATGCTAAAATTATACTAAACTACTATATATATATATATATATATATATTGTGTAGAGACTGTATTGCTGAGCCTTGATTTAATATTAATTTATTCATACATAAAACACTACGTATAAATGTTATACTAATATATAGACGTTTGTAGTAGCCTTCCTATTGTCTCTTACACTTGTGTTTATTACGTTTAATTGTTACAAACCGAGAAAAGGGAAGAATAGATTAATTTCAGGTCCTTATTGTTACCATTTCACCGGGGAATGAGAGATCTTCTCTTCTCAAGTTTGAGTTCCAACTTTAGTGTAAATATTTTAATAAGCTATATTCGTTTTTTTCTCCACAGTTTGGACCACCAATTACCCTATTTCCCCCCCCGACGAGTGAGCAGTCAAGCCGCACGTTTTCATAATGACGCCGGGCAACCAGCGCGCCTGGAGGGTAGCGCCGTATACCCGCCTCCAACGCACCAGCGACGGCCAGCACCGCACCACAACAAATGTGAGGTGAGGGGAGAGCGGCATCTACCCACCCTGGAGAGAGCAGGGTGTCTCGGGGCCTCTGCTGCCGATGGCTAGCAGCATGACCGGGATTCGAACCAGCGATCCTCTGATCACTGTGGCAGCGCCCCCGTCTGCTGGACCACCCGGGGCCCACTCCAGGCAATTGCAAATACCTTATGATTTTGGCATGTATTTACTTGAGCTGAGATTGGTGGCAGTTTGAGTCCAGTGTCGGTTAGCCTAGCATGACTGCATGATTGCATTCAGCAACGTCAGGATGTTGGATGATGATCAGCACCACCCCACCTCATCATCCCCAATTTCCCAACTTGTCTCAAACGTATTGGACGGAGAACCATCCATCATTCCAGAGAACACAGTCAGTTCCCCTGCTCCACAGCTCAATGCTGAGGGGCTTTATACCCCTCTAGCCCACGCCTGGCATTAGGCAGCATGGTTCCAATAGGTTCATCAGTGTTTATTTGCTCTAGAGAGTCCAATTCCATTGCCAGTACTTCTCTAGAGGGAATAGACAACTACAGTGGGATGTTTTTCGAGCATGGCATCACCTCTTAGTGAGCTCCCACAGCGCCCCCTTCCTGTGGCTCTCTTAAATGCACTTGGGGGATTGAGCTTGCGTACTAGATATTTCAGAAGCAGAACAAACATTTCGGGGAGATTGCGGTATACTGTATTACCGTTAGATTGCCAAGCCCTGCACTGACATGGAAACCGTAATCTGCCTGATACCGCTTTACCCATCTGAGGTATGAATGAAAGGCCTGGGTGTAAACGCCACCATGAGTGTGGAGGCCTCAGCTGGTGCTAAGGCTTTAGCGGATTAGCGTTGATTACCGGTTCTTAGTCTGTGAGAGAGTAATGAATGGTATTTGGGCTCAGTCTGGGTGCTGCAGCACTGGGTGATTGACGGGTGTAGACGGGTGGGCCGGGTGAGCGCCGGGGTTAAACGCAGCAAAGTGCTTTCTGACTGCTCTCACCTCCAGCGCCGTCTGATTGAAGAGAGTGATGAACTGAGCGGTGAGGAGAACCACCACCTCCTCCCTCAGGAACTCTGGAGAGAGAAAAAAAATGTGGGGAAAAATACAGAGATGAAAGAAAGAGAGGCACTGGGCAGCAATCGATAAAAAGTATATCACGATATATCTCTCACACACACACACACACACACACACACACACACACGCGCGCGCACACACACTGTTTTTCCCTCACACAAAGGACACACTGCAGAGACCAGGCGCAGGGGGGTCAATAAAGACCTTCGACAGACTCAGATCATCTTCCTCACACAACAGAGAGGATCGATGAAGAGTCAGCCAAGACACACACATACATAGACTGATGAGCCAAAACATTATGACCACTCACAGATGAAGCGAATAAGGCTGTTATCTTGTAACTAGGCCTGTGACTTGCCAACAACCTGCCGATACAATAGGTGTCATGATATATCGCAATACTGTAAGCTACACAATATATTGATGTACTAATAAATCATATTTTGGGAAATTGTCATAGTACTAAAAACACCATGATTTCTATTAAATCTGAAGAAAAGTTGATTTTTATATCCAATTAAAGAGTGGGATCCGAAGACGGCGGCAACACTGCCATCTAGTGTTGAGAGTCGATACAGTATTGCAAAACACAATATTGCTAAACTTTAATATACCAATATTTTTGTTCTTGTAGGCAACATGCTGGATGTGGGCGGGATGGTCAGCATGAAGATATGAGTCACTTTGATGGTCAGATAGTCCTGAGTTGGAGTGTCTACCAAAGGCAAGGCTTGTGGAGGTGTTAAGGGGTGTTAAGGGGTGGTTACAGGAGCGCTGCCAGCTATCCAGTTGCAGTGCCTATGCTAACACCTGTCCGCTGTCAGAATTGCCTACAATGGGCACACCACTGTCTGGACTGGACCTTGGGGCAATGGAAGAAGGTGTCCTGGTGTGATGAGTCCTGTTTTGCTTTTGGGAATGTGTGTGTGTGTGTGTGTGTGTGTGTCTGTTAAAGGGGCAGTGGATCCATTTTGCAACTGACAGGAGGTAAAAGATCTGCTGGAAAGTCTTGGAGCAAGATACCACGGGACATCTTCTGAGATTGCCGCGCAAATGACCATCAGCATGTTAGGTAGGTGGTCTTAATGTTTTGGCTGATCTAAAATTCTTAATGTATTGTACATACATACACATACACACCCTAGCCTCCATCCAAGCACAGCTTTAACAGATGGTAAATAACCACTCACCCTGGCTGGCGCTGAAGTTCTCAAAGGGGTCTTCCCCTTCAGTCAAGGCAGGTGGGTTGGGGTCTTCATCACCGGACAGTCGGGTCTCAGTCTGCTCTGACTGGATCGAGCCGTGAGCCTCCCCACCGTCATCATCCATCAGAGGCTCCTCCTCCTGACCCCTGACCCGGCGCAGGGCTGTGTGCTCAGGGAGGGAGTCCAGCGGGGGGATGTCCCAGTACAGCAGCACCACCACACACTGAAGCAGCAGCCACATCCCACACATGAACAACTAGAACAACATGGAGGAGTGTTAGAGCTATATACTCTATATTTAGCCTGTCCTGAACCTTCCACACTGATAAAAGCTCATCGTAAGTGTAGTTGTAAACACGTCAGGGCCCACAATTTACAACCGTCTGACTGAGGGGGCAACACTACTGGTGCTGTAGCAATAGCACCACCCGCTGATATAACGCCAACCTGCTGATTCACTGATTTCACCTCTTATATACAGCATTAAAATTATACTGATCTACTTCAGGCTCAATTCTCTATTTCCATTTTTTTAATGATTGCTCTCCTGTTATATGCATTTACACACTTTTTTTTTTTTTAAACAAACTGTAAATTTAAACAGTAAAATTATTAAAAATAGACAGCAGCTCACGTAATTCATAAAACGTACATCATAATTTAAGAAAATGCCTATTGTAAACAGTAATTATGTCTAGGTATATAATAAATAATATTGAAATTGAAAGGTAATTGTTATATATAAAACTAGTGTATAAGTTTGTATATAATACATCTTAATCCAGCAATTATTTTTCTTGTTTCATGTGTTTTTGTAGACACATGCTAAATAATATAATCACATTTCATACAGATTTATTAGATATTTTAGATATTTCTATATTGCTATTATATATTTATTTTTATATTATATACTTTATTATTAAAGTAGTAAAATCTAAGATATGCATATATTTACTCTTTGCAAAATGAGTAAAAATTTTCTTTATTATTATTATGGCTGTTTATGTTGATATGTATGATGTTATAAAAAATGTATATCTCTAAAAAGGCACTTTACATATTAGATATATAAAGATATGTTAATAAAACACATATTTAAACACATTTTACTAATGTAGATACATTTATTGTTATTGCCATTTTTAAAATACTTATTGCTATTAAGTAAACAATACTCAAATATATATTTACAGTTATAGTGTTTACTTTAAGTATTTGTTTGTTTATGTATTGTTTGTTTATGTAACTGCTGCGACGCCCTTTACCCTCTCTGCTCCCCGGGCGCTGGAGTTGGCTGCCCACCGCTCTGGGGGTGTGTGTGTGTGTGTGTGTGTGTGTGTGTGTGTGTGTGTGTGTGTGTGTGTGTGTGTGTGTGTGTGTGTGTGTGTACTCACTGCCCCTAACACGTGTGTGTGAGTGTGTGTTCACTACCACAGATGGGTTAAATGCGGAGGACACATTTCGCTGTACACTGTACAGTGACAAATACGTGCACCTTTACCTTTTTTTTTTATTGTTATTAATAGCTATCAAAAATGATCTTGAGTTCAGCAATTTGTTGTTTTGTACTGTCACACATTTATTTATTGCTATTAAATTAATGATAACATGAAAAAATAACTGAAGACTATATCAGAAAACATTTCTGTGCTTGGTTTTAAATTAAATTAAATTAAATTAAAATCCCTTGATGTCTGATCAAATGTGAGCTAGATGTGCTCTTACCCCTGGTGATGTGTACTTATTCACAATAAACGGTCCCAGTTTAAAATTGCACAGTCGCAAGAAAATGTTGAACGCAGGACCTGGATAAAACAATATGGGATGTCAGGAGAGCAGCAGCAAGTTATTATATCATATAATTCAAATGAAATCCTCAATATACTACAACCTGCTGATATTCAGATTTAATATAATAATAATAATAATAATAATAAACACTGCTTGTACTTGTGCTAGGACTGACCAATCAGAAGTCCGGCCTGACGACAAGCCATCACAGCAGCGAAGACTCGAGCACGTTCCTCAGGGAGAGTGGTCCGGGTCAGGAAACCGAAAATGGAGGAACCAGCACCGGCTCCGATGCCTAAAGGGAAGAGCAGGTCAGTCATGTTGCATAAGATCGATCAGGCTAATGTAATAGACATCACCTTTTAGCTACATACCAAAGAATTTGCCCCGCCCACTGGTGAGTGGGGTGACTTACATATAAATGAGAGGTTGATGTGGGGAAAACAAGAAACTTATGAACTCCTTACCTGCAACAAGCCGGCTAGACAACAAAAGCCATTTCGAGTATCCCATAAAATACATGAAGTTCCCTAGAGCACACAAACACACTGTCAAAAGGGCTGACATATCCTGCTTTAGAAATCCCCTAACTTTAAAAAGACTGGTCACTCTGCTGAAAAATCCAGAATAAGCCCAGATTTCGCAGATTTGGTAGCTGGCCTATGCTGATGGTCTATGCTGGTCTTTGATGGTCAGGGTGGTTGAAAAGCTGGTCATCCAGATAAAAACATACCCAACAAGCTGGATGACCAGCTCTTGGCCAGCATAGCATGGGCTTGCTGACCTTGCAGGTCATGCTGGTCAACCAGCGTGGTCAAGCTTGGTCATACTGGTGGATCAGCTAAACCATTTAACAACTCAAAAACCCCATGCTAGTCAAGTCATCCATCTTAAATGGCTTGACCAGGTCTCAGCAGGGCTCCATGCTCTTCAGAATGTAGCAAAGGTTGTTGGTACTCACCTACAATCTCAAAAACATTGGAGAAAAGGATGATGGTCTTTGTAGTGCGCGTCCTGTCGGACCAGTGCCCGAACAGCGGCCCTGAGAGCAGCCCGCTGAAGCTAAACGCTGACAGACCCAACCCAAGGAAATAGGCTGGAGCGTCCAGGATCTGCAGATACTTCCATATGGTGGGTAGGATAACGGCTTAAAGAGAGAGACAGACAGATAGCTAATAATGTTATTGTAATTTTAATGATGATTTGGCAATACTGTCAAGCTTAAGGCTTTAATAAGAGCAGTATTTCCCTATATTCCTGCACCTAGTCCCATGCTTTTCATCCATTTCAACTGTCCATTTTTGGTGAGCCTGAGCCCACTGCAGCCTCAGCTCAGCTCAGGTCTTGGCGGACAGAAGTGGAACCCTCAAGGTTGGACGTGTTAATGTGCATTCTGAGATGCCGTTCTGCTTTTACAGCTGGACAGAGTGGTTATCTGAGCTACTGTAGCCTTTGTGTTAGCTTAGCCTTACTGTAGTCTGGCCATTCTATGTTGACCTCATCAACAAGGTGTTTCTGTCTGCAGAACTGCCCACTGCTCGCTGGATGAGTTTTCTTATTGCACTATTCTGAATAAACTCTAGAGACTGTTCAGTCCTACTAACACAAACAATCAGGCCATTGGTTAATTAGATACGTGTGTGAATGACTGTGTCCCCAATAAAGTGCTCAGTGAGTGAATATTTTTTATGACTGGTAGCTGGTTTCAGATGGTCTATGCTGGTCATTGCTGGCCAGGATGGTTGAAAAGCTGCCTCGTCCAGATAAAAACATACCCAAAGCTGGATAATCAGCTCTTGGCCAGCATAGCATGGTCTTGCTGGTCAACCAGTATGGTCAAGCTTGGTCATACTGGTTGTCTAGCTTGATGAGGTTGTGAACGCTGGTAGACCAGCTAAACCATCAAAATCAAACAGCAAGTATACTCTATGCTTTCAAGAGCTAGCAACACTTTAAATATGTCTGCATGGTCAATAAAGTTTACTTAATTAAATTACCTATAATTAAAATACCTATAAAGTGAAATACAAGCTACAAGATTATTTTGCAAATGATCTATTAGCCCTCTTAGTCTTTTTCTATAAATACTGCTAAACATCAGTACGTTTCTTGACTGCGTGGTCCCTCAGTAGTTAGGCCTGACTGTGGGAGTGAAGGTAAACGCAGCTGCTCTTACTGAAGCCTCAAACCAAACAGCGAAACACACACTTACCATATTCCACCCCACTCAAGAAAAACAGCAGGCCAATTGTGAGAAATGACAGTTCCCTCTTACGCCGGTAATCCATCAGTACAGGCATTTTTCCCCGCTCCTCCTCACGTCCTGGGCTCCATTTTTGCTGCTTTGTGTGAGGAAATAGGGTCAAATTGGAGACATGATGTTGTGCATTAGCAGCACAGGAAGGCATCCAGGCACTTCCAGCAGGGGGCGCTGCAGCTACTCCATCTTCCACTCCTCCTCACTCCATTGGTGGACTTTGTAAAGGTACAAACACCAAGAAAAAGCATGTTCTCCACTCAGATGAACTTGATGAACAGAAGCATTAAACCTTGCTTTCCTGCCTAGAGTGGCCCGAGAGCTGCTTCAGCTGCAGGCTAAAGGGCTGTGAAACATTAGCCTGAGCAGCAGGTTGGTGCATGTATTATTAATGGTGCTAAAAGAAAGATGAGTTGTAATTGGACTCCCTGAAATAGTTGTTTTAATTTAGCCTGCTTAAGGCTACACACTGCGGATGAACGGACTAATCTGTAAATAATATACGGGGAATATCTGCTAACAGAGTTTTGGTTATGCATATTAAATACCTGTAAGAATTCCAGAACTCATGAACCCAATTTAATACGATGAAACGCCTTGAAACAGTGAAAGTTCTTAGAAAGCTTCGCCCATACAGCTTATTTCACTTAGGCTATAAAAAAAGGCTATAAAAATAGCTTTTAATGCATTTCAGAAACCAAATCCCTCATATTTATATGGACAGATGAGGAAATCAAGAAAACTCTGAAGGTGGCCTGTGGTATTTGGAACATCAAAAACATCAACAGCAGATCCCTTAAGTCCTTTACGTTGTGGGGATAGGCCTCCATGAGCATCAGTAAACCTTGGGGTCCATTCATTCATTAGTTGTCCTTCTTTGGTCCACTTTGGTAGATACTGACCCCAGCATCCCAGAAAAATCACATAAGACCTGCCTGATGTTTTGAAGGGTGTTCGGTCCCGTCACCTAGAACATTACAGTTTGGTTCTTGTCCTAGTGTCTCAGATTTGTACGCTCACCCAGTTTTCCTGCTTCCACCACCTCCATCACCTTTAAGAACTGACTGTTCACTTGCTGCCTAATATGTAGATCCCACCCCTCGACGGGTGCCATTGGAACCTGGATAATCAGCATTATTCACTTCATCAGTGGTTTTAATGTTTTGGCTGATTGGAGTATAACATGGTCCAGGCTTGGCTCCACCACATTATGCATCACAACAAGTCTGCATATATTTGATGTTTATTTCTTTTCTTCTGTTCTTAATAATAACGATTTCTAGCAGGGCCAGCCCTAGCCTTTATTGAGGCCCTAAGCGGATTTTCATTTGGAGGCCCCCCACATCACCACCTCCGCACCAGATGCTGCATCATTTCATAGGGAGAGAGATATTGTGCAATACGCTGAAGTGCTCAGGCCTTAATCCACCCCCCAAATTTGTCCAACAGTGGCAGCAGCCAACAGCAGGAATTTAACAACCTAGTATTGGTGAGCCAACTATGAAAATAAATTAATATGAAAATCATTTTTACCTGTGTAATACTATTTAGTTTTATTATTCAATGTTATTAAAAAAAAAAAAAAAAGAAAGAAATATCAGAAAATCACATTCTGATTTTTAAAGAATTTATTTGCAAATAATGGTGGAAAATAAGTATTTGGTCACCTACAAACATGCAAGATTTCTGGCTCTCACAGACATGTAACTTCTTCTTTAAGAGGCTTCTCTGTCCTCCACTCATTACCTGTATTAATGGCACCTGTTTGAACTCGTTAACAGTATAAAAGACACCTGCCCACAACCTCAAACAGTCACACTCCAAACTCCACTATGGTGAAGACCAAAGAGCTGTCGAAGGACACCAGAAACAGAACTGTAGACCTGCACCAGGCTGGGAAGACCTCTGAATCTGCAATAGGCAGCAGCTTTGTGTGAAGAAATCTACTGTGGGAGCAATAATCAGAAAATGGGAGACCTACAAGACCACTGCTAATCTCCCTCGATCTGGGGCTCCACGCAAGATCTCAGCCCGTGGGGTCAAAATGATCACAAGAACGGTGAGCAAGGTCCTGGAGTGGCCTAGCCAGTCTCCAGATCTCAACCCCATAGAAAACCTTTGGAGGGAGTTGAAAGTCTGTGTTGCCCGCCGACAGCCCCAAAACATCACTGCTCTAGAGGAGATCTGCATGGAGGAATGGGCCAACATACCAGCAACGGTGTGTGCCAACCTTGTGAAGACTTACAGAAAATGTTTGACCTCTGTCATTGCCAACAAAGGATATATAACAAAGTATTGAGATAAACTTTTGTTATTGACCAAATACTTATTTTCCACCATTATTTGCAAATAAATTCTTGAAAAATCAGATCAGTGTGATTTTTCTGATTTTTTTTTTTTTTTTTCTCATTTTGTCTCTCATAGTTAAGGTCTACCTATAATGTGAATTACAGGCCTCTCTCATTTTTTAACTGGGAGAACTTGCACAATTGGTGACTGACTAAATACTTTTTTCCCCCCATGGGTATTAGCATGTTGACATTCTGTGGGAAGACACATAGCATAGCAATGTGATTTAGTGTCTCTGTTATCCAATAAACTGTCATCCCACGTGATCGTGGCAGAAAATGACCTGGGGTCGCTTCAGAAACCACTCTAAAGTGGCCTCAGCTCTGCCAGTCCTGGTGAACGCTACAGGGCTCAAGATTATTATTTTGGGGAATACAAACATGGTCTTTATAACCATTAATAAGGTCTGAAAAAAGCTGACTCAACCTCGTATGTATTAACGTTTTGAAGAGTGCTGAATAATATGACCTTGTGCTAAGGTTTAAGGCTAACAGTTGGAAAAGCAGGCCTGTCGACAGCTATTCGTATCACGCTAGGCCCATTTAGCCTTGGGAGATATGAAAGCTAAGCAGGTGTAGCTCCACAGCGCTGCTTTTGAACACTCCGTGGTTTTCGAAACATCAACATTTCATGAATAAAACATGAAACTTTGAATTAAAAGCTGATGAATTATTCAAGCCCTGTAGCATTGATAAAGTGAGAGCGCGGGAGTTTTGTCACTCTGGGAAGTCTGTCTACTTTGGCGTTTGCTAATTAATTATTATTATTTTTCTTAGTGCTCATGAGACTGAATTCATGGAGCCAGCGAACATGGCCAGCAGAAAGAGGAAGGCGACCTTTTGGGGTAAGATATTGGGCTGTGGTTGAGTTCTGAGACTTTTCAGCAGATTTTTCCAGATGTTGGTTCACAGATCATTTGCCAGAGGTTTCTTCTAAAGGGTCGAATGGGTGGTGATTCACAGTCATAATAACAGGGAAGCTGGTGTTTCTCAACATCTCGTGTTGATTGACTTTGACTGAGATACTGACACGAGTTGTACCACGAGTTGCCTGTTTATTAGGTACATCTAGCTTATGCTTGCCCCCATTGGCCATTATAGCAGTTACTTACAGTTACGTACACATGCAAGGTGCACCACAGTGATGTAAACAGTCGTTCAGAGTGGATTTAAAGGGAAGTAGATCATTGTCGAGAAACATATTCAGAGGTTGACACAGTTTTTTTTTTTTTTACAGTGGTGGTGTGTGGAACTAGGAATCACAAATGGAGACAATTTATTTAGTGTATTTACTATCGAAACCCACCAGGTATCCTTTTCTTTGGGTATTTTGCATTAACCTGCCTTGCATGTTCCCTTATAAATACATATTGGGCAAAAACCTTATGGTAAATCTATGGTAAAACAGTGTCTCAGTCGCAGTGTATTTATAACCATTCAGTGTTGTGACCGTTGTGTGTATGTACCTTTTCTAGACGTCTGCTTCCGTTCACCACCACTGTGAACAGCACTGCCTTCAGGATGGAGTTTACATGGTTTACAGAAATGTTTTTTTAATTTATGTCGAGATTTTGGACAATTGGTGGAATTCTCCTATAAACATCCTGTAGACTTTCATCATTGGTCAGTTTTACACCACAGAACTGCTCTGGGCTGGATATTTCTTGGTGATGGACACAGCTGTGCCTGATATCCTCGCACAGGCTCTACACAAACCCCCATGAACCCCAGCTGAGAATGGTCCCCCACCCAAATACAACAGTGGTCCTATGGTGGCCCTTTCTATTGATGGACAGGGTGTAGATCCTTTTAAGTGTGTGTTTCTGATAAAATGGCCAGTGGGTGTAAGGTAAGTGGACCTAACAGACAGGTAACTGTGTAGGTAGATGATGCTCTGCAAATGTGACTATACTGCCAGTTGCAGTAATAGTCCCATTGGACATAATTACCGCCTTCCCTGGCTGTGGCTGTTCCTATAGAAACCCCTGCCTGTAATACCTAGCACAGGTAAAAACAGGCCGCTCCCAAAGTATCCTCTGCCGCACCTTACGGAGACAGTGCGAACTGGAGACAGCCGGACGCCGCTCTGCTCCTCTTAGTTCGGTTCTGTAGCCTGTCCTGTGCTGGCTGGGGTCAGGCAAGCATGCTTCTGAACCCGTCCCCCCGAGGATCCTTTAGCGTCCCCGTTCACATTAACCTGCACAACGCTCGGCGGAGGCGCACACGGTAAGGGGGAAGTCGCGAATTCTTCGGCCTGTCTGCCGTTAGTCCCTCACTACTTGCCTCTTTATCACTGACTTTACTGAAATTCGTTCTGTTTGAGGGCAGACGTTGATGTCCTTGTTAGATACAGGACGGTGGTGGGCTAATTATTAGCTACTGTAGTAACCTGACTGTGATTTATTTAAGCTGGACACCTTATTTTTCCAGTAGTGGTGAATTGTGAGAGTGGAAAGAACCTTTACATGAAGTGAATTGATTATTTTTTTGGACCTTTAAAAGGCTATTTGCTACGTAACAGTGCCATAACCACTCGTTCTGTTAGCATACATGCTAAAAACATTATTAGCTACGCAATAAAAATACATGTGTTCTATGGCACTACTTTTACTGAGTACTCCATCTTTAATGTGACTGCTAATTATTTACTTTGCTCTGCTAGCATGCTAGTTAGCAAGCTAAAAAGGCTACACAGCTAACAAGAACAAAGACAAACATGATGCACAGTTTCAAACCAAAGCTTACGGCCAGACCAGGCACTTTTTCACGTTTTTATATATATATATTTTGTTTAAATTTTTCATATAAGGCTAGCTAATTAGCATACTGAGGCTCACCGAACTGAGGGTTTCCAGTATGGAAATAGTCTCAGGACTTTTAAGTAAATGGCCTTGGTCCCGAAGACCAGAGTCCAGTCCTACAGTATTCCTGGGAAGGTTCTGGGAAGTTACCCACTTGTCCACCTGTATTTGTATGGTGTGTCTCTGTAAGCTCTGTGTCTTCCTCAGGGAGCTGATGCAATACTCCGCCAGTTCTCAGTGGAGAAGGAACAGACCTGGAGAAAAGGCCAAGGCTCAGGCTCCTGTTTCAAGTGTGGGAGAAGAAAGGGCCATACTGTTGGGATTCACCATGATTGCCTTCTCCATCCTCATGTACTTTGTGGTTGGAATTGTTGTTGTGAAGCCAAGTTTCCACAGGTACGGTGCAGAACCTACTTGTAATCCAAATATAATGTAGCGTGATGCGCTAGCTTCTGTTGCTTTTGCCCCACAGCGACTGGGGAGAGGCCACCAACTGCTCATTGATCAAGGCCGAGCTTCTAATGGGCTTGACCAGTTACCCATGCCTGCAGGTCTTTGTGGACATCACAGCTTTTGGGAGAAGAGCACGGCTACACTATGATGAAGTGGTGGTGAATCTAAACCCTGAGGTACTCCTGTCAAACCCTTATTCACTGGTAATCTACATGGACAAAAGTATTGGGACATGTTTCTGTTGAAATCAAGGGCATTAAAAGAGCTTTACTGCTTTTATTGGAGTAACTGTTTTACTGTACAGGGAGGGCTTTTTGCTATATTTTGGAGGAGCATTGCTGTGAGTATTTGATTGATTGCATTCAACGACAAGTGTTTGTGAGGAAGAACTTCCCAACTTGTCTCAAAAGCATTGGATGATGCACCATCCTTCATCCCAGAGAACACAGTTCTTCCACTGCTCCACAGCCCAATGCTGGGGGGCTTTATACCCCTCTAGCCCACGCCTGGCGATAGGCAGCATGGTGCCAATAGGTTCATGCTTATTTGCTCTAGGGAGTCCTATTCTATCGGCAGTACTTCTCTCTAGGATCTAGGCAAGCTCTGCAAGTAGCTACTGTTCTCTCAATCACCTATCTCTTTCCCTTACAGTGTTTCTACACCCCTAAAAGCCAACAGAACAAGTCTGAGCTGGTGGAGGAGGCCCAGAAAATCACAGAGTTCTGGCTCAGCAAGCAAGGGCAGGTTGTGAGGTGCCACCCCAGCATGGGTAGACATCCTGAAGATGTGATCCTGAACAGGAGGTACACCCTGCATCTTGCCCTCCAGTGCCTGGTGTGGCCCAGCCTCATGCTGTTTGGAGGGGGCCTGTTGGTCGGACTGGTCAAGCTCACTCAGTGCCTGGCTCACCTCTGCACCGAAATCAACACCAGAGAGGGAGGGGAGGGGGGTCAGGCCATGCTGACTCAGGGCAAACTCTACCATCTGCTGAGTTGCAGACCAGGGAGTCCCAGCATAGAGCAGGACCCAGGCAGCTAGCATCCTAAAGCCGTCTTGTACCTACAAAGATGTGCTATTTGGCTGGAGATAATGGTTTTAAGACCGGAGACAACAAAAGGACGCATGTCAGGATCATGCAAGGTTTTATTCGCCGAAGGAGGATTTACAGAGTGTAAATGTGTAGAGGCATCCTTGAAGAGGCATTACTCTAAGAGGTGTCTATGGCAGTTTTCTAAACAAGACAGTTCAGCATGGCTAGATCCAACGGTTGCCCTATAGCGGAGCATCCTGTAGTTGGTACATAGCTTGCAGTTGCCAAAAGGCAAGCGAGCTCTACATGAGTCCTGCTTGTGGCAGTATACCTCAAACAACTAATCTCAATCATAGCTAGTGATAAGAACCAATTGCAGCCAATAAGCAACATTGTGATTAGAACCATTTTTTCTTTAGTCAGGGTGAAGTCTCTTGAATAACTTTGCTGGCAACTAGGACCAATCGCAGTCTGGGGGCAGGGCTGTCTCAGGATAACTTTTCTGGTGATTAAGACCAATCACAGTCTGGGGGAGGGCATGTAACATATAAGGTGGTGATTAGGACATATGTCATAGTCATGGGGTGGTCCCAGAACAAAGATTAGGACCAGATTAGGTCTCAGATTAGGACCAGTCACAGTCAGGGGAAGGTCTCTTAATAAACAAGGTGGTGATCAGGACCAAATGCAGTCTGGGAGGTGGTCTCAGAATAACATTGCTGGCAATTAGGACCAATCATAGTCAAGGAGAGGTCTCAGATTAGGACCAATCACAGTCAGGGGGAGGTCTCAGAATAAAGAAAGTGGTGACTATGAGTTCTGATCAGCATCTGGTGCAAACTGTAGGACCTCAAACTAGCATGTTGTTTTAGCTAAAAACACAGATGTAACATGGTGTTAATTTGCAATATACTGCCAGTTTGGTTTAATGAGGTCTGTAATTTTACAACAATTGTAATTACTATTATAAGTGTTCTTCCCCCAGTCTAGCAGGTCACTCCAAAGAAAATAGCAAGGAACTTTGGCCTAGCCTTCTAACTTGAAAGCAACAAACCTGATTTCAGTTTAGACCCGCTAGTAAGTTCTGTTACTTACGTAACTTTGTCATTCTGACTTCCTGGCTCTATTTGCCTGACAGGTAAATATTGTGTATAGAACATGTAGCTAAATAGCCGACTAAATGCTCATTCAGTCAGATAGCTTATGCTATAGCTCTGGCTAACCATATTAGAGCATGGGCTCTTCCCCTTGAGAGAATCCTACAAGGGTAACATTAATTAGTTTGTTGTTAGCTGATGGTGGCTAGTCAGTTAGCTGGGTCAGCCTGCTAATGTCATCAAGTTTACTTGTAAAGTGGCAAATAATTACGACTCAGTGAAGGCAGCATTCAGGCATTCTAACATGGCCACGTGCATGGGTTTTGGGGTTGTCTGTGGAGTCTTATCTATAGGAGGCTACTTGCCATTTAAAGGAGAATTCAAATATATAGTCTGACAATGAGTTTAGTCCCTCTCACTAAGAAATTATTGAATATTATAAGGTATAGCTTATACCTGGTAACCTCAGTTATGATTGTCTCGTAGACATAGAGCATAGTTAATAATGAGGTTAGTCGGAATAGTTGCCTTTTAGCACTTGTGCTAAAGAGAGTTCCCCACGAAACTACCAGACATCCACAACCTTCAGCCAGTCTGGTCTCTTGTCCACTCTTCTCCACCGTTTCAGTAGCTAGTCCATCACAATCCAAGACTCAAGAGTTCAGTCACTTGGGCATCTTATTGATGTGCTCACACAGTATCGAGAGGTACTGGGTGAGTTTGACCATGAAGATAATGAGGCTTCCTCCAGCCAGCATGCAGGAAGGCCAGAACAGGGAGTAGAAGATGGCGCTTGACCCGTACAGTCGGCTGAGGAGAATACTGCCCTTCTGCTCCTCGGGGTCGTAAAAACATCTGACCTGCTGCTGCACCTTGAGCTTCTCGGAGATGTTCACCATCATGACCTGAACGGCCACGTGGTCCTTCTGACACTTTGGGATGTAGAAGCACTGTGGAGAAACACACAAAAACGGATTGAGACATTGACGGAGGGTGTTTTGCATAAAGACAATTAAAAAAATATAAGGGTTTAACGCATGATGACGTGTCCTCGTTGATGTGATGCTGGTAGGATGGCCATAGGACAAGGTCCAGGTTTCAAAATGACCTGCTACTTTTACAACTACTAAGCTATGCAACTATTTTGGGCCGTGTTTATTGAGAACAGTGGGTCATACAGTGTCAGAAACCATAGTAATCGAGTCTATTAGAGAAGATAGTTTTGACATTTTGGTGTCTAACAAACAACAGAAGTCAATAGAGACCCAAATCTTTTCCATGCCCACACACTTCTTTCGACCCTCTCAAACCCACATCCCAGTCTTTCTTCTTTAAGGTCCTGCAGACTTGCTGATGTGGTTTATGACCCAGCAGGCACAAATGCCTCCTTGCACCCTCTATAAGTGGGTAGGATGGCCCTCCCTCTTCCCCAATCGTTTAGCTTGATGCTAGCCAGTTTGGACGTCTGTTAGCTGATTTAGAAGAATGGGCAGTTAGTGTTCTCCCACCATGTTGAGCTTCAGTGGTGTTGTGTTCGCGGTGGAGCTTCATTCAGTCAGGAGAATCAGTCAGATTCTGTGGGGGTTCAGTATTTTACACACCTGTTATCTAAAAGCACTGTTTCTAGCATTCAGCTACACAGTGGAGCGTTGTAAACATTCAGAGCCTGCAGTAAGGTGGTGTGTTTTTATTAGGGATGCACCGATCCAGCTTTTTCAGTTCCGATACAGATCGTAACTTTGCATATCTGTCGATACCTGATACCGACCCGAAACCATTGTTGAATTAATAAACCGTATATATCTCCCCATGTGAGAGAGACTTAAGGTATCCGTATTGACGTAAACATTACTTTACTAACTTTGTAAAACAAACTGTAACAAATTAACAGATATAGATATAACTGATTGAAAGTTGATAAATAGCAGTCAAGTACAATCAATCTGAGTTTTAAATATTTGGCATAATTCAAAATAAAACGGATTCTCAGGTTCAAGCTGCTAGATAAGTAACTTGGTCAAACATTAAACACTGCAAACATATAAACATTTAGTGCAGTCTCACCAACCAATTAAAGTGAAAGGATCGATTCCATGGATTGGCCTAATTATCCGATACCTATTTCAGCTAATTTTGTTAATATTGTGACCGATATCCAATCCTAATATCGGATCGATGCATCTATAGTTTTTATGCAAAACATTTGGGTTGACTGTTGACTTCTAGTGTTTGCTAGCAAGGTTAGCCTCATAGCTCCAGTTTAAAACTAAAGGGGCAATTTAGCATTGTGCCAATAAGTATGGGCTTCTAAAAGAAGCCAAACCCTTTCTTGAAGCAGCCTGACCTCAGAGCTGATGTCCTGCGTCTCCTCGTTGTGGGACAACAACCCTACGCGGCCTGTGGCGTTGATGCTGACGTAGACCTGCAGGCACGGGTATTTGGAGCTTCTCCAGCAGTCTGGACCACAGCTGTAGGAGCAGTTGACCTCCATGGTCAGGGAGGAGTTCAGTATAGTGCAGATGCTCTCCTCAGTCCACACACTGGACCATCCGTGGTTCATCAAGGAGAAAATATACTGTCAAGCAAATCTGTGTTTCAAACTATTGAAGCAGGTGTGGGTTGCAATTTGGAGCACAGTGATTACAGACGAACTACTTTTAAAACGTTCTACTTACTAAAGCTCTCTACTGAAGACGCAATATGGACTCAGACCCTCCAGACTGGACTTAAACTCACTTCCTATAGTGACACCCTATTGGACCTGAACCACAGATTCCAGGTTGAGGTAACATCCCAGATTGATGCCCTGAAGATTCAGACTTAAACCTCTAGCTCAAACTTGTCTAGGACTAGCACTCAGGCCAGCATTCGTCTCTGCATCCAAGAGACTCAAGACTGAGTCGGACTAGCATTCAGGACTTGACTTGGGCTTGCATCCCAGAGACTCAAAACTCGACTTGGACTCAGCCCAAAGATTTGAGACTTGAACTCTGATCCCAAATATCTGACTCTGAGATTTTGAACTCTGATAAACCACAGAAGCTTGACTAGGATTAAACTCAGGACTCATAACCCCAAAGACTTGAGACTCTACTTGGTCTTACACCAGAGACTTGACTTGAATTCACACCCCAGAGACTAAAGACTTCACTTGGGCTCACATTGCAGAGACTCAAGACTCCATTTGTCTCTGCATCTCAAGACTCGATTCAGACTTACAACTCAGATAATCAAGACTTGACACTGACAGCCCAGAGACTCAAGACTTCGTTCGTCTCTATATTCAAGAGACTCAAGACCTAGGTCAAAGACTTGAACTCACATCCCAGATATCTGACTCAAGTCTCAAATCTTCAGGGTGTGAATCTATCTCTGATTAACTCTGAAGATTCAGGCTTAAACCACAAAAGCTCAATTCGAACTAGCTATCAAGACTTGACTTTGGCTCACACCCCAGAGACTTGAGGCTTGACTCGGTCTTGCAACTCAGATAGTCAAGTCTTGACTTTACCCTGACAGCCCAGAGACTTAAGACTCAACTTGGACTTGCACTGCAGAGATTTAAGACTTGAGAGTTGACCCTGGACTCCTAAAGCTTGACTCTGACTCTTATGAAGTCACTTGTGCACATCTACACTCTCTAAACTTGCCTCAAGATTCTTTGCCTAAGAGCTGTATGGGTGGTGCTGAAGAAGGTTAACCAGAACATGTTCCTGCTACCTGTCAGTGTAGGAGCGCACCATGGTGATGCAGAGCACAAAGTACATCATGATGGAGCAGAAGACCATGCTGAGGCCCAGCAGAATGGCTCTGTCCTCTCCGGCCTTTAGAGCCGTCTCCGTCCGCTTCTTCTCCATCAGCTCATAGCCCCAGAACCTCTGATAAATACTCCTACATCAAAGAAGTGAAGACAGGCCCAAGCAGCTTTACAAGACCAATGACGTAATTACCCATCAGAGGTCACAGATATCTGCAGTAATAATTGTAACTTTGCAGATTCTAAACTTTCAAATTAGGCTCAAAAAGTAAATGGAATAATGTGATAATTGGGCTCAAGGTTTTCCAGATCTCAATTTATCTGAAGTTCTAAAAGAAAACTACTTGAAATGTCTAAAATACACTTTTATCTGCAAAATTATCCGTTTTGAAAACCAATTTATCTTCAGCATTTCTGTTGGTCTTAAAAACAAGTGTCAAGCTTGTCTTTAAGACTATAAAAACGCTGCATTCAGCAACAAGGATTCGGTACCACGTACCTTTTCTCTTCAACAGGACCAGCAGCTTTCCTCCCCGTCACAAAGAACATCTTCCCTGATGTCCCGCACTGAGAGGGGCTCCGAAGAGAGTTCCGGAAAGACCTGCAGGAAAAGCAGTCACCTAAGCAACGTTCACACACCCCCTGTGTCGCTCACCATTCGTGGTCCACCTCCCACAGACATCTCTGTGTAGGTCAGTGAAATGAAGCCCAGTTCCCAGCCCATGCTCTACTCTAATGAAATTAACAGTTCAAAACCAAGCAGCTCAACAGTAGAGTAAGAGTAACAGTTCGATGCCAAAAACTCACCCACAACTCTAACGTTAAGAAAAGGTTCTCCAAATGTCAGGAGGAAATGTTCTCGGAGTAGCATTAATGTAGCATAAAGTTTTTTTAATGGCGTCAACACGCTTAACATTCTAGGGATGTGTATTTGAAATGTTGCCTAAATGTTTTGAATGTTGAGTTCTCCCACTGCTCCCGATACAAATGAATGTTCTTGAAAATGTTATTTTAACCTCGTTTTTACCAATAACATTTCCCAGAGCTTTACATCTTTACCTTCTTAGCACCATTAATTTACATTTGAAATATTTTCATTTATTTCCCTAACATTTTTTTTTTTAAGTCGAAGAATGTACATGAGTACGTTACCTTAACCCCATCTGCACAACCAATGTAATGTTTTAAAGTCAGTTTAGAAAGTTCCTGAATGTTCAAAGTGTTCAGTGTTTAGTTTTCCTTTTTTTTTAAGGTAGAAGGAAGTACTCGAAAACCAGAAATGTTTTTCAGGGCCAACCTCACTTGCACCAACAATTCAATTGTCTAAAATGTTGTTTTGGAGCGTTTCCAGAACGCTCAGAATGTCTTCATTTTTCTAAATGCCTGAAGTACATTCCTGACAACCTCACTTTCACTAGGAATGTTTGTGAGAGTGGTACCGCAACCTCATTTGACCCAACAATTCAAAGCTATAATCTCTTAGATTTGGAACGTTCTCTGAGCTACTAGTTTTCCTAATGTTCCATTTTTAGTTAGAAGTGCGTTCCTGATAACCTCCCTTCCACCAGGAATGTATTTTAGAGTGTTATCTTAAACTCATTTCAACCAACAATTTAATCTTTAAGAAGTTTTCAAAATGTTTTATTATTCCATTTTTTAAGGTAGAAGGGGAGTACTTGAGAACCTTACTTTCTACCATGGTGTTATCTCAACCTCATTTGCATTTGCAGACAATTTCTCTCCACCTCAATTGCATAAAAAATTGAACAGTCTACAAATGTTGTTTTGGAACGTTCCTTGGACATTCAGAAATGTCTGGTTTTCCTACTGTTGCATAATATTCCCAAAGCATTTTTCTTAAACTAGACAAATGTTCCTGAGAACCTCACTTTTACCAGAAATATTTTTAGAGTGTTCTCAACCTTGTTTGCAACAATAATTTAATTTTTAAGAAGTTAAGAAATGTTCAAAATGTTTTAATTTTCCTTTTTGTAAGACAGAAGGAAGTACTTGAGAACCTTACTTTCTCCCATGGTGTTATCTCAACCTCATTTGCATTTGCAGACAATTTAAAGTTCTTAAAACTTTGATTTGGAATGTTCTTCATACATTTTCAACTAGAAAATATTTTCTTGAGATAGAAGAACATTCCCTCAACCTCAGTTGCACCAAAAAAGGAACAGTCTACAAATGTTTTTTGGAACGTTCCTTGAACATTCAGAAATATTTAGTAAATCTAGTTTCCTACTGTTTCCTAATATTCCCAAAACATTTTTCTTAAACTAGAACAAAGTTCTTAAGAACTATACTTTGACCAGCAATGCTTTCCAGGGTGTTCCTCATTTGCACCAACAACTAAAAGTCCTAAAAACGTATTTTAAAAAATGTTCTCTGAACTTTCCAAATGCTTAGTTTTCCCAGAAAATATGTAGAAGATCATTCTCCCAACCTCACAGGAGCATTCTTCAGAACATCACCCTAATTGCAAAGAGGTTGAGGTAAAGTTCTGCTGACGCTTTTGTAATGTAGGGAGTCCTGAAGTATTACTGCCCACTCTGTTCACGATACCATGCCTTCAGTTTCCTACTCTGCTGAAATCTTTTTTTGTCACGTGTTGACTAGGAATGGCAGATTTGTCCTCTTATGTAAAGTGATTTGTCCTTCTTTTGACTATATCATTAAAATTCACACTGCCGGCGGTCCCATAAAGTCGCTGCGCCATATTTGGATACCCTCCAGGAAGGCTGTTAATTTCGAGCTTATCCTCCAGCCACTTCGCCTTTGTAGTGTTAATCCTTCAATATCCGTCCACGCTGTAGCCGTAAATTAGGCTCTAAACATGCTAACGGAGTGCTTTTCAAAACAAGCCCCATTAATATTTATACTACAAACCTCTTGGAGTTAATAAAGCTCGCTCTCGGGGACGCCCAATCAATTTGCAAAGTTACGTACGAGTAAAGTGTGCTGCTATTCGGCTTCTAGCGTGCAGCCGCTCGTTCAGCCTGACCAGACCTATTTTTACAAGCCCCTTATGTTTACACAGTACACGGCTATGCAGAATGGTCTAAGTGCATAAGAAGTGCCGTAAAGATACATCCAACACTACCGTCACATTTAAGACCTTCAGCAGAAACAGCATAAATGATAGGTGGTACCTCTGGTGCATCGTTTCTCTCAGCCGTTGTGAACAAAAAGCAAACTTTACCCGTGAACCCTCCTTCGTAAAGAAATGCATAAGTTCCCCCTTTTGACGCTTACTCTCCAGCTCCAACACGGCCTGACTAGAAAGCTCGCTCATTCAGCAAACACTGAGCGGTCCAGTCCCCGACTCTGGGCAAACAACTCATCGCGAACACAAAGAATTCTTTATCTGGCTGGACAGCATGATGGATACGGTCATATTCATGTGCAGAACATAATAAAAGTGGTAACGAAAGACATACCTGCTGAAATCACCACCTCGGCCCTGTCAGCATGAGCTCATAGCACCTCCGCTGCTCGCGGATAAATGAGAAGTGGAGCAACACCCAATCACACTTAGCCCCCATTCATTAAAAGTCAGAGAGCTTATGCATATTTAAATGAGACCTAAGTGCTCGGTGTGAGTTATGAGGAGCGGGCTGGTGGGACGGTGACCCCAAGGGGATGAGGGTCGATGGAGCTCCATTTTAGAGATTGCCGTACTGTAAGGCAGTGATGAGATTTACTAGTTCTACAGGGTGGTATACAGCACTTGGCTGACTGGACACTTTATTAGAATCCCCCCCCCCCCCCCTTATAGCTCCACTCTGCTAGAGATGGTCCTGCCTGGATAGTTTTGAGTGATGGGCCACTCTCAACCAAGCAGTGACTTATACTAACACTCAAATATTTATGGATATGAGGCAGCAATGAGATTGACTTTCCAGCCAACGTGCTGGGGCTGACATGGGTGGAACATAGGCTAGGTGGGCTCCAGGTGGACATGGTCTCTGAGTGGGTTTACACATGCATTTACACATGCAGGACCCAGTTGGGCTTTCCAAATAGGCCCTGTCGTTTCAGCCCTCCGTAATCTCACCCAGGCCTCGTATGCAGTGTGCATCCCAATGGGGCCCCGTGTTGAACCCCTCCTGGTATGCGTTTACTTAAAACCTAAAGTGCCTAAAAGTAGAATCCGGTGCATAACCTTAGCTGCAGATGATCAGCACATGGTTAGAGAGGATTTTCTGGAGGAGCCGGTCTTATTTAAACCTCAGACATTTAGTCAGGTCTGCTCTTGATTGAACTTGAAGTGAGTGGAGAAGATAATCTATTGGCCAGATCCAGAGAGCTCTTTGAGGCCTTCAGAAAGATTGTTGTAGATGCAGAAGAGTCTGGGAAAGCGTTTAAAAAGATCTCAGAATACTTCGAAATCCGTCGTTCCACCATCCACTAAATAATTTACAAGTGGAACAACTGACCAACAAGGCCAGGTCAAGCCATCCTAGCAAGTTCAGCCCAAGAGCAGACCACAAGAAGTCTCCAACAGGTAACAGGAGACCACATAAGGTTGATCTTTATATATATATATATATATATATATATATATATATATATATATATATATATATATATATACACACACACACACACACACACACCTGGGTGAATATATAATCCTACTTTTAGACTAGTTTCAGCATCTGTTGGGTGGGTTTTCCTGGGCCTGGCAACCCTGGTGTTCAATCTGAAGGTTGGTTTAAAAGCATGTGAATTCCATGAGCCCATGAGTCCGACCCCATATTAGACCCTGAGGTGCACCATGTCTACTAGTACAGATTGTAAGGCAATGTAAGGCAAACCTGCTTTAGGTTCAGCAGGAGGGCAACACCCATCCTCCCTGTTTGTACAGTAACTCCGTCTGAAAGACGGACCATGAGCGGGAGAAATCCCTCAATGAAAAGTTTTCCTTCTCCACACAGCCTCGCACCCCTGCGGCTTCGCTCGGGGTGACTCTGAGGCGGCTGAAAAGCATTCACGATCACAGCATGCGCGCTACCTGCTCAAATCGATACCTTTCATCCAAAGCCGTCCGCTAGCGGCTCCATTTGCATGCTCAAGGTCTTCCTTCTTACCTGTATTGATGGAATCAAGCAGCCAGCAAACATGTTCGCTCGATAGCCACCCACCCTCTCCTCCTGCTGCTACTGAGAGTATGCCAGGGGCCGCCAAGGCTTTTAAAGGCCTGTTAGAGTCGCTAGAAAGATTTGTGGCTTGGAGTATTATGTGCTACAAGTTGAAAGAAACTGCAAAGGCCAGTGATTTCCTACCTAATGAACTACAAAATGGGCCCTGGCTCTCAGACTGACCTTGCTGAGTCGTTGAACTGAGGTAAAATGGCTTAAGTCATGAGAGGATGCTGAAATTAGTACTGTATAGCTTGTCTCCGCACATGTTAGCATAACATTATTATAAAAAAATCAACTATTTTAAATGAAAAGTTCACCAAAAAATCTGATCAAATTCAAATATGATGATTCATTTGTCCCCTTGCGCTAATTGCAGTACTCGCTAAAGTATATTGCAACTGCTATTGGCTGCATTTGCTACCAATACAGGCCCCACATGTTCAGGCTGCAATGTTCCTTTGGCTTTGTGCTATTAGCATGAATGCTAGTTTTTCAACTCTGTTGCTTACAGTATTTAAGTCAATACACATTAGAGTTCATCCCGCTACCATCAACTGTCATGTGATCAGTAAACACCACTGACCCAGTTCCATCGGTAGCCGGCCCATTCTAGAATTGTGGGTATGCTGTTAAAAGGATGAGATCCTTGAGGAACGTTTGGAGGTTCTTCAGTTTAAAACTGTAGAGGAACCTGTACTTTTTTTCATCTGAAAACTTTTTCTTGAAGGTTCATCAAGTTTCTGAAAGTTTCTCGAAGATCTTTTAACTTTTCATTTTTTCATTTTTTATATTTTAAGTACGGCAAGGTTTGACTCTGTTCAACTCTGTTATCGGTAACTGTTTTTACATCATTTTGTGCCTTAACCTTATGTTCTGACCTAGTTTCCACACAGAATGATCACAATCAACATATCGTTTGTTATTAAAAATTGCATGGGAGATTCATTCAGTATCTCAATCCAAGATTTGATATCACTAATTAATGTACTCTGGATTTATTCTCAATATTTGTGTTTTTTTTGTTTGTTTACAAAATTAAGTATAAGTAAGTAAGTTCCCACATTTTGTTGCAATGGCATATTCTACAGAAAAAAATATATTCTATGCAAATGACTCTATAACTGTTAATAAAGTAAACATACTTAATTATTTAATCTAAAATTCAAGCTGAATGTATGAATCAGAAGGCAAATACAGTCAATAATGTGTGGACTGTGTAGAGCATTATTAATAGTGAAACTTTAATGTAAATGGTATTACTATTATTATTCTCCAAAACCAATTTTTTTTTTTTTTTTAAATATCAAAAGATTTATCTGGGAGACATAAAAAAAAAGTACCTCCAATTCTTCAATGACCCAGCCTTAACAGTGCCTCCGCCATGTTTAACAGATGTTGTATGCTTTAATTCACTAACCCTTTCTTTCCTCAAATAAATCTTATTAAACTTTGTAAATTATTAGTATATTCATTTATATTATAAAATGTTAGATTTTGACTTACATTTTTATTAAGGGCAAACATGATTGTACACGTGATTGTTTGAAGGTTTGCTAGTCTGCTAATTCCTCTAGAGGCTCCAGGCTCTAGCTTGTTAGCATACTGAGGTTGTTTATAGCACCTCTCAAAGATGTAATACCAGCAGCAACATCGGGATAGAATGGATAATCAATTTCAGAGCTTAGTTCTTGTTCCCAGAGTCCTAAAAAGAGCATGAGGGCAGCGCTGTGTCATTGCTGACTTGCCGTTCCCTGCAGAAATCATGGCATATATACGGCAATCAGCCTTTTGGGCAGTGAAGCAGATGGAAAGATGCCTCAGTGCCTGGAGAAGCTGAAAGTGCTTTGCGCTGCAAGAATCATTTTCTATTATCTTGCTTGAGGTTGACACTGTGAGTTCTGAAAGGGCAATTTCTCCCACAAGCTGGGGATAGAGTACAATCTCTTTTAATGGCGTTTGCAGTCTTCATTCAGCTCTTGTAAGATAAGCTTGGCTGCCCCATGTAGTAAAATGTATTTCCTGCAAATGTGCAAAGGTTTCCAAATGGCCCAATAAATATACAGTACGTCACTCATAGATATGTCATTTAAATAGATGCACAAATACACATTTGAGTTCAGTCCTATAATCAACGGTCCTGCTCATGTCATTACAGTGCCTCCACCATGTTTGGCAGATGATGTGGCATGCTTCGTATTCTGAACCCTTTCTTTACTTCTCCATAATCCATTTAATCTGGGTTTAGATGACTTTTTACGCTTTTATGCCTCTATCATGCTGCTCTCTTGTTTGATTTTGCTGCTGTAAAAACTGACTTTCCCTGTGGGATAAATAAAGTGATCTATATATCTATCTATCTATCTATCTATCTGTGAATTATATCATGCATTTTTCGTCTGCATATGAAAACATATGTAAATGTTAGTATAGGTTCTAGATATAA
Organism: Salminus brasiliensis; assembly: GCF_030463535.1. Lineage (NCBI taxonomy): Eukaryota > Metazoa > Chordata > Actinopteri > Characiformes > Bryconidae > Salminus > Salminus brasiliensis. The sequence goes on along the minus strand of NC_132886.1, from coordinate 38,830,903 downwards.
TAAGGAACTTTATTAATCCCGATTTTATTTAGCAATGTTATGTTTTAACTTGTGTTCAATGTTTTTATTGCTTACCTATGACTGGCAAGTCAATGTTGACGCTTTTACTTCAGCTGAGGTATACTGTATATGAAGAAAATGATCATATGCTAATACTATTACTTCAGCTGAGGTATATCTGTGAGGAAAATACACAAATGCTAATGCTAATACCTTTACTTCAACTGAGGTATATCTGTGAGGAAAATACGCAAATGCTAATACCTTTACTTTAACTGATGTATATCTGTTAGGGTAATAATCAAATGCTAATGCTAATACCTTTACTTTAACTGAAATGTATCTGTGAGGGAAATAATCAAATGCTAATGCTAATACCTTTATTTCCCTCAGATACATTTCAGTTAAAGTAAAGGTATTAGCATTAGCATTTGATTATTACCCTAACAGATATACTTCGGGTAAAGTAAAGGTATTAGCATTAGCATTTGAGTATTTTCCTCAGATATACATCAGTTAAAGTAAAGGTATTAGCATTAGCATTTGATTATTTCCCTCACAGATACATTTCAGTTAAAGTAAAGGTATTAGCATTAGCATTTGATTATTACCCTAACAGATATACTTTGGGTAAAGTAAAGGTATTAGCATTAGCATTTGATTATTTCCCTCAGATACATTTCAGTTAAAGTAATCAAATGCTAATGCTAATACCTTTACTTTACCCAAAGTATATCTGTTAGGGTAATAATCAAATGCTAATGCTAATACCTTTACTTTAACTGAAATGTATCTGTGAGGGAAATAATCAAATGCTAATGCTAATACCTTTACTTTAACTGAAATGTATCTGAGGGAAATAATCAAATGCTAATGCTAATACCTTTTATTTCAACTGAGGTATATCTGTGAGGAAAATACGCTAATGATAATATCTTTACTTCAACTGAGGTATATCTGTTAGGAAAATACTCAAATGCTAATGCTAATACCTTTATTTCAACTGAGGTATATCTTTGGGGGGGAAAATACTCAAATGCTAATGCTAATACATTTATGTCAACTGAGGTATATCTGTGAGGGAAATAATCAAATGCTAATGCTAATACCTTTACTTTAACTAAAATGTATCTGTGAGGGAAATAATCAAATGCTAAAGCTAATATCTTTACTTTACCCAAAGTATATCTGTTAGGGAAATAACCAAATGCTAATGCTAATACCTTTACTTTAACTGAAGTCTATCTATGAGGGAAATAATCAAATGCTAATGCTAATACCTTTACTTTAACTGACGTATATCTGTGAGGGAAATAATCAAACGCTAATGCTAATACCTTTACTTTAACTGAAGTCTATCTATGAGGAAAATACGCTAATGATAATATCTTTACTTCAACTGAGGTATATCTGTAAGGAAAATACTCAAATGCTAATGCTAATACCTTTATTTCAATTGAGGTATATCTGTAAGGAAAATACTCAAATGCTAATGCTAATACATTTACGTCAACTGAGGTATATCTGTGAGGAAAATACGCAAATGCTAAAACTTTTACTTTAACTGATGTATATCTGTTGGGTAAATAATCAAATGCTAATGCTAATACATTTATTTCAACTGAGGTATATCTGTGAGGAAAATACGCAAATGCTCATGCTAATACCTTTACTTTAACTGAGGTATATCTGTGAGGGAAATAATCAAATGCTAATGCTAATACCTTTATTTCAACTGAGGTATATCTGTGAGGAAAATACGCAAATGCTAATGCTAATACCTTTACTTTAACTGAAGTCTATCTGTGAGGGAAATAATCAAATGCTAATGCTAATACCTTTACTTTAACTGAGGTATATCTGTGAGGGAAATAATCAAATGCTAATGCTAATACCTTTACTTTAACTGAAATGTATCTGTGAGGGAAATAATCAAATGCTAAAGCTAATATCTTTACTTTACCCGAAGTATATCTGTTAGGGTAATAATCAAATGCTAATGCTAATACCTTTACTTTAACTGAAATGTATTTGTGAGGGAAATAATCAAATGCTAATGCTAATACCTTTTATTTCAACTTAGGGATATATGTGAGGAAAATATGCTAATGATAATATCTCTACTTCAACTGAGGTATATCTGTTAGGAAAATACTCAAATGCTAATGCTAATACCTTTACTTTAACTGACGTATATCTGTGAGGAAAATACGCAAATGCTAAAACTTTTACTTTAACTGAAGTCTATCTGTTGGGTAAATAATCAAATGCTAATGCTAATACATTTATTTCAACTGAGGTATATCTGTGAGGAAAATACGCAAATGCTCATGCTAATACCTTTACTTTAACTGAGGTATATCTGTGAGGGAAATACTCAAATGCTAATGCTAATACATTTATGTCAACTGAGGTATATCTGTGAGGAAAATACGCAAATGCTCATGCTAATACCTTTACTTTAACTGAGGTATATCTGAGGGAAATAATCAAATTCTAATGCTAATACCTTTACTTTAACTGAGGTATATCTGTGAGGAAAATAATCAAATGCTAATGCTAATACCTTTACTTTAACTGAAGTCTATCTGTGAGGGAAATAATCAAATGCTAATGCTAATACCTTTATTTCAACTGAGGTATATTTGTGAGGGAAATACGCAAATGCTAATGCTAATACCTTTACTTTTAACTGAGGTATATCTGTGAGGGAAATAATCAAATGCTAATGCTAATACCTTTATTTCAACTGAGGTATATTTGTGAGGGAAATACGCAAATGCTAATGCTAATACCTTTACTTTAACTGAGGTATATCTGTGAGGGAAATACGCAAATGCTAATGCTAATACCTTTATTTCAACTGAGGTATATCTGTGAGGGAAATAATCAAATGCTAATGCTAATACCTTTATTTCAACTGAGGTATATTTGTGAGGGAAATAATCAAATGCTAATGCTAATACCTTTACTTTAACTGAAGTCTATCTGTGAGGTAAATACGCAAACGCTAATGCTAAAAGCTTTACTTTAACTGACGTATATCTGTGAGGGAAATAATTTTGTCCACCTAAAAGGTTTCAGGTAGTGTGAGAGACCCATAATATAATAAAAATAAAATAATAAAATAATCAAATGCTAAAGCTAATATCTTTACTTTACCCAAAGTATATCTGTTAGGGTAATAATCAAATGCTAATGCTAATACCTTTACTTTAACTGAAATGTATCTGTGAGGGAAATAATCAAATGCTAATGCTAATACCTTTACTTTAACTGAAATGTATCTGTGAGGGAAATAATCAAATGCTAATGCTAATACCTTTACTTTAACTGAAATGTATCTGTGAGGGAAATACTCAAATGCTAATGCTAATACCTTTATTTCAACTGAGGTATATCTTTGGGGGGGAAAATACTCAAATGCTAATGCTAATACATTTACGTCAACTGAGGTATATCTGTGAGGGAAATAATCAAATGCTAATGCTAATACCTTTACTTTAACTGAGGTATATCTGTGAGGGAAATAATTTTGTCCACCTAAAAGGTTTCAGGTAGTGTGAGAGACCCAACACCGGTCACTTGTGGCATTCATACAGAGCGCTAAACCTTTCCATCTCGACTGACATTTACACCTGGTGTTTGCTTCCATGTATTTCAAAGGGTCTTGTGTTCACTGCCTGTTTCAGGCCCCCGGGACCTTCAGCTGCTGTATTTGAAGAATGTTCTTCGAGGTATTTTCTGTCGTGTTGTTTGGGTGATAATGGCAGCGTGATCAGGGTCAGAATGCTTCTTTCTTTAGAAAGACCTGAGAGCGTGTAGCCTAGCGCTAAGCCTCAAGCCAGTCTGGGGCTTTTCACCGGCTGAAAGGATAATGGATATTTCGTTTTATTTATAATCAAAATAATCAAATGCTAATGCTAATACCTTTACTTTAGCCAAAGTATATCTGTGAGGAAAATAATCAAACGCTAATGCTAATAAATTTACTTCAGCTAAAGTATATCTGTGAGGGGGAAAAGCAAATGCTAATGCCTAATATCTTCACTTCAGCCAGTGAATATCTGTGAGGAACATTATCAGTTGCTAATGCTAATGCCTTTACTTTAACTGAAGTGTGTCTGTGAGGGGAAAAATCTAAAGCTAATGCTAATATATTTATTTCAACAGAAATATATCTGATGCTAATGCTAATACCTCTACTTCAACTTGGGTATTTCTGTGAAGAAAATATTCAATCGCTAAGGCTAATATCTTTACTTCAACTGAAGTATATCTCATGCTAACGCTAATACCTTTACTTCAACTGAAGTATATCTGATGCTAATGCTAATATCTTGACATAAACTGAAGTATATCTGATGCTAATGCTAATACCTTTACTTAAACTGAAGTATATATGATGCTAATGCTAATACCTTTACTTCAACTGACTTATATCTGTAAGGAAATAAATCAATCGCTAATGCTAATACCTTTACTTAAACTGAAGTATATCTGATGCTAATGCTAATACCTTGACATAAACTGAAGTATATCTGATGCTAATGCTAATACCTTGACATAAACTGAAGTATATCTGATGCTAATGCTAATACCTTGACTTCAACTGACTTATATCTGTAAGGAAAATAATCAAAAGCTAATGTTAATACATTATCTGTTGCTAATGCTAATATCTAATGCTGATGTTAATACCTTTACTTTAACTAAAGTATATCTGTGAGGAGAATAAGCTAATGCTAAAGCTAATATTTTTACTTCAGCCAAAGCAGATTCTGTGGTATCCACGCTGACTGTGCATCTGCTCTATAACTGAAGTGAGGATATATCGTGGATAGATGAACGAACGAACGAACGAACGAATGAATGGATGGCTGGACGGATAGACCGGGAGATACAGTGCTCAACTATATACTCCAAATATAGTCAGACATCCAGGATGTTTGCTGTCCAGACTTTGTTTTGTTGCTTGAGCAGCTCTCTGGTTATTAAATGACCACCGGTGAAGGTCTAGAGGATGACCAACACAAGCTGTGCATCAACAGATGGGCTTAAGTCTAGCTGTTCACCAAGAAGGTGGCAGGGGTTCCCAAGGTTGGGTGTATTAACCTCAAACGTAGCTTCAACGTGAGGACCAGTTCCGGTCATCCAATTAAAAAAAAAAAAGGAACCTACCTTAATTTGTTAAAAAGTCTTGGCTGTTCGGGTCGCTTTAGCTGGAGAGCTGAGCGTCTGTTTGCACTGGACAAGCTGCCCCTTGTTCTCCACAGGATTTGTGAGGAGGGCCCAAGACATGTCCAGTATGGGTCACTTGTGACGTCCATAATGCCTAGCGTCCCCCAGTGTGATGTAAATAGAGCGTAGGTCATGTCACATGCTGGAGTGTTGCAGTATAAAGGCCTTGGGGTGAATGGACTATAGTTAGGGATATATATATATATATATATATATATATATTCACTGATCGGCCATAACATTAAAAACATCTGCCTAATATAGTGTAAGTACCTGCATGGACTCCACAAGAGCTTTGAAGGTATCCTGTGGTATCTACTTCCAAGATGTTAGATGTTGCCTGCAAAGACTTCTTTGTCCAGCAATGTCCAAATTTTTTTGGACACCCCTTTTAGGGAATGCTTTCGGCTACTTTAAATTGCACCCGTTGCTGACACAGATGTGCAAATGCGCACACACACAATGCTTTTCTAGTCTCTGTAGAGAGATACTGCCAATAGAATAGGACTATTCTCTGGAGCAGATAAACATGAACTTATCTGCACCATGCTGCCTAATGCCAGGCGTGGACTAGAGGGGCATGAAGCCCCCCCAGCAGCATTGAGCTGTGGAGCAGTGAAGAACGGTGTTCTTTAGAATGATGGATGGTGCTCTATCTAATGCTTTTGATTTTGGATGAGTTTGGAAGTTGAGGGCTGAGGTGAGGTGGTGATCATCTACCATCCTGACCTCACTTGTTAAAAACAACCAAATCCTCACAACAATTTTTTTCTTCAAAATCTAGTAAAACGTCTTTTTTTCCCAGCCAGTAGAGACAGTTGCTCCAACAAGAGAAGGATAAACTCTTTGATTTCAGAAGAAACAAATGAGGTGTCCCAATACTTTTGTCTATATAATGTTTATATGGACAGCAATAAAAAGAAACATTAAAAACACATTAATGTGTATCCATCAGACTGAAGTTTGAGCCTTATAGTGGTATAACCGTGTAAAGGGACAAATTGGGGGCGGGAATGTAGAAAATGAAAGGTCGTCAATACCACTTTGTAACACTGGGTGGCTCTGTTGGCATAAAATAGGCTGTGGGTCTCCCTCAGAATGAAGTGGATCCATAATGTCCACTTAGAGCTGACCCAGTGTGCTGACTCAATTATATTTAAGTAGCACTTCATATAGTGTAACAGATATCGTCCCAAAGCCGCTCCCTGAAATGTCCAGCCGCCTATTAAAAGCTTCGGTGGGAAACAATTTCAGGAAATTCTCCCAAGAGCATGAGGAAGAACCGCTGAGTGAAACCCAAAGTGGTTCTTCCTCATGTTCTGAGGGAGGTTTTCTTTTCTGAGTTTGGGTTTCACTCAGTGGTTCTTCCTCATGTTCTGAGGGAGGTTTTCTTTTCTGAGTTTGGGTTTCACTCAGTGGTTCTTCCTCATGTTCTGAGGGAGGTTTTCCTTTCTGAGTTTGGGTTTCACTTAGTGGTTCTTCCTCATGTTCTGAAGAGAGCGGAACAAAAATTCTAAAAGGAGAATCTCCATCAAAGCAGAAGGAAGAACCACTGAGTGGAACCCAGACCCAAAAGGAGAACCTCCCTCAGACCATGAAAAAGAACCACTACGAGAAACCAAAACCTTAAAAGAAGAGAGTCCCTCACAGCATGAGAAAGAATCACTGAATGAAACCATACCTAATAGGAGAACCTTCCTTAGAGCATGAAGAAGTACCACTGAATGAAACCTAAACTCCAAAAGGAGAACCTCCATCAGACTAGGATGAGGAACCACTGAGAAGACCCAATAGGAGAACCTCCCTCACAGCAGGAAGAACCACTGATTTGAAACCTAATCTCCAAAAGGAGAACCTCCATCAGAGCAAGAACAACAACCACTGAGTGGAAAAGGAGAACCTCAGAACCTCCATCAGACTAGGATGAGGAACCACTGAGTATTACCAAAACCCAAAAGAAGAACCTCCATCAGAGCAGGAAGAACAGCCACTGAATGAAACCTAAACTCCAAAATGAGAACCTTGATCAGACTAGGATGAGGAACCACTGCGAAGAACCAAGACCCAATAGGAGAACCTCCCTCACAACAGGAAGAACCACTGATTTGATACCTAAACTCCAAAAGAAGAACCTCCGTCAGACTAGGATGAGGAACCACTGAGAAGAACCAAGACCCAATAGGACAACCTCCCTCACAGCAGGAAGAACCACTGATTTTGATACCTAAACTCCAAAAGGAAACTCCATCAGAGCAGGAATAACAACCACTGAGTGGAAAAGGTGAACCTCCCTCAGAGTATAAAGAGGAACCACTGAGTATTACCAAAACCCAAAAGGACCTCCCTCAGCGCAGGAAAGACCACCACTGAGAGAAAAGCTGCATTGCTGTTTGGCGCTTCTGGCCTGCAAACTTAACCAGTTACACTGCAGTGTGACCTTACATCCCCGTCTTCTGGGACATGTCCTTTTCATGGGACAGCACCCCTGATGATGCGAGTGAGTTGTAATGTACTAACGTAACTGCATGTTTAAACAGTATTTAGGCCCCTCCCACCCTCACATACACACTCCTACAATGTCCTACAGGCCTACTTAAAGCATACATACACAGTTACTACTTTTTGGGGGGCTTTTTGTGCCATAAGTGACATTTAAGTGATTCAATTTTAACTTAAGCCAAGTGTTTGTAGCCGTTTAGCTCCATTCACACCTTATTCATTGAGGATTTGGCCATTTTTTGATAAAATGAGAGATGTAGGAAGTGACCAGGCTCTCCATAAACCGGCTCTGTGATTAGCCGTTGGTGGGGATTTTTGTATGCAACATTGAGTGTGTTCATTACAGAGGATTTCAGCAACTGTCCACTGTCTTGCAATATAGGTGAGTTTGGAGTCTGGGCCCTATTTTAGCGATCTTTTGGTGAATTGCCACCACGTGTCTTTGCTATCGTAACAACGAGAAACGTATGCCTTGCACGGCTCAAAACCATCAAAAGGCATGTACCAAGTCTTTTAATTAGTCATGGGTGTGTTTTGGGCGTAACATGCAGTAATAAACCAATAAGAGTGTCACTCGCCGTTCTCTTTAAGAGCCAGGTGCGGATTGCTATTTCAATGGCGCAAACCGGGGGTGTACTCGCATGTTGACAATTCACGACCAAGATAGCAACAAACATCTGACTGTTGACGTTGACCTCTGCCTAGGTTGTTTTCAGTCTTTGGCGCACCTGGCGTGTTTTTCGTTGCCAAGATAGCAGCAATATGCTAGAAATTTACCTGAACACACCTCATTTCGAGACCCCCGCGCCCATCGACTCAAACCGAAGCACCGTTGCTATTTAAACGCCACAGGTGGAAGGTGTGAAAATAGACTGTTGGCGAGGTGTAGATAGCAATAGCATCGCTGCACGCATTGTGCAGGTGTAAGATAAGACCCTGTGGCTTTTCTGATCTTTCCTAAGAACAGGGAAACTGTTCTGCATCTGAATTACAGTCTGTGGTAAAGGGCTGTAAGCTACAGACGCAGCAGATAAACGTCATGATGAAAACGACTGTAAAATTCCTTTAAAATATTTGTTCACCATCCAAGTTCACCACGCAAGGATGTACTTGTTGCCTTGGTTTTTAAGATACTTCCCAGGTTTTCCAGCATGTGTTTGGCCTGCTGTCCAAAGCCCACAGTACAGCCTGGTCTAAATTCAGATGTAGAGTGTATTTGAATAATCATGGCTGACTTGCAGAGTGCTCCAGTTTCTCTCCCTCCCTCTCTCTGCTGTATGTCCCAGCATTCAATTAGCTGGGTCATTTACAGCAAGTGCCAGCGCTGTTGCCAAGGGTACGACGAGGCGGACGCCTTTTATTGGCCTGACTGTATCCGAGCAGATGTAGAGCGCGTCTCTCCTGAGACGAAGCCGCATTCAAACCTGCCCCCGCTGCTAATGGCACATGCTCCCGCGACGCTTTACCAGAAACGGTGGCGTACTGAGAGTGTGTGAGTTCATGGAGGTGATGCAACACGGCTTCCTGTAATCAACCCGTTGGAGATTGGAGTGCTGAAGACATTACGAGAACGTGGCCCAATTAGAGGGCAGCCAGGGGTCAGAAATGACACGTACACTCGTAGTGTCGAAGGGCCTTTTTAAGCAAAAGTGACTTAATCTCAAAGAACTTACTTTTCGTTTTCTTATTTTTGATGGAAACTAAGTTGCAAAAGCCTTGTAAAAGCCTTGTAATTCTGCCTCATCCATGAACCATAGATGTTCCAGTGCTTCGAATCCACTGTAGAGTCTCTGAGAAGTCTCAAGTTTTTGGGGTACAAGTCTGAGTCAAGTCAAGAACCTGGGGCTGAGAGTCGAGTTCAGGCTCGAGTCACTGGGAAGAGAAATCCAATTTGACTCTCCAGCCTCTGGGGCTTGAGCCTGAGTCGAGTGTCGAGGCTTTGGGAATTGAGCCTTGCTTAAGTCTCGAGTTCCTGGGGTCCGAGTTTGAGTCAAGTCTAGAGCCTCGGACTGAGAGTCAAGTTGAGTCTCCAGTCTCTAGGGTGTGAGTCCAAGTTTGAATCTCTGGGGAGAGAAATTCAAGTCAAATCTCTAGTCTCTGGTCTGCAAGTGTGAGTTGAGTCTCCAGTCTCTAGGGTGTGAGTCCAAGTTGAGTCTCAAGCCTCTGGGGAGCATAGAGAGTCAAGAGTCTCTGATGTGCTAGTCCAGTTTATGTTGAGAATCGCTGAGTTTTAAGTCTCTGGTCTGCGAGTCTGATTTGAGTCGCGAATCTCTGGTCTGCATGCTTGAGTCGAGTCTCAAGTCTCTGGGGTGCAAATCCAAGTCAACTCCCAAGTCTCTAGGATATGAGTCCTAGTGGAGTCTAGTCCCTGGTGAGTCTCAGAGGACCGAGTCCAAGTAGAGTCTTGAGTCTCTCTTTCAAGCTCAAGTTGAATATTAATCAACAGCCTCCACAGGGCACGAATATAGAGCCCAAACCACAGGATGCAAGCCGTTCATCAGCAGCAGGAATCGGAAGGCCAGATTAGAAGTTGATCCGCAAAAGTTCTGGATGTTTTTCTGGACGGATGAGGCAGAGAAGGCATCTGCTCATGGTTCAGATAACCTGCTCATCAGTCAAACATGGTGGAGGTAGTGTCATGGCTTGGGCTTGCATAGCTGTTTATGGAATGGGCTCGCTAATCTATTAGTCATCTTATTGAGGATGTCGCTCAATAAATGCTTGTAGCAGCAGAGTGAATTCAGAAGACTACAGAAACATTCTGCATGTGGGTTTAAGACTGATTTGTTATGTATGCAAATGAGCTTGGTTCTGATTGGCTGGTTTGTAAATGGCTTGTAAATATATAGTTATTTAAATATTTCTGACAGTGTTCCCATCCTCAATCACATTTAATGTAAAAAATATGGGAAAAATTGGTTTTCCGTAATCCAGACCCTTTAAAAGTCGTAACTTGGGTGTTTGGATAGAGGCCTGTGGGTGCGTGGTGGGCTGTGTGTGCTTTTCCATTAATATATGAGTACATGCTTTAGGACCCCTGCTGAGTTCCATTTTCTGTACCTGCAGCTGAAATAAAGGAGCTGAACCATGGGAGGCCGAAGAGTTCGCATCAGAAAACTCACTTATCAGCGCCCTGCTGTCGCCCCACAGGCAGAAATCATGTGTTTTATCCTCTGCCGAAGGACTGATGCCTTATTTTCGGGCCACTTTAAAGCATATTACCACGTGTCACGTTCTCTCCTTGCATAGCAGCTTAAACAGAGAGGTAAGGGGAATGTTAACATGAGGGAGTGGGGTGCAGGAGGCAGTGTAAACTGACTCTTTTCCCACGGTTTAGCTCCATCAGCCCTCTCCTTGGAGTTACGGTGGGGAAGCTGCACTACACTGAATCACTGAATTGCGTTTAAAGGAATAGCATTGTTTTTTAGATGCAAGGTCATCTATATCACCTGCATCACAGCATCACTTACCACAGAAAATAATAATAAATGAGTACGTTGGCCCACACTCAGGATAGCGCTTAAAACCTGCCGGCTTAAAACTCACGTATAATAAAAGTCAGTGGGCAGTTGCTGCATTCTGCGTGTAAACGTTTAAAAAACATCACGTCATGATGTTTTTTTAGAAGCTACAGCCCGTCCACTTCAACAATACGGATGTCCGGATCAGAAAGACATGGCATGATGTAAAAATGTGAATGAGCTTCATTACTTCAGCATAAGAGGGCGGGGCTACACTGCTATAGGCTGATTAAAGGCAATTATATGCAAATGCATTGTGTTTTTAAATAAATTAATAATTATCCAAACATTACAGTTCAAATGTAATGGGATAAAGGGTCATTTTTTTATAGATGTATCATTGCTATGGCACAAAAACCTTGTATCCTCATTTATGTTGTTTTTTATGTTTTTATGTGTGAATCTTGCAGTTGTGTTTTACATTGTGTCAGAATTTCACGATGAACGGACCAATAAAAATGCTCCACAATGACTTGAAATAAATTCTTTTTTACATCAACTTCTATTTAAATATCAGTTTTTTTCTTTCTTCTGTAAAGTTGCTGTATTGGCTATACAAGGTTTTTGCACAACAGCATTGATATATGGACTGTATTGGGAGCGACTGGTGCTTCCAGCTTAAGGTTTTTACATCCTAAACCACATTTTTACTTTTAAAAATGTAATTTATGAATTAAAAATTAGGATTTCCACAATACAGACACTTTAAAAATGATACGTTGGATGTTTGTATTGAAGCTTGTGTGTTTTCCCAGTGGAGGTTAGGCTAAACTTTGAAATACGACACCGTATGACTACAACCCTTACGCTTTAACAGTACAGTCGTCAGGAGCAGACTGACCTAGCATATTTTGGCTCTTGCTCCTAGGCCGACACTAGTACACTAGCACCAAGTCTGTTAAAGCCATTTTACCAGAAGGTGTAACCTCTATACCACCTCACCATTGAACTTCTCTTAGCAATAGCTGCTGCTAGCAAGCCTAAATGAGACGCTATTAAATAAGGCCACTAAAACTGAATGTGCCAACATTGTAATGTTGAGCTACTCCAAAATAATATGCTATATCATGCATAACGTGTTTAATGCTTTTATACACATTTTATACATTTTTAGTAGTAGTAGCTGTAGAAAAAAGACATATATTGAGTATTAGTATAAGTATTTTTAGTATTTTATTCTAATGTTTTGTTGGTAAATGTATGTTTTTAACAGTAATGTTAATGTTACAGGACAAATATGTGTCCTAATATAATGTGTCCTTTTTGGCACAATAAATGCACAATGTTTGTGTGTATATATATATATATATATATATATATATATATATATATATATATATATATATATATATATATAAAATGAATGGTTTTAGGAGTCAGAGTGTATAAAGTTTAGAAATTTTTATCACGTGACCTTCTGTAATGACCAAGCCATAGTGCTAAAAGGCTCATTTAAAATAATATATATATATATATTTCTTATAAAATAATAATATATATGTGTGTGTGTGTTTGTGTGTGAATTTTATGCATGTTTTAGACATGTTTCTACTTATTTTCTGAATTTATCAGGAGAGGAGGGGAGAAGAGAGGCGGAGCAGAGCCCAGCAGAGCCCCGCCCACAGGCAGCAAGAGACCAGACAGGAGAAAAAGAGCCCTCAGTCAGCGAGCGGGACCCTGAGGACCGAGGAGCTGCTGACTGCTTTACTCTTTAAACCGTAAATAACTGCAATAAATAAATAATTTGAACATCAGTGAGGAGGGAGACATTTTATGAATCACAAATAAACAAGAAAGTAAAATGATAAACGAGACGTGGGCTTTTAACAATGAATAATACATAAATAAATACTCAGAAAGTGGGAGGAGTCTGCCCATTAATTTTTAAACAAACTAATAAACAGGACATTGTCACTGAGCCAGGAGGTGACGTTCTATAAAGCAAGATACATAAGAGCACTTTTACAATAAATATGGATACAGGTACTTAAAAAGGCAGTATTAAAATACATAAATAAATTGTCTTTCAGCAAAAAAATTAGAAAGCTAAAACAATATATTAGGGATACTTAAGTATATAAATACAGATACTTAAAAAGGTAGTTAAAATAAAAAAAGATGCTGCCATTTAGCTAGGATTTATGGAAATAATCAGTTAAAAATAGGATACATTATAGAGATTTTAAAATGGGTAGTGTAAGTGTAAATAAGTCAGTGTAAAACAGTTGGTTATTTAAATAAACAAGCCTATTGTCATTTAACCATATTAACATTTATAAAAATAAATGTAATACAAATAGAAAAATAGCATAGGGATATGTAGATGGTATTGTTCTTGTAAAATAAAGTTAGATATAAACATTGCCATTCACATTCAAAAAGTAGACTTGCTGAATTATAAATGTAAAAGTAAACGAAGTAAAATAAGATACAACTAAAGTTAGGAGATCACTATTTAAATGCTGAAATAAATATAATACCAGTAAATACACAGATTATATTGATAAATAATTAAATGTATAATTGTATAGCAGCGTATTTACTCTAAACGTGCATAAATGCAGAAATCACGAGCGATGGCTAGGATGAAGAGGAGCTTCTTTCCACAGGCCATTCGGGCCCTGAACCGGGACACTAACTAGGACTGTCTCACACACGCCTACACACCGTGCACAGGATTTTGCTTTGCTTTTTACTTTGGTCATTTAATAATAATAATATTATTATTATTATTGATCATTATATTTATATATCCCACTAATTTCACGGCATTATGTTGTACATCACTCTTTTGCACATCTTGCAAATCTTACATCCCAACCATTCTTACCAGCTTACATTGCATTGTTTACACGGCACTCTTTTTAGCTCACATTTGTATAATAATATATATATATAATTTAAAATCTTTTTTCATCTTTTTTTCATTTATTTCTATGTGAGCAGAAAACTTGCAAAGCCTTTTACTACTAATTGCACCGTGTGTAAAATAAAATTAACTAATTATTTTTTTGTGGACACAATTCTCAATTCTCAATTTTTTTTTTAATAATAATAATTTTAATAGTTTTTATTTCAATTTTATAAAAAATTCATTGAATGTTGTGCTGTGGTGTTTAGTGAGCAGGCAGCAGCTCTGGGAGCTCCTCCGGGTGTCCCCTCCTTTCCGCTCGGAAGGTCCTGATCGCCTGAGGCCGTTCTCTTCCTCCGCTCCGCTCTGAACGAGCTCCCGAAGCCCCCAGCCGCCCGGTTGCCCGCACCGAACCGGGAGATACCCGCCACTCCTCCGAGAGAGGGATAGGTCCCCGGTTTTTGGAGAGAGACCGGAGGGAGAGCGGCCGGAGCTGCGGAGTCTGGGATTTAAACAGTAAGGGAGCTCCCGCCGCCGCGAGGCCTGTAAACACACGGGCTAGCGGGCTAATGCTAACCTAGCCTAGCCTAGCTTTAGCATTAGCTCACCGTGACCCATTTTTCACTCGTGCCTCGAAAGTTCGAGCGCGGCCTTTTTACTCGGTGTTATTGTGGTGTTTTAACGTTTCTACAATATCGGTGCGTTTAGTGGAAATTAAATGGCTAACGCGGCGTAAGGCTAAGCTAAACTAGCGGCTCGATGCTAGCTAGTTAGCTTAGCGTGGAAGCTAGCATGTGGGTAACTAGTGTGTGTGTGTGTGCGCGCGTGGGTTGGTGTGTGCGTGCGTGCGTGTGTGTATGTATGTGTGTGAGGGGGGATGGGATTATATATATATATATATATATATATATATATGTATGTATGTGTGTGTGTGTGTGTTTTTTCAGGGAGTGTTGCAGTGTTGCTACAGGCGAGAAATGTTGGCAAAGGCCGAGGCCCAAATGTCGCCGGGCTCCCTAAGTAGTGCACTAGCTGAGCGTCCTAGTGTCCAAATTTCAACTTAAGGCGCTAAACAGTGAGAGATTTAGCCTCCGGTGACCCGAAACGTGTGGTGTCGATTCCACTTCTCCTGAAAAACAGGCTTAACTCCTTAAGTGTCCGAGACTTTCCCTGTTAGACGGATTAAGCCTGATTCCCTACTAAAATAGGGTCCCAATCCCACCCTAAACACACTGGGGTCCCTTAACTAGGGGATGAAATTCCACTAGACTTCCACTGATTTTTCAACATTTCTGCCCAGCTCGGCAGAGCCTCTCAGGTTTTAAGGTTAAAATAAGTATGTTTAAACCAAGAAAGACAAAATAGGGCAAAATAGTCCCCAGATTGTCCACTATTTTTTACCGCAATCACTACATGGACTCATTTGGTCGAAGTGGAGATGCCTCTAAAAGCACCCTCACAAAAATCCTTTCACTGCCGTGTGTCTAGGTCATTTTTTTTTCTTCGGAGGCGTTCAGGACGTTTCTACTGTCTCTATTTTAACATGATCAACCTTCCATATAAAGCCCAGAAGACGCGTGGTGGTAGGTTCACAGGTGGGTTTGGGGACCCCTGGTTTCTGTCACCACCTCGGTACGTTCCTCTACAACGGACAGTTTCACTCCAAACCCCCACCTTGAATTTGGGCTCCTCAGACCTCCTGAATTATGAGGAACAACACGGCTTACCCTAAACTTAAGGACTGCTCAGGTTGGATTGGTTCAGCGGGGAGCGTCTCAGTTCTAGGGCCTATGTTGTTTAGGACAAAAGTATTGGGACACCTGCTCGTTCACTGTTTCTTCCATAATGAAGGGTGTTTTGTCTACCATCCAGGGAAGAAGGCTTTCTACTGGATGTTGGAGTGGCATTGCTGTGAGGATCGGATTGACTGCATGCAGCGGCAAGAGCGTTTAGTGAGGTCAGGATGTTGGATGGTCACCGCCCCACCTCACCTAACTCATCCCAAAAGTATTGGATGGAGCACCATCCATCATTCCAGAGAATGCGGTTCCTCCACTGCTCCACAGCTCAATGCTCAAAGCCCCTCTAGCCCACGCCTGGCATTCGGCAGGGTGGCAATAGGCTGTTCCATTGGCAGTACTTCTCTGCAGGGACTACACAAGCTGTGTGCGCGCATTTGCAAATTGCAAATTTTCTAGGGAGGCTGGAAATACCTTCTGACTGCCAGCTGTGCCACAAACGCAGCCGATACAGCAGTTCGCCACCTGCCTTCTAGGTCCACGGTATGTCCTAAAGTTTGTAGACGCCTGATCGTCCAACATTTCTGCAGAAATCAAGAGTATTAAAGGAGTCCTCGTTCCTTCACTCGCTCATCTCAAAAGTACTGGATGAAGCTCCCTCGCTTCAGAGAACAGGGTCCACTGCTCCAGGGCCCAGCTGACCTGATGGCTTTATACTCCTCTAGCACACACCTGGCATTAGCCATGTGCATTGCTGTGACAAAGTAACTGCCCCCTTAGCTACTGCAGCAGGCAACAACCCAAAGCACAGAAGCAATCGGGACGCCTCTGATCGGTTTTGGAGTGGCCAGAGTCAAAGTCCTGACGTATTGAGGCGCTGTGGCACGTCCTTAAACGGCTCATGATTGAAAACCCTCCAATTCAACTGAATTAAAGCAAAAAAAAAAAAAGTGGGCCACGATTTCTCCACAGCGAAGTAAGTGATGCATCACAAGTTCTCACAAGCATTTGATTGCAGGCATCACGGCTGAGGGTGGCGCAGCCAGTTACTAAGTTTAGGAGGGCTGTAACAAAAAAACATGATTATCTTCATCTACGGCGGCTCCTGTCAAGGGGTGGATATACAAGGCAGCAAGTGAACAGTCCTTTTCAGTTCTTGAAGGTGATGGAGGTGTTTAAGCAGGAAAAATGGAAAGGCGTAGATGGTCACCGATGCTAAACGCACTCTACTGAACTACCTATCTGAAGCAGATGGCAAGTGGCTATTAACGCTCCATCTTTGTAGGCTTCAAGGCCACATAAAATGCAGAGGCTAAAGACTGCTTGAAGGGTACCAGAGGATTCAGCCAATCCTCGTCACTTGGAAACGCTGAACGAACTGACGAATGTCCGCTGGAGGTTCTCGTTCGCCTTTTTTGAATCTGTAATTTGATCAGTTGCTTCACTGACCCAATTTCTCTTCCCGACACCACGCGTTTTTATTGCACCGCTGATGTGCAGTTTTAAAGCCGGTGCTAACAATGTGGCTCCGGTCCTTATCGAATAACATCTGACGTCTTGCTTGTGAGAGCCGCTGTACTGTCTGTCTGTGTGTGCGCTGTGTACACAACAGCTAGGATGAGGTTTTATTGCATGCTGTGTACCATATGTATGTTTGTTCTATGCTCTGTGATCGTTAATCTGACATGTATGCCTTTTTTGTGTGTGTGTCTCACAAACAGGCTGAAGAATCTGGTTCTGCTCCCATGGATGCCATGAGTGTGAGCAAATAATCAACACTGGGTCTCATGGTAAGTTCCAATTAAAATAGATTGTCTCCTGCCTTATAGGGCCGTCTGTATGTCCTAAAGTTTGTGGGCACCTGCTTCTCCAGCATTTCTTCTTAAAATGCAGGGTTTTAATACTTTGTCCCTTCACTAACTAATCTCTGAGGGATTGGATGAAGCTCCATCACCCCAGAGAGCTCAGTTTCACAGCTCCTCAGATCAGTGCTTTGATTGGCTTTATTTATACCCCTTTAGCTGAGCATGGTGACTGTTCAGCTTTTCGGACTCCTGCAGGTCCAGCGTTTCTTCTCAAATCGAGGGTTTTAATAAGAGTTTGGTCTTTTGCTCCAGCCAATGTCAAAGTTATCGACAGCGTTGCTCTGTATGACACCTGCTGGTCCAGAGTGTCTTCTGGATTCATGGGTTATTTGTAGTTAAGAGTTTTACCCTTCACTCACTTCACTAATCACTCAGACCACTGCTTCGAGTGGCTTTATACCCCTTTAGCCAACATTTGACATTTGAGACAGCTGCTGGTCCAGCGTTTCTTGTGAAATCAAGGGTTAACCCTTTGGCCCTTCACTGTGCACCTAACAATGCATTGGGCATAGTTACGGCTGGGCACTCCAGTGCATCTCATGCTGATTGCCACTGCTGTTCCATGATACCTGCTGATCCAGCGTGTCTTTAAGGGAATCAAAGACGGTTCCACTGCTCCCCAGCCCAATGCTTTGTGGGTCTTCATACCACTTGAGCTGACACTTGGCATTGGCCGTGGTGACCTTAAGCTACTCCAGAATCCGCAGTCCTTTTCTACACACCTGCCTCTCCAGCACTCAGTAACTCCAGACTTCAGTAAGGAGTTTGTCCTCCTTATAGGCTGCGGTAGCAGCCTCTACTGTTCTGAGATTAAACAAGGGGCTAGATGACCATGAGCGTAATCCAGAGCGTCCTGTTCGAACAGCCCCTGTTTTTTTATGGATGATATACAAGGAAATGCACTGTCGTCTATATGGTGCGGCACAGTAGGTCAACCCCTCCTTTCCCACATTCTTCAATGGTCAGTTACTGAATACAGGAAAGCTGTTGATTAGGTAGTATTTGTGTGTAATAGTACTGGCCTTTCCAAGAAAAGCAGCGACACTGACATATGTGGGTCACTGTTACGAGTGTAGAAGCATTGGCAATTACGTAGGACTCTCTGGAGCAGATCGACATGAACCTATTGGCACCATACTGCCTAATGCCGTTGTGGTCTAGAGAGGTAATAAAGCCCCCCAGCATTGAGCTGTGGAAGAACTGTGTTCTCTGGAGTGATGGACGGTGCTCCATGAAATACCTTTGGGATGAGTTTTGTGGCTAAATGCAGTCAATTAAATCCTCATAGCATTGCTTTACAGTAGCAAAATGTAGTAGAAAGCCTTCTACCATGGACAGTAGAGACAGTTACTCCAGCAAAAGCAGGATAAGCTCTTGATTTTAGATGAATTGAAGGAATACGCAGGTGTCCCTATACTTTTCATTATACTTATCATTGTGCAGAGCTGACGTGAATGTGGATGAATGATGTTTAGCGTTATGCAAGTGAAGTTGGTAGCTACAATCGTCTGTCATCGTCAATGTTGGTTGTGTTCTTATGGTTGGTCAAAGTACATGAAGTGCTCCAGTGCAACGTTTCTGTAGAGGAGCCAGAATTAATTCCACTCGCAAGTGAATGAGTGGAAATTCGTCTTGGGCCAGGAGCGCCATGAGAGACATAAGAACAAGATCCTCTCTCTCTCTCTCTCTCTCTCTCTCTCTCTCTCTCGTTTCATTCACACTTATTGTTGAGAAAATCAATCATTGCAGAGGGCTGTGACCTTCTGGAAGCGTGTGGTGATGCCTTACCTTCCTGTGACGTAGCTCTTTTTGTTTTGTGTTCCCCAGGCTTCCCTGTTGCCCTGACGTCTTGGTTTAACCAGGATCCAAAATGAGCATAAGCAGTGATGAAGTCAACTTCCTGGTGTACAGATATCTGCAGGAGTCTGGTAAGACCCAAAGCAAGTCCGATTCCTCAACTCCTCAAATCCCAGGCCTTTGTCCATAGGGTGGCCCTGTCTGTAACTCCAGAGTCCATTAATTGGGGAATACCTTGACTTGAATGGCAGTCATGTTGCCTCTGTGTGGTTTCACCGCAGGCTTCTCCCATTCGGCCTTCACATTTGGCATAGAGAGCCACATCAGCCAGTCCAACATCAATGGAGCGCTGGTGCCACCAGCCGCCCTCATCTCCATCATCCAGAAGGGCCTGCAGTACGTGGAGGCCGAGGTCAGCATCAACGAGGTGAGTCTGAGCAATTGCCGCTCCGATCACGCCGTACATCTGCTGGAGCTGAATGTGTGTTTTTACGGCACGCTTCATCTGATGACCTATGATTGGACCAGGGCTCGTTTGCTGACTCCACAGCACAATTAGCAGATCTGAAGGATTTTGTATAGATGTTTACACACAGTCCTAAACGTTTAGCTCCAGCACTGTTCAGGTTCTCCCACAGCTGCTGCAAGGTTAATCCATGCACTGGATTAACCCTAACACTAAACCACTAAAATCACAGTAGACACAGAAAGGCCTGAGAAAGGCAGACAACCTTAAACCTTTTATGAGTAAATCCACCCTTCTGCCCTCTCCGAGACTTTAAAAATGCACTTTGAAAGTCTATAACGAGCATGCAAGTCTTACTAGGACCCCCAAAAACACACAGACCCATGCACACACACTACTTTGACCACTACCTCATCAAATAATATTTATCCTGTAGTCAGAAATCTTCTCTGTGACGTAACCTGCTGTTGCTGCATTCTCAGGACGGCACCCTGTTTGACGGCCGGCCGATTGAGTCTCTCTCTCTGATTGATGCTGTGATGCCGGACGTGGTCCAGACACGGCAGCAGGTGTACCGGGACAAACTGGCCCAGCAGCAGGCTGCTTCAGCCTCCAGCACCTCCGGCACCACTGGGGCCAAAAACGGAGAGAACACTGCGAACGGAGAGGAGAACGGAGCGCATAACTTACCCAGTGAGCAAAAACACACCGTACACACACACACACACACACACACCCACCGTCTCTCTTACATTCACTTAAGATAACAGCTTGCACTCATTACCAGCGTGCTTGAATATACTAACTGTGGAATTGCGCTCCTGCTTTCAGACCATCACCCGGACATGATGGAAGTAGACAGGGCGGTGGAGATCCCAGCTAGTAAAGCCGTGGTGCTAAGAGGTCACGAATCAGAGGTGTTCATCTGTGCCTGGAACCCCGTCAGCGACCTGCTTGCCTCCGGGTCAGTCACATTAATGAGTTTACGACATTGGTTAAAGTGCCTCCATCGGGAAGAAGAAATCCTGACTGCTAGCGTAGCCACTGATCCTAAAAAGCTCTCCCCCAGTAGTTTTTAGAAGTACTTCCCACATTAAGGGTGCATCGTCTTTAACGCTTCACTGAGAGAAAACCGTGTAATGGTTGGATTATGAGATTAATATGAGGTAGATTCATCTTAATTATAGGTATTATGGTAATTTGCAGATGTTGCAGCTTTTCAAGGGCTGCTTTCGACATTCTGAAATGCTGAATACCAAAGCTGGTCTGAGAAATGGTGGATGTCGTCTGGGTGGCACAGAGAGCGAACAGCCAAAGCCAAATGGCTGTAAAGTGTATTCTGCTAAAAAAAATTGTGCTCCCTCTTCCTCTGGCTGCTGATGCCACCAGCAGTCCTCTGATCGTGATTGCAGCGCCTTAGTCCACTGGATTACTCTGACCCCCCTTTAAGTCATATTCTTATCCAGTTTAGAAAGAAAGACTAACTAATGCTTGTGATGTCCAAACTGAACTAGCTGTTTGTGTGTTCACTCCTTATTCGTGTGTGTGTTCAGGTCTGGGGATTCGACGGCACGAATCTGGAACCTGAGTGAGAGCAGCTCGGGCGGATCCACACAGCTAGTGCTGCGCCACTGCATCCGAGAAGGAGGTCAGGACGTGCCCAGCAACAAAGACGTCACCTCACTGGACTGGAATGTGAGGGCCACAGCCAGAGCTTCTCTCTCTCTCTCTCTCTCTCTCTCTCTCTCTCTCTCTCTCTCTCTCTCTCTCTCTCTCGATCACCCTCTCTCGCCTCTCTTGCTTCTCATTGCCTTACACCCCCCACATAAACTTTAAAGCATGAGGTCAGCAGATTAGCTACATTAGGTCTGTGATGATTGTAGGACACCAAACATCTCCTGATTGACCTTCTTAGGAACGTCCATCTTGCTGCAAGTTCTGTTCAGCCATCGTTCTTATAATTCTTGGGCTTGCTAGTCTGAAACTGATGGATCACAGACACACTGTTCACACTGTTCCGTCTTGGTCTCCCTCTCTCTTTTTATGGACAGAGTGAAGGTACTCTTCTAGCCACCGGCTCCTACGACGGCTTTGCCAGGATATGGACTAAAGATGGTACGTCTTGTTTATGCAACCCAGTCTTGCTCATCTTCTGTTTTTTATTTATATATATATATAATATATAAAATAAATGTTATACGTTATTTTTTTTTTCCTTGTTTAGGTAACCTTGCCAGTACGTTGGGGCAGCACAAGGGTCCCATATTTGCTCTGAAGTGGAACAAGAAAGGCAACTTTATCCTTAGTGCTGGTGTTGATAAGGTAAGAGTGGTAGAGTCCAGCCTTGAGTCTCCTTTCTTAACCCTATCAAATATGACGTCTCACACTCAAAGACAAAAGTATTGGGACACCTGCTCATTCAGTCTTTTGTCTGAAATCAAGGGTATTAAAAAAGAAATGATCCTGCTTTTGTTAGAGTAGATAAATCTCTACTGTCCAGGGGAGAAGGCTTTCTCTTAGATTTTGTAGGAGCATTGCTATGAGGATTTGATTGATTGCATTCAGCAACAAGAGAGTTAGTGAGGTCAGGATGTTTAATGATCACTATCCCACCTCATCATCCCCTACTTGTCCCAAATATATTGGATTGAGCACCATCCATCATTTCAGAGAATATAGAGGGTCTGTACTGTTTAAATAGGTTTCCCAGAACTGCACACACAAGCCAAGAACCATTTAGGAGCCTTTATTCTGAGGACTGTGAGACGTTAGGCCTGAGAGGGTTAAACGGCTGGTCGAAATTTGAAGAAGTTTGTTGCTTTGCTCTAAATGTCTAGCTGACCTGAATTTTGCGTTCCTCAGACCACAATCATCTGGGATGCACACACGGGAGAAGCCAAACAGCAGTTTCCATTCCATTCAGGTGAGCACCTGCAGTTTCTTCTGCCAATTGCTGCGTAACAGCCTTACGCTGTGCTCTGTTCGGTCTCTGGCATAAGCAAGGTGTAAATCAGCCGAATAGAGAACGTAGGCGTGCGAAACATTTGTGGTGGAGGCTTGGTGGGGCGAGCATTCCCGGGAGAGAGAGGCTACTGGGTGGTTAGGTACTTGACCTGCCTTCCAGAGGGAACACACAAGAGACCGCAGGTGCAGTGCAATAGAGACCATTTATTGGACAAGAGTAAATAGCTTTATAAAATAAACAACAGTGTGTGGACGTTGGCATGGTATTGTAAACACATTCTGTTGGACAGTTATGGCGTACATTCATTTGAATATGAAGGCCACGCCCAGATTGTTCTCAGAAAGGTGTGAGGCGAACATTCTGGGGATTTTTGGTGGAGTGTTTATCACATTTCTCCTTTGTGTTTTGTGTTGAAACTTTGCTGAACGCTTTACTGAACACCCAATCCAGTTTATCATCCAAAAAAAAAATCTCTATTTAAAAATTGACATCTATCAATGCTCATTAATAACCCCCTCAGCTGTTAGTATAAATGTGTGTAGGCTGTGAACAACTCAACCGCTCTTCATCATGTGATTGTAAAATCTTGAGCATGTTCACAATCCTGTTTGTTCACATGTCTCTAACTCGCTTTATCTCCTTCTCTCCATCTTCCTTGGTTTGTGTGAGCAGCTCCCGCTCTGGACGTGGACTGGCAGAGCAATAACACGTTCGCCTCCTGCAGCACAGACATGTGCATCCACGTATGCAAGTTGGGCCAGGACCGACCAGTCAAGACATTCCAGGGCCACACGGTGAAGCCGCTGCTTCTTCTTCTTTTTAAAACTCTGCCTCATTAACAGTGTTTGCCTTCCCGCCTGACTGTCCCTGTTTCTGCCCCATCTCAGAATGAAGTGAACGCAATCAAATGGGATCCGACCGGCAGCCTTCTGGCCTCCTGCTCCGACGACATGACGCTAAAGGTAACCTACTGCGTCTGTTCAGCGTGTACGAAGTTGCTGCTTGTGTTTTTTCAGAATTTGTAATCAGGCCTTTCATGATCTTTGTAGCTTTGGAGTATGAAGCAGGACACGTGTGTTCATGACCTGCAAGCTCACAGTAAAGAGATTTACACCATCAAATGGAGCCCCACTGGACCTGGAACCAACAACCCCAACGCCAATCTCATGCTGGCCAGGTAGGCACGCGGCTGGTGTTAAGCTTTTAGTCTAGCCTTAACTTTTGCTTTGTCACGAGCCGGACACTGGCACAGGAAAACAGTCTGGAAGTGGTGAGCTGCTCTCCAGTATCCACCATAGTCTACCGATATCTGCATGTTTCACCAGCTTTGACTAGAGCTTTTTTTTAATGTAAATTTTGGGGGTGTAAATATAATGAGTCACAACTGTGATGTAACAGTTTTGGGGTTTTGGATTCGGTCCGTTTACAGCTATGTTTTGGTCCTGCAGGATTTTCTTTTAATAGAGGAACATCAGCATGTTCACGGTTTCACTTCTTCCATGTACTTATGAATTCTCGTTATTCAGCTACGTCAATAAAAAATCCAGATTTCCATTCAAGGGCAGCTGATTTGATTTTCAGGGGTGCTTGAATACAATCATTATATTTCCCTACAGAAAATGTCTTCTAATCCCAAGTGTAGCCGAATAGCAACATCATAGCTGGTGTGAATGAGAGCTTCTTTTACCCAGCTTTCTCCTTTCATTTTGCTCTTGATCTTCTTAATTCGTGTTATTGTAAAGTGTCTCTCTGTACGTTGAGGCCTTGTGGGTCGTGGTGTGACGTCTATCGCCTTTCTCTCCCGCAGCGCTTCGTTTGACTCGACGGTGCGGCTGTGGGACGCTGAGCGCGGTGTCTGCATCCACACGCTCACCCGGCACCAGGAGCCCGTCTACAGCGTGGCCTTCAGCCCTGATGGACGTCACCTGGCCAGTGGCTCATTCGACAAGTGTGTCCACATCTGGAACACACAGGTGCATAATTATATACGTACACACACCACCAGTCACTCCAAACCCTGGGTGGTATTTCACAGAGCAGGAGAGTCAACTTTGACTAATAGGAGGAGAGATGAAAGACCTGAGAGATCCTGCTTTGTAAAATGTCCCCTTGTAGAATCTGTCCCAGTTACTGACTTTTCCTGTGCTCTTCTGTATTTGCCCACAGAGCGGCGCTCTAGTGAACAGCTACCGAGGAACAGGGGGCATTTTTGAGGTGTGCTGGAATTCCACCGGAGACAAAGTAGGAGCAAGTGCATCAGACGGATCGGTAAGACACTTCATGCTCTTGCAGCACAGAGAAGTCAGACGGTTCACATCACAAGTTTGGACGTGTGATGCAATGCATGTTTTGCATAATTTTAAACCCCTGTTTACATTTGGTTGTTTCACATCACTAGTATTTTCATTGTAATCGGACCAGATTTCAGTAAGCGTTGCAGAAGTGCAAAATCAGCTTGTGCAGTTTTCAGTTCTATTCAAAACATCGTTCATACCCTTTATGCTATCAGTCAGTGTTTACAAGAAAGAGGTTGATTAGCTCTCCATACTTGTCAGGACTGCATACTAGTCATGAATACTGCTTTAGTCCACATGCATCTTTACCTTCAAGTGTCGCTTCTTTGTATAAGAGCGAAAACTCTATAACTGTAGGGGGAGTCCCAGAGCACAAAATACCCATTCTTACTTTAAGCTAACCAGCCAAGTACGCTACCAAATGCGTTGGAAACACATCTCAGACAGCTCTGTAAAACTGTGTAAAGTTTGGATTTGCCTATTTGTGTGACACAGTTGGACCTGAACCTGCAGAAGAATTTGAATAGTATAAGTGTGTCAGACAGGGGTGTGAGAAAACACACATGTCTAAGTATCACGGTATGATTTCTCCCATTAACTGTATTGATGATTAACTAAAGGGGATTCAGTGTGTGTTGTGTTTAAATCCCAGCCATTAGATGGCAGTGTTGTACTCTCTCTTCAGAGCCCACTGTTTTGGTTGAATAAAAATGGCGATAAATCGCCTTGCTTACAGTTTCGCCGTATATTGAATTGCAACCCCTGTATCGTGATGTGCATCGTATCGGCAGGTTCTTACACAGCCATAGTGTCGGGTTGAAGCCACTGTTTTCACATGTCCTGGAAAATCTAGAAAACCTGGACATTTAGAGACTATTTGTCCAGTTCTGAAAACTACTGGAAGATGTGCAAATTGCTAAAAAATTAGATTTTAAGTTCAGCTTTTGAGTCATTGTATCCATGTCATCGAGGGTGAAAGTTATGAAAAATGTCCTGGGAAAGACCTGAAAACCTTTTATTTATTTTCTTCGCCCCCTCACCTCCAGGTTTGCGTATTAGACCTGCGGAAATGACGCTGCCAACGGGGAAGCCATGGACCGACTATGAATGTGTACATAGCCAAATTCACTGACTGGCCCTGCGTCCGCGGATCTGAGCTCTGGAATCCCCATCCCACCCGTCTATAGATGCCCTCTCAGAGAGGACACACTGTTCCACACACACACACACAAACAGGTGTGGAAAAAGGACTGTTCTATATTCCCACACAGGATACATGACTAAAACAATCACCTGTGTACATCTTTATTATTTTTTTTTTTCTTTCTTTATCTCCCCCTCATTCTTCATTCCAAAACCAAGAGGCTGCAGATATCGGTCATCGTCATCACCACCATAATCACTGCTGACGGTGCATGTTTGTGTGTAGTGCACATTTCAGCTTGTTTTTTGGCAGTGAAGGGGAGATCCTGTTGAGTTCAGCAGGGTGAGAACGGTCAGCCATCACTGACAGTGATTTTTGGCGTTGCAGAAAAATGCGCTTGAAGATTGCCAGATATTTCAGAATTCCTCCTTCCTCCCTTTTTTTTTTTTTCTTTTTCTTCCTTTCTTCCTCTTTTTTTTTTTAAAGCTGTAATTATTCAAGTAAGTCCAGTAGATCACCTGAGTGTTGACATGGTGAAGCGAGAGGTTCATCTTTCTTTTAAATACGACCTATGCAACATCTATGGCTAGACAAAATCAAACGAATGAATGGAAATGAATTTCTTAGGTTACTGCCCAAACGTGTTCCGTCAGACTGCGCTAGTTTGCTCTGAATCTAATGGCTAGCGCACTGAGAAAAGCCTCCGGTGGAGCCTAGTAAGCCTAGCGGTTATTTTCACTTTCCTAGGAAACCAGACGTCCGAGGCAGAAAAGCTCTGTGTATCCATTGCTGTATCCCTGCTGTAGCCGAAGAGCCGAGACGCTTTCCGTGTCTAGACTCGGCTGCCTTAGTTTGGCGTTGGAGTTGCGAGGCTAACGTTGCTAACAAACACAAGGCATCACTAGAATTGTCACCCAAATCTTTTCCGAAAATGTATGTGCATTTTAGCTCCTCGCTAAGGTGCCACAGACTTATGTGTGGTTTAGGACACTGGGCAAGACTGCCCGGTTGTAGTGTGTGGGCAAGAGTTGGCGGGAAACAATTTGGGCTTGCAGTGTTGGACTCATAGCTCCACTGAAAAGCAACATTTGGACACCAAGCAAGCCTAGGCTGAATGACGACATCCTGAGGGAAGAATTTACAAAATGTGTAAATACGCTAGTGTTTATTTTTGTTTTTTGTTTTTTAATAAATGAAGTGTGACAGTTCATACGCTTTCCTTACAAACGTGAGCTCGGTTTGCTTCGCCCTCGTGTGTGTCGGTCTAGAACAGCGTGCTCCTCAGCGAATTTACGGTCGGTCTGTGCACTGAAAGTTGGTAGCTTAGCTTAGTTTTTTTGTTTGTTTTTGTTTTGTTTTTTTGTTTGTTTGTTTTTTTGTTCTTAGAGTCCTACCTTGGCAAGCGTCACTAAAGCTTGACCGCAAGAGGACGGACGGACGGATGGATATCTCACCACGTCCAGTTCACCGCAGGGATTTTCCGTTAAACACTGCTTGGAAATACGGCGTTAACGGGATACGCAGCCGAGTTCCTTTATAAAGTACTGTTAGACGGTCGTAGCTTCAACCAATCGGAAGCGGACCCAAAAGAGGACAGACGGCGTGCGAGTTACTCTCCTGCACTTTAGATAGACCTAATGCAAAGAATTCCATCGAGCACTTATCAATTCTGGATGTTGGGGGGTGGGTTGTCTTTTTCTTCGCTCTCCCCCTCTTTTCTCCTTCCCCCCGTTTGGGGACAAATGTAGTAGGACTCTGAGGACGTATCGTTATGACTTGAACGTTAGCTGAGTAAATTAAAAGTTGTTTAGGACTGGTGAATAAAGGGTCCTCTAAGGGTTGTTTGAGCCATGCCATAAAAGAACCCCCTTTGATTTAATAAAGAACAGTTGAGTGAGGGTTTAATTAGATTTTAGGCCTTAGATCTGTTAGATCTTTGTTAGATCTTTATTACATCTTAGATCTGTTAGATCCTAGATCTAGA
The DNA here is from genome assembly GCF_030463535.1 of Salminus brasiliensis. Lineage (NCBI taxonomy): Eukaryota > Metazoa > Chordata > Actinopteri > Characiformes > Bryconidae > Salminus > Salminus brasiliensis. The sequence continues at coordinate 38,802,537 of NC_132886.1, read as the reverse complement.
TGTTAGTTTTTTGATCTTTAAAAGGTTAGCCTCTTTCACAAAAGAGGTTCTTCTATGAAATCGCTCAAAGAACCCTTTGAAGCACCTTCATTTTTAAGAGCGTAGCGTTTGCTACAGGGCAGGTGGGTCCCAGTGTGACGATATCGGAGGATTTTTTTTTTTCTTCACTATAAAAATCCAATTATTTTTTTAAAATAAATATAATAAAAAAAATCCATTTTTTAAAGCTGTAACCTACAAGGAGTTCATGTTCTTCATCAGATGAATCCTAATTTGCCAGTTTTGTCCCGAATGTCTCAAATTTTGTAAAGAAAAGTATTTTGATGCTTGCTTTAAATAATCAAAAATACATAGATTGTACCATAAAAACACTATTTATTATATTGTTTATGACAGTGGAATGGTATTTTATAACCTTTTTGATTTTAAAGAGACGTGCTTTTTATGGTGCACTCGGAAAACCAACAAAAAAAAAAAAAAGTCGGTCCTACCTTTTAAAAGCGTCTGGCTCACCCTCCTCTTCACCGTGTCCGTTTTTGTACTCTTTTGAAATCTTTTTGTAATTCTGCTTTATTTGTTTTTGTAGTCGTCTACGCAAAAAAAAAAAAAAAAAAGGAAAAAAAAGCTAAAGGACGAACATGGGCATATCTAAACATCCTGGACCATGTAAATATCTGTTAAATGATTCCCCACTTTTTTCTTTTTTTTTTGTTATTTTTGGTAGGGGTAGTGACCTGCCCCCCCCCCCCCCTCTCGTTTTCTTCTTTCTCCTGCTCACAGTTTGTTGCAGAAGCTTTTCTCTGCGATGTTGATTTGACTTTTGTGATTTGAGTCAAATCAAATGGAAAAAAGTCCAGAATAAACTATATTTTGATAACTGGCGTTTTTGTTGGCTCTTTGTTCTGAGATGACCAGACAGGCAAAAACAAGCCCTGCTCGTACTGGGACACGGTGCCACTGGGAGGTACAGTGCACTACAGGACCTCTGGTTAACTTCTGGGCGATTTGTGCGGGATTAGAAATCCCTGTATAAATGACTGGGATGGGCGGGGCTACTGGATTTACGCACCACTGTCAGTCACCTCTAATATCTTACTATGAACCCACTGTTCGTAATAAGGACATTTTAGTGTTCGGACTCCCAAGGCCGGGAGGACACTGTACGGTAATTTTGCGATTGGAACAGCAGCAGCATGGTGCGTAATGCATTCAGGGAGATTTGGCTGGGCCAGGTCCATGCTAGTCATTCTTGATAATGTGGGCAGAACCAGAACACACAGGCATTCGGACTGTACTTGGTTAGATGTGAACTTTAAGTACAGTCAAGAACACAGATTGACAATCAGCCAATGACAGTGCCGCGTCTCTCAGGTGTGCTACGGTGGTTGCTCTGGGTTTGACGAGTCGAGGTATCTGAGCCATCAAACTAATCAAACTGTCCCCCTTCTCTAGCACCTCTGTACATTCCACAGGATATGAGGGGTTACTTACCCCCATGTCGATTCACGCGGGGTTAATGCATAACATAAGCAGAGGTTATTTTTACGGCTTGTTTCCCAAAGCTAAAAGGTGGAGGAATCTTACCTGCTGTGGGTGCGCAGTCATGACATTAGCACCACCACCTGCTTAATGATTAATTTTGTCTACCTTCTACCACCACAACAGATCTGACCATTTGAGGCATGGACTCCACAAACCTCTGAAAGTGTCCTGCTGCAGTATTTGGCATCAAGACCAATGTTAGCGGCAGCTCCTGTAGGTCCTGAGTTGTGAGGTGAGGCCTCCATGCGCATTCAGTGAACGTTAGGTGGCTAGGACCCTGTCGGTAGTTCACCATTGTCCCTCCTTGGAGCAATTTTGATAGGTACTGGCCACTGCATACCGGGAAGACCCCACAAGACCTGCCTGATGTTTTGGAGATGTTCTGACCCAACCAACCGTCTAGCCTTCAGTCTGGTTCGTGTTAAAGTGACTCAGATTCTTACGCCTGAAAACTGACCGTTCACTTGCTGCCTATTATGTAGATCCCACAATGGTTTTCCACCTGACTTGTGCACAGTGGTGCTAATGTTATGGCTGATTGGTGTATGCACACTGTTCAGGAACACATTTGGAGACCCGCTCTGGATTGGTGACTGTTTAACGCTAGTTTGAGAACTAGTGGACCAACAACCATGGAGATGACCATAAACTTGCCCTTGCTGGACAATGTATTGGAACCCCAACTCTTGTAGGTCCATCCTCCAGGTATTCACAGAGACCATAGCCCTGCTTTTTGTACACTGTTTAGGGTTGGCTGTCTTTTAGCTCTTCATTGCCTGTCAGTTCCTGACCACAGAGCTGTTAGATGGTGGGCTAGCAGGGACATGACACTAGTGTGTGTTAACCTCAGCAATGCACACTCCACTATTTTAGTGTCACTTCAGTGCTGAAACTCATCACCCAAATAACATCTCATCAGCAGCTGACCCGCAGTCCTGACTGCAGAAACCACAACCACGCGTGTTCTGTAGTTTTAATAAGTGTCTAAAAACGTTTAAAAAGATTTAGTAGGAGTGTTTGAGCAGGAAGCTCCACAAACTGTACTGGACTCCAGGCCTGTGGCCTTCACGGTCACCAGATCTCAGCCCAGTGGACACCCGATGTATTTAGATAGCGCTTTTAAAAACGGAGGTCGTCATGAAGCAGCTTTACAGGCAAGACAATGAAAAACTCCCTCAGATCAACTCCCTCAAATACAATAAATAGCATAAATGTCAAGAAACATACATATATATATATATATATATATATATATATATATATATATATATATATATATATATATATATATATATATATATATATATATATATATAGAAAGAGAGATAGATAGATAAACCTTTTTAATTTTTATTGTTACAAAAACATTTACATATTGTTAAATTTTAATTTAATCTATAAACTACACTGGTTTGACACTGGTGCTTTTTATGTAAATACGATAAATGTCAAAAAAAAAAAAGTTAGCAAGCTTGGAGAGCTCTCATTTAGGAGCTTAAAATTACATAAATATAACTGAATATAATTATAAAATTACTGAAAAGTTGATAAATGTAAAAATCAGTGTCAAATATATATATATATATATATATATATATATATATATATATATATATATATATATATATATGATAAATGTAAAATGTACTCCCAAAATTATATAAATATATATATATATATATATATATATATATATATATATATATATATATATATATATTTTTTTTTTTTTTTTTTTTTTTTTTTAAACATATTGTTAAATTTTAATTTGATCTATATGCTAGAGCTGTTTTGACACCGAAAGAGAAGAGAAAAGGGGAAGAGGCTGGTGTGAAGCTCTACACGCCTCCTGAGAGGAGGGAGATTTGAGGATAGTGCTTGATCCCCGTCATCGCTGAGACGCGCCTGACAGAGAGACACTGGTGCACGGAAGGAGAGAGAGAGAGAGAGAGAGAGAGAGACAGACAGAGAGACAAACAGAGAGAGAGACAGAGAGAGAGAGAGAAAGCCCGTGTGAGCGAGTCTCTGCTTCTTCTTAGGTGTTAGTTTCACACCTAGCTATCACTTTCCACCCAGAGCGCCACATTTTACCCCAGCAGTCCTCACCGAGAACCCGGCTGAGCGAAGCCCCAGCGTGGCCTCGCTCCTCACTCAGGAGCCGCCCGTCCACAGGAGAGGAGGAGAGCTCGTCCCTGCCGCCCGGAGTGAGGAGGTGAGTGAAGTCTCTGGAGGTCCAGCTAGCCCTAACTTCATGTGTGTGTTTTAAAGGCCGCAGCTCTGCCAGGTGAGGGTTATCTACAGGGGTGCCATGCCATGTTTTTCACTAGTTTGGCACCTTGGTGTGATGCTCCCTGACTTCAACTACTTATAAGGGGGGACTGATTAAGCTAGCCAGCTGATGAGCCTGTTCGGTGGAAGATCTGACCTGGAGGGTTTAAATGGACCCTGCTGGGATTTATAAATTACATTTCGTGCAGTCTGGAGTGTTTTAACCGAGCGAAGTTAGAGAGGACTGTAAAAAGGCACACCTAAAAGTCTAAAACCCACAGAGGTACGGATCCTCCTGCAGTCTGCAACCCCAGCCACTCCCTGGCGGTGTAGATACTACCTAGCCTGGGCTGCCTCGCCGACTCGGTCAACACCTGTTAAAAAATAATAATAATAAATGTTATAAAATAATAATGTTTGTTAGTAATGTGTGTGTGTGTGTGTGTGTGTGTGTGTGTGTGTGTGTGTGTGTCTTGGAGCGATGTATTTAGCTATAGCTCACCTGCCCGGAGTCTCTGGCTAACTTAACTAACTTTGGCAAATGTGCTGTGAAAAAGATGGCTAACTTTTTATATCTTTAAATATTTAAATTATTGTATAACAACCATTAATTTTATTGTATAAACTGTAAATATTTGAACGTTCATTTCGATATTATGCTAACTATAGCTAGGCTGTCTTTACACAAGCAATTTAGCTATCTAGCCATTAATGTAGCGCTAATGACTTAAAAAAATGTTTTCTTAACCTTATATGTAAACAAATAAAGCCTAAACAGTCTAAAATAAAAGGTTTATTTCGATAATAGCCCCTTTTAACTGTCTTTACTCAAACAGTCTAATATTTAACGTTAGCTAGCTAAGCTAATAACTAGCTGTTTATGTGGTTGACGGCGCTTCCTTATCCCTGCACCGTTTTATAGCTACATCCCTTAATTTCTGTATAAATAAGATTTATTATTGTAAAAACTGAAATATTAACGTGTATTAACGTTTATTAGGTGGTTATCTAGCCTTTTGTCCCTACACAGGCAGTCTAGCTAACTAGCCATTTAGCTAGCTATGTAGCTAATGGCTAAAACAGCCGTTATTTTCTACACCCTCTAAACTTTAACTTTTTATGTATGAATAAAGCACAAACAGTCTAAAATAAAAGGTTTATTTAGATCTTAGGTCATTAAGCTATGTCTTTACACAAGCAGTCTAATATTTCACATTAGCTAGATAGCTAGAACTAGCTAATTAGTGCTAGCTAACTATGCTAGCTAGCTAGCTGCTTGTTTATGTGGTTGGCGAGGCAGCCCTTATACTTTCATCATTTTATTTACTCATTAATGTTTTAATTGGGGGGGAAGCATTATTATAATATAAACTGTAAAATAATAACATTTGTTTCGATGTTAAGTTGGTTAGCTAGCCTATGTCCTTACACAAGCAGTCTAGCTAGCCAGCCGTTTAGCTATGTATAAAAGAGCCATTATTTTCTACACCCTCTAAACTTTAACTTTGTGTATAAATAAAGCCTAAACAGTCTAAAATAAAAGGTTTATTTAGATTTTAGCCCATTTAGCTGTCTTTACACAAACAGTCTAATATTTAACGTTAGCTAGCTAAGCTAATAACTAGCTGTTTATGTGGTTGACGGCGCTTCCTTATCCCTGCACCGTTTTATAGCTACATCCCTTAATTTCTGTATAAATAAGATTTATTATTGTAAAAACTGAAATATTAACGTTTATTAGGTGGTTATCTAGCTAGCCTATGTCCTTACACAGGCAGTCTAGCTAACTAGCCATTTAGCTAGCTATGTAGCTAATGGCTAAAACAGCCGTTATTTTCTACACCCTCTAAACTTTAACTTTTTAATGTATGAATAAAGCACAAACAGTCTAAAATAAAAGGTTTATTTAGATCTTAGGTCATTAAGCTATGTCTAATACACAAGCAGTTTAATATTTTTACATTAGCTAGCTAGCTAATTAGCACTAACCAGCTAGCTAGTTGTCTAGCTAACTAGTTGGAGAGACCATTTTATGTATCCTGTAATTTACATATGAATAAAGCATCAAATGTACAAAAAATAAACATTAATGAATAAATATAAATAGTGAATGAAATAAAATAAAACAATGAATAAAATATAATTAGATATTAAGCCAGTTATGTCTTTACACAAGCATAAAATTGTTTATTAGCCAGGATTGTTTTCAATCATCTTACATATTCCTACATTTCTGAATGAATAAATCTCAAACTGCGAGCAATAAAATGTTAATTTAAGCATTAAGCTGGTCTAATTTATGTAATCTAGCTAGCTGTTTATCTAGTTGCACTTGTATATCCTTAAATTTTATGTATGAGTAAAGCACTGCTAATATCGTCCCAATGACAACTTATTTATTTAGACATTAAGCGATTGACTGGTTTAAAATTTTCACAAGCGTTCTAATTTTATGCTAGCTAGTTAGCCAGTCATTTATGTGGTTAAACCGACGGCCCTTTTCTTTCACACCCTTGTAGAAATTCAGAAATAAAGCACCATAAAAGTATTTATTCAGACATGAAGCCATTTGAGTGTCTGTAATTTATGCAGGCAGGTTAAGTCCCACTGCTACACCACCTTACATATTCTAAACTGTATGTATGAATAAAGTTTGAACACTTAAATATAAAAGGATTATTTAAATATGAATGTCTTTAACACAGTTTAATGATTCTCGTTAGCTAGCTTACACCTATCCTTAAGTTCATTCTATTTTGATTTACAATGGCAATTTAATGATTGATTCTCATCCGAAGAGGTGAAAGGAGAGCTGTAAATAATAAATGTGCTTTGTTTGACGCTAGTCATATTAATTCAGATAATTTTATGCATTTAGCTGAAAAGGCTTGTCTGGTTCAAACTAGGCTGTATAGAATTACATTGTTTCTGCTGTTTTTTTTATATATTTATTTATACGTCAACATCAGTCTGGTAGTTAACTTTGCCTGTGGGGTAAGTTGTAACATTTGTGTTCACTTTGTTTAAATAGTTTATAAGCGTAAATAGTCAAATAGTACAATTGAGTCTGAAAAGTTTAGTAAAAGTACTTTTTTTCCTTCTGTTTTTCTTCCTTTTTTTTTACTTAAAATTAACATTTTGTTTTGAAACACTGTGTTGTTGTAAATTGGTTTATTGTGGAAAGAGCCACTGATTCTGATGTCTTTACAATGGTCATAAACACAAATATACAGTATTCAGTAAATTTGTGGGATACTCCAGACTTTGGCAACACTGACCAGCAATACTTCCCATTTTGGCAGGTGGAACAGAAAGACATGCTTTGAATTTGATAAGTAATTTTTATTGGTTTCACTATTTTGGCAGCTCAAGGTCCTATCTTGAGTTCTTTTAACCCAGAACTTTAGGAGGGTCTGAGTATTGGAGGCAGGTTGTGTTGGGTCTGAACTCTCCAAAGTCCAGGACCAGGACTGAAAGTCCTTGCTTTAACTTCTTAATATTTTAATTGGCCAAACCATCTACATTTAGTATTTTGGCCAATTTTCAATGGAAAATCCAGATTTGATTGTGAATCAAAGTGTGAAATCATGTGGGTGTTGTTTGCTGGTAATCTAAAATGTGACTTTGATCAGTTTAGACCATTCAGAACAACTTCTGTTGTCTTGTACTAAATTTAGGCCATTTGTGAAATATGAGTAGGCTTGGTGAGATCGCTGAGCCCTTCATTGCTCCACTAGTTCACTATGCAGATCAGAGATAGTCTGACGCAAGTAGAGATTCAGAGAACTTGATGACGTGGTATCATGAGCTTTGGTGATTCAGTCTTCTGTTTTGTAAGATACAGTATAACGTTTTCCACATTACCCAATTTTGTATCGTATCTGGTCTAACCCACCCATACCCATTCAGAGAGGCTTACTCAGAAGAAAGAATGTTTTTACACCCTAGCTTCAGTGTCACGGATGTTCAAAAAAGCTTGTTTTACTTTTACTTTTACAGGAAATGTAACGGCTTTGTGTCGATTACAGAAGCTGTCCTTGAGAGGTATTTACCGGGATGCAGCGTTCCTGTTTGTTTAGCTAACGTTTACTCCAATTATGCTTGCCCACAAGGTTCCCCTTATAGTGAATTAGCCCTAGAGTTAGGTAGTCAGGTGGCATTATCATTTTTTTATACAATGACTGCAGGAACTGTTGCTATCTGAACTAGAGCTGGGCAATATGGATGTGGAAAAAAAATTATCACGATATTTTAAAAAGGCATTTATTTACAATATATGATATTGCAATAATAATTTAACAGCGTAAAATATTTAAAAGCTGCAATCCAGATACTCTCCCATACTGAACTGTGATTTTTACTTAAAATATGCTTCTCTCTATGAATGAAACAAGACTGATTACACGCTTTGTAATGAAACAGGCAGATAATCTGTGTGGTGTTTTTTGTTTTTTTTTAAGCACGACCGATATTCACAATACACTCATAAAAGCATATTGTGTACTATGGTAACAACATTTATCACAATGCGATAAAATGTCTCCCTTTAGCTAAAAATAATGGCACCCATCCATCCACCCATCTATCCAGCTTTCATTTCATGTCCAGATTGCCCCTTCTTACTAAAAATAAATAAATAATGATCTTGTAATGCAAAATATCAATGAGTTACAGAGCTATTTCTTGTGATGGGGTTGAGCGTTTTAGGCTAAACTGGCCACTATTCTCTTTCTTCTTAAGCTTACAGTTATCAGTTTCTGGTCAACATATTAAAAACATTAAGAGTAGCATCTTCATCTTCTGTATATCTGTATTATCAGTCTCGCTTTTGTGTGACGGGGTGGTCTTTTAATGCTCAACAGGCTCCACCCGAGAGAGAGCACTTTAGGCGCATCTCTGCATCCTGGTTAAAGGGTGACCACAGCCACCACACCGGCTGGTAGCTTTTGCACAGTACAAAGTGCACTTGCTAAGCTAAACCTTAAAAAAAAAAACATTGACATTGCAGTCAACTTTGCTGGGTATCGTTTAGACGCCATCAAAATCTGCTTCTGTTTACAGGAGCCTGCCACTCTTTTCTTGAGTGTTAGAGTAGGCCTTGTGTGGGTAGGTTCCCAGATTTGACTCTGATTTGTCTCTGAATCCTCCTCCAGCTTATTTACCAGGAAGTAGCCAGGTTGGAGGCCTGGAGTCCCGGAGGGCTGCAGTAATGCTCATTGCGTTTATTTCCTCTTGTACTCCCAGCCAGTTTTCTCCCTTTCTACACATGTCACTGTGTATTTGCGCTCTGGAGCTTCAAGGCTGAAGCCATAGAAATAGGCAAAATCCAGGCATTTCTGACTACAGCGTCCACTGACGTCAGACCATGTTTATTAATATCGGTGTTTAGTAGAGATTCTGTGAATTCCTTTGAGCGAATGTAGTGTCTGGGAGGTCACTCCCTGCAGGAGTGGTGGTAGGTGGAGGTCAAACATGACACATTTGATGACTGTCCATCACTACTTTCTCCACCTGCTCGTGCAGAGCGACGGCGACGACGTCATTACGTTTAAAATGGCAGATTGAAAACAAGATTATTAGGCAAAAGTATTGGGACACCTGCTTGTTTTTGGTTTCTTCTGAAATCAGGGCTAATAAAAAAAAGAGCGTATCCGTTTACATTTATGGCATTTAGCTGACGCTCTTATCCAGAGCGACTTACAAGGTTACTCGTATTACAGAGGTGGGCCAATGTAGTGTTAGGAGTCTTGCCCAAAGACTCTTATTGGTGTAGTGCAGCATAGTCACCCAGACTGGGAATCGAACCCCAGTCTCCCACGTGGTGTGAAAGCTCACTAGCAGGTAGTGGTATTATCTGTTGCGGGAAGAAGACTTTCTGCTAGATTTCGGAGAAGCAATGCTGTGAGGATTTGATTGACTTGCATTCGGCGACAAGGGCGGTTAGTGAGGCCAGGATGTTGGATGATCACAATACGACCCCCTATGCTGCACAGCTTAATACTGCAGCCATTTATACCCCTCTAGTTCACGTCTGGTTTTTGGCCCGGTGACAATAGGTTGACTATCTGCTCGGGAGAGTCCTGTTCTACAGGCAGTACTTGTTTTCTCCAGGGACTAGACACTGTGTGTGTGTGTGTGTGTGTGTGTGTGTGTGTGTGTGTGTGTGTGTGTGTGTGTGTGTGTGTGTGTTTGCTCGCTCGCTCGCTCATCTGTGCCAGCAATGGGTGCAACCTAGAGTAGCTGCCAGTGGCTATAAATGTGAAAATGTACGTATGCTCTGTGTGACGTGAGAGTTGCTCTACGTTTCCTAAATGGAAAGGCAAAATAGATGAGCTTACTTGGGTTGATTAAGAAATTAATTCAAAAAAACATGTTGCGTTTGTCTTCGGGCTTCAGGCTGTGGGTAGGCAGTCGTTTTCAATCCTGTAGATCTACTGAAAAATGGGCAATAGTAGTGCAACAAGTAGTGGTACCTAATTTGCACCATGTACGCACGTCAGACATGCATACTCTACATTACACTCCACAATGGAGCCAGATCTGTATCTCCCAGTTGCATATGGGCAAGGGCGGGGGCAGATAAGTAACAAAGGCTGTGACCGGAAAGGGCTCGTATTTATTTATTTAGGGCTCTACTGATCATGGAGGCCAATTGCGTTATTTTCTTTGCAGTGTCTAAATTGTGAAGTGGAATTTGAGCATGAGGGCACTAAAATGCAGTGTAATTTCATAGTAAACATCATGACTCACTACATGAGCTAAATGTAGACCATAGAGTGTTTTATTTATGTGTTTGTTTATTTATTTAACCCTCATCACATGCAGTGCACTAAACAGTCCCTCCCCGAACAGTACATTACTGTTGAGGAAGTAGGGATCCATTTCGGTCACAGCCAAAGACTTTATTTCCCTAAGCAAGTGCATTTTGTTCCTGCTAGGGGTGTAATAGTAACTGAATTTGCCTCAGGCCGCAAAGGTGTTGTTCATGCAGTCATGCAAAGATTGATGAACTTAAGGCTAAAGCACATTTTACTAGTGCGAGTTCCACCTGGAAGCTAGTTAGCAACATGCTAAGCTAAGCTTAGCCTGAGCTGACTGGTGTCTGGCTATGGCGAGTGCAAACAAGGTTCTGTGAGGGTGTTTCCCTGGGAGGGTTACCTTCTGGGTGGTTTCATCCAATGATGGCCAGTCTGGCTTTTGCACAAATACTACATAGGTATCGGTTTCTGACCACAGGAGCCTCCAGTAAAAGCAAAGCTGGAGATCAGTGTGTAGAGTCCCGGCTGGGAGGGCTAGCGTCCCTAGCGTTCCCCGTCATCCCTTTCGTCTTGCACCTGTTGCCTCTCTGTTTCTCTGTAGAACTGGCTGGATGGACAGGAGGTCCTGACAAAGCACCATAGCTGGGGAGATCCGTGGCCCTACCGGAACGGCACATACACCCCCAAATGTGTTCCCAGGTGCGTTTTGCAGAGATGACGTTCGCCAAACAGACGAAATTGCAGAAGTTGGCAGCAAGCGCAGACAGCGTGTGATTGGTTGGTGCTAAAGAGGCAGTACTTAAGTCCAGTACAGTCGTTTCTTCAGTAGTTATTGAAATGACCCTAACGTCCCAAATGAAACCGTATTGAGTATGCATGCATACAGAGGCCTTTAGGTTTTCCGCTTCCGCTGTGCTAAACTGGGGGCTTGTGCTTCAAGTAGTGGTTAGCCTCTAGGCTAAAAGTGCAGAAAAAGCCAGAAGAAGACACCAAAAAAGAAGCTGAACGTCTTGCCTGACCAACTACGGTTGGTGTAAATGGGGAAGCTGTGCAGGTGTTTCTGCTAAACCTTCTGGTTCATGAAGCTGGTGTTTTAGCTGGGGGACTTTTAAAGCTGTGGTTTTCAGTCTTCTGTTAGAGGAAGGGCTTTGAACATATTGCAGTGCATCACCGCTTCCTGCAGGTCCTTTACAGTTGCTGCTGCTTCATGGCAACCAGGTCATGGCAACTGACAAACTGCATTGTTGACATTGGTGTTTGTTGGTCACCCTAAGGACAAGCAGTTATTTGAAACACTCGCTGAACTTCTCATGAAACATTTATGGCTGAAGTTTAACTTCCAGGCTCGTGTTTTAAATGGCGTGGAGTTCGTAGACTCATGGACTTGCCTGCTGGTCAGTGGTTTTTAAGGTTGGTTAAAGCCGTAGTTGTTCACTGATGGGTTTGAGACGTAGGGGTTGAGTTTTTACGCCTGTCCTTAAGTTTTAAGAGTTTGTATGGTCAAGCGTTGGTCATGGTGTACGGTTGGACTGTTACCCTACTGGGAACATTGGTGGTATTATAAACGCGTCTGTCAGTCCCATCTCTCTCACTCAGAACCACTGCAGGACTGCTGTTGACCGTGGGTGGGTGGGTGGGTGGTGGACCATTCTCAGCACTGCAATGACCCTGACATGGCTTCATGGTAGCGTATGCGATGCAAAGCCCCTGTTTCACATCAGCAAAGCAAAGGAGATGTTCAGGGACCAGAAAAAGGAGAACGGTCTCCGGAACACAGCGGTAAAAACTAAGGATCGGCACTGGATCAGACTTAAAATAGCCAATAAACAGCCTATTAAAATATGCATAACATGTTTTTATTTGTTTGTGTGTTTAATTAAAATAGCGATGGGAGAATTGAGCGGCTGTGCATCGGTATCGGGCGATTCTTAGCCCACATACGCAATTTGCTGTTGGTTTAGCCAATCCTGACAGCTGGTCAGGTCATGTAATTCGTATTTTGTGAGATGCTGTAGTGAACTCCCAGGACCTTAAGTTCCACATGCGAGCGCTAGATGGCAATATGGACCTTGCTTACGACTGCAGAACTCTTATTTTTATCCATGTCAGATTTAAACTTGTAACGCTAACGTGTCTCGAGGAGGACTTTTAACACCACTAAATGGATATCCCTCTTGAAATCACTCAGCCCAGTTCAGTGAGTACATTAACTCTCTGAGCTCCAGATATTATCGGTAACTTAGTCTGTGTGAATATTGTTTACCTGATGCTGGTATTTTGACATTGAAATATTTATCGACATGATTTGCATCATTATGATCTTATGATCTTTTATTTGTTAATTGTTTTGTCCCTACCAACTTATCAGGGTGGAATAAATAAATAAATTATATGAAATAAAACATTGAATGAATGAATGAATGCATGCAGTTCTTTCCTCTTTAAAAGATTTGAGGAATTCCAGGATTACTATCCCTCGGTTTTATCCCCGATCCTGGCGGAAGCTATGGGTTCTGGTCCTCCTTTGTGCTCCAGCGTTCCTCTGACCCCTCGCTGTGTTTCAAATGCTTTGCAGCGCCCTCAGCTCTTTTTCATCGCCTCTAAGACCTTAAAGCCCCCTATTATTGCCGACCTATGGCACGTTTGCTGTGTTTGCTTTTGCATTGACACAGGGATATTTGGAAAAAGTCCAACCAGGACGCTCATAAAATAAATCTGTTGGGGTCAGGGGAAATTCCCCCAGACCCGCACACAGGCAGTTCCCTGGTAGCCGGAACTGAGAGTACTCTATGGAAATAGTAGCATATGGTAATGTGGTCAAATTAGATCTGATTGTGATCTGTTAGTAAACCTGCAGTTAAATATACACTATGTGGACAAAAGTATTGGGACACCTTGCGTATTCATTTTTTTCATCTAAACTAAAGGGTATTAAAAAAGAGCTGATCCGGCTTTTGTCCAGGAAAGAAGAAGGATTTCTACTAGATTTTAGAGGAGCACTGCTGTGAGGATTTGATTGACTGGATAATTTTGGATGAGCACCATCCATCATTCCATAGAGCACAGTTCTTCCACTGCTCCACAGCTCAATGCTGGGGGGGCTTTATACCCCTCTAGCTCACGCCTGGCATTATGCAGCATGATGCCAATAGGTTCATGTAGTTGATCTGCTCCAGAGAGTCCTATTCTTTTGGCAGTACTTCTTCTCTACAGGGACTAAGGAATCTGTGTGTGAGAGTTTGCTTATTTGCACATCTGTGTCCGCAGTTGGTGCAGCTGACTCATAGCTGAATGCATTTATTAACAATTTGGACATATAGTGTATGTCCATCCCCTCACAGTCTAAAATGATGCCGAGATGCCATCTCACTTATGCATATTTAGGTAGGTAAGGAACTCTTTAAGGAACTTTTTTTTTTTTTTTTTTTTTTTTTTTATTGACATTTTTATAGAGTGCATGCATGTGACTTAACAGGTGGCGGGTGGCTCTGCACCCACGCCCAATGAGTGGCAGAAAGACTGACCGAGTGGCAGCGTTAGCATTCAGTGTGAATGGCACAAACAGCAGGAATTCAGAGCTTCCTTTTACAGACTGCTGAAAACTCAAGACAATAGAGTCTAATGTATAGCTGCAATTCACAGAAACGACTTGAACCCAGACCCCGAAAGTCATGCTCTGTAAACGGGTGGTGAATTGATTTAAAAGGGAAAGCTAGCAAACCTGGATGGACCGTTCTACTAAATGAGCCTGAAAACAATGGGAAACGCTCCTAAGACCATTCACTCGACTCTGTGCTCTCAGATATGAGGCTTTACCCTCTAAACCGGTGTGACTTGATTTGAGTCTTAGTAATCTGGGCGTTCCTGGCTACACCTCGCTGTTCTTTAGATGGATGGATCGCTTTTGAGTGCTGCTGCCTTTAACTTGAGCAGATAATTGCTCGTCATTCCCGTTTTGGCAGTTTTCTCCTAAAAAAAAAAAAAAAAAAAGACCCAGACTTGCGAACTGTTGTTATGCATGAAATTGAAAAATTAAGTCACTAAAAGAAATAAATCCAGTAACTTTGTGGGTAGATACACTCACACGTACATATTTCTGTTTCAGATTTGAAATGGTCTCAGCCTTATGATGGAGCTCCAAGGTGAGACGGTCCGTAACCCAGCCCCACATCGCACTGCCTCTAGGACCTGACTGTGGCTGACGTTTTCTGTGTCCAGGATGTTGGTGAATTTCTGCCGGTTTCGAAAATGCCAAATCCGACAGCTGATGATGACCTGCTTTGTGTTATCAGCGGTCATGATCTACTGGGAAAGTTTCGGCAATAATCTCTCAAATCATGTGAAGTCCTACTCCTTACGGCACCTGCTCAGCCCCTTCGACTTCATCAGCGCCAACCTGACAATCAGTCGTGGGGAAGCCCGGAAGTTCAGTGACTACAATTACTTGATAAACCATGAGCGGAAGTGTACCAACAGGGACGTCCTGCTCTTGCTGTTCGTGAAAAGCTCCCCCGAGAACTTTGAGAGGAGGCAGGCAATTCGGTCAACGTGGGGCAACGAGACCTACATCGAGAGGACCTTGGGCGTGACCGTGAGGGTGGTCTTTGCGCTCGGCCTTCACCCTCAGCCCTCGCAGAGAAAGAAGCTGCAACAGGAGCTGCTTCGGGAAGACGAGAAGTACAATGATTTGATCCAGCAGAACTTTCTGGACACCTTCCACAACCTAACCATCAAGTTACTCCTGCAGCTCGGCTGGACGCATGCGTACTGTCCCCATGCCCGATTCCTCATGTCCGCAGACGACGACATCTTCATCCACTTGCCCAACCTGATCCGTTACTTGCGAGAGGTCGACCGGTCCGGAGTGAAGGACTTCTGGGTTGGGAAGGTTCATCGAGGCGCTCCGCCCATTCGGAAGAAGGACAGCAAGTACTACGTGTCCGAAGACATGTACCCCTGGTCAGTGTACCCCGATTACACCCCAGGGGCCGGTTACGTCGTCTCCAAAG
Organism: Salminus brasiliensis; assembly: GCF_030463535.1. Taxonomy (NCBI): domain Eukaryota; kingdom Metazoa; phylum Chordata; class Actinopteri; order Characiformes; family Bryconidae; genus Salminus; species Salminus brasiliensis. Next base: position 38,786,960 of record NC_132886.1, on the reverse strand, counting down.
ACGTGGCCTCCAGGGTCTATCAAGCCTCCCTTACTCTGAATGCCTCTCTTTACATTGATGACGTCTTCATGGGCATTTGCGCCAACGCGATGGGGATTTCGCCCCAAGAGCATGCCTTCTTCTCCGGAGAGGGCAGGGCTCCGTACCACCTCTGCATTTACAACCAGATGATGACTTCGCACGGACATGTGAAGGACTTCCATGAACTCTGGAGACAAGCGACAGATCCAGAGGTGCAGAGGGTGTCTTCGGGGCTTTTAGGAAGGCTCTATTGCACTGTGGCTAAAGTCAGACTCCTTTGCGTACCACACTTTTTAAACACCTATCCATGCAAAGCAGCTTTCTTATAGGATACGGGACGTAAAGATGAGGTCACCTGTTTTGTGTGTCCTTTTCTCCAATCTCATCCTTTTAGTACCTTGGCCCTGCAGTGTTTTTTTTTTTTTTTGTTGTTTTTTTTTTTTTGTAGCAGTAGGAGTATTTATATGTGAACTTTAATATTTTTGGGGCCTTCAGTTTCTTTTAAAATGTCCATGGCTATCGTGTGTGTGTGTGTGTGTGTGTGTGTGTGTGTGTGTGTGTGTGTGTGTGTGTGTGTGTGTGTGTGTGTGTGTGTATTTTAGAGTGGCAGTTCCTTGTGGTTGGATTTGCCACATAATACCAGTGAAAGGAATGCAATATCTTTGCTTCGCTCCTCATTAAATGTGTTCAAGAAGTGGCTCTGAGTGGCTCAGTGGTCTAACCCACCACCACTATGGCCTGGGAGGGGCAAGTTCCAAAACCTGAGCCATGCTACTTTGCCATCAGTGGCCGTGATCTCTCTGGTACGGGTCGGGGTAGATGGCGCTCATTCCTTTAGGCATCTGTTGGCTGATTTGGTGGAGCTGAGGACCCGGAGCTCTCCTCAGACTGTGCAGGGCTTCCTGACGGCGGCTGGCTTTGCTTTGCTTTGCTTGTGTCGGAGGACATGTGTGAACGCTTCCCCTCCTAGTGTCGGGGACATTGCTAGTGCTAGCGGGAGCTACGAACGAGTGTGTTAATTGGCAGCACTAAACTGGGAGAAAGAGGAGAAGAATTTGACCAGGTTTTATTCGCAGGGTGCTTTTCTCGATCATGAGCCCTCCTGCTCAAGCTTGAGTTCACTCTTGAGTGTTTGGACAAGACGAGGATTTTACTCGTAGCATATTGAGCTATTGAACGTTACAGTTCTATAAATTTACTGTGATTTTTATCCTTTCAATCAAGCTTCCAGAAGTCACCAGTGTGATGAAGACTGATGAGCTGAAGTACTGTATAAAAGGAGGAGGAAGGAAGGTCGGTTGGTTGCTTGGTTTTGCTTGGCTTCTTAGCACATCGTATTAGCAAATCTTGCTGAAACTGCTTGTTGGGTTTCTTAAAAAGTAGGTCCTCATCCTGTTGCTGCAGTAAGCTGAAACGTTGCTGTGCATTTTATTTGCAATCTACCTCGACAGTTGCCAAACAAACCTGCGTAAGGGTTTACTTCAGCTGGCTCTATGCACCCTGACCCTGTAGTCACATCCTGGGATCCGTACCTCATATGTCGCACATTTCCAGGAAGCCGTGATTCAGAAGGTGACTGGATCGGCATGACGTCGTTGCTGTTTCTGCAAGGTGGCCTCTTTTTCCGGACTGATGGCGTCTGTTGGCTGTAAGCCCAAGTTAAATACCAGGTAGTTTACTTACTAAGGTGTGGCAGCTCTGTAGAATGTACCCAGGCTGAGGGATGTATGATCAGGGACGCTTGAGAGTGGCTGCTGAATTCACAACGGAAGTAGTAGTAGTAGTAAGTTGTTAGGGGAGGGCCATTGAAGACCTCGGAGCGTAGCCTGTTTCGTAACTGGAGTAACATCCCCATCCTGCTGGAGAACTACCCTATTTTTAGCGAATAGATCAAATGTCTCCGCTGCCAGACTGGAGACATGGGGGTCACGTAGCGCATGTCCATATATCCTCTGTGAATGACCGGATGTTGGAATTGTCTAGTATGTAGCGTCGTTACTGAGAGTTACTGTCTTTAATGTGATGTATGTTTTTGAGTTATACTGAGGATTTGGTTGATTTTCTATGTTAATAAACTGTGCTTGCTTACGTGCGCCTGGCTTCAGCATTGTGTCTTAGGCTGAGCGACGTTGGAGTCTTCAACCCTGGTGTAGTTCGGAAGCTTGTTACCCAGGTTCTTTACCCCTGTGTAAGCTAGAACCTAGCCTCTTCCTATCTAGAAAAGTATTGGGACACCTGCTCACTCGGTTTCTCGGAAGATTTGATTGTAAGGTCAGGATATTGTATGATCACTTAGCCTCATCCCTGGCTCCTTTTAAAAGAATAGGACACTGCAGTTCATTGGTAGGGAGGGTTTTACAACCCTAGTCCACACCTGGATCTAATAGCTTCATGGTTATCTGCTCCATAGAGTCCTATTCCACAAGCTGTGTTGGTATATTGGTTTTGTGTCCTACTCCCAAATGTCACTTAAAGGGCTCATGGGTAAAAAAAAAAAATTCAGTGCACAATTTAATTTGTCACACACAAACAGGTCAGAGTTTTAGCTCAGGCTTCCTTCCATGTGATTAAATTTAGACTAATAACCAAGCCCTTTAACTACTGAAGTGAAGAACTGGGACAGCAGGGTTGTGGCTTGCTTTTGCATTTCAAATGTAGGTGGCCACTGGTTACAATGGGACTACTGACAAAACTGCAAATCTAAAATTAACTATTTACATGATGCAGTTAAAGCTACAGTGGTTGAAGGAGCAGAGAATCAGGTTTCAGATTATGCAGTGTTTGATCATTGGAAAGCTTAAAAAAAAAAGTTAGAGTATCACCATCCTCTTTATTGTCAACTGAGCCAAACACTACATAGAACATTTAGTTTAAGACCCACCTTCAAAAAGGACTTCACACACAACTCAAAACAATATACAATTAAATACATTCAAAAGAAAAAAGTGCCTTTCATTTTACTGACATGGAAGCGTGAACCAAGTTAAACTGCACACGTATGTTAGCATAACATAATTGGCAGACTTGATGCAGCACTTGTATCTTTTAGTCCACAAGTAAGTTACTAAACGGTGAAGAACATCGAACACGTACATTTTAAACATACTAGGGAGAAAATACCTGATAAAGAATACATTTAAAGAACCCATGTTCTGTAAACTCCTCTACCAGCGCAAAGCCGATGGAGAGTCTACGACCGTCCACGCAGAAAAAGTCACGTCACGTATCGAATTCGCAAGTCTGATCCACAGCCAGCATTGAGAACAGGCTTTTCTTCCAATAAAATAAGCGCAAATGCAAGTGATTATTCGATAGCTATCCCTGCATTAAAAAACCTCCAGCGTCTAAATCAGGTCGGCGACATTCATGGGCATCTCCTCAACGGTCGTGTTATAAAATGTCTCAATGTCTCGAAGAATCCTCTTGTCCTCCTCAGTAACAAAGTTGATGGCGACGCCTTTTCTGCCAAAGCGGCCACCGCGGCCAATCCTGGCAAGGAACAAGAGTTAGCGAGCCAGCTTTAACCCAAATCCCAGAATGAAGTCCATCTAGAAATCAATCAATCAACTTTACTCACCTGTGGATGTAGTTCTCCCGGTTTGTCGGAAGGTCATAATTGATGACTAGCGAAACCTGCTGCACATCAATGCCGCGGGCCTGAAGAAAAGCAGTTTCACTTTACTAATCTTGCAGACCTCAGCATCACAGTGAACACCTAGGGTGTCTATCAAAAATGATGAGTTGACAACGTACTCACCAACAAATCTGTAGTAATCAGCACTCTGCTGGAGCCAGATCTAAACTCCCTCATGATGATGTCTCGCTCTTTCTGGTCCATGTCTCCATGCTGCAGAAATAAATAATAAAAAAAAATTATAAATCAGAGCAGCCCTAAAGAACACATACCTACAGCCACCAAACCAGTGGGTCAGAAGTATGATCAGCAAATTGAAAAAAGAGCATCTCCATTACAAGTCAGTCCCGAAAGATGGTAGACCATCATTTCATACATGACCCAACAGGCACAATCTGCACTCCCAGGAGCACTTGTGCACTTTACTTACCAACGCAGACACCGTGAAGTCTCTCGCATGCATCTTCTCCGTCAGCCAGTCCACCTTTCTTCTTGTGTTCAAGAAAATGACTGCCTGGGTGATTGTCAGCGTCTCATAGAGGTCGCAAAGTGTGTCCAATTTCCATTCCTGCAGGGGGAGTCATATGCCATCAGAGGGGTGTCAATAGCACTAGACCGGTGTTACTGTGACTTGCTGTAGTTTGTAGCACAGAATCTTGAGCCGTAGGACATTGGACATTAAGAAAGAGGTCCCCCCTAGACTCATTTGTGACGCTGTGTCTTCGCTCTCCCTTCTTTAAAACAAACCATACTAGCATGACCACCAGAACTAAGCTTGGAAGCTTAGGCCTGCTGATTTTGGCATGGTGCTTTGAAAAAGAAGGGGACAGGCTTACGCAAGCCGAAAAGCATCCTCACCTCTCGTTCCACGTTGATGTAGAACTGCTTGATACCCTCTAGGGTAAGCTCTTCTTTCTTCACTAGAATGCGGACAGGCTCCCGCATGAACTTTGTGGTCACGTCCAACACCTCTGCTGGCATGGTGGCCGACAGCAGCACAACCTGCGTAGAGGAACGTGCGATGATTACTGGGGTCTTTTTTTTTATTTTTTTTATACAGTCTCAAGACCGCTTTTACTTTTAAGATAAAGGTACTGGTTGGAATAACTGTTGCGCTGAACCTTGAAACAGGGGCCACCGGACATTAAGAAAGAGGTCCGACCACGTTTCATTTCCGGTGCAGGGCGATTTCTCTTCTTCCATGTTTTTACTCTGCTAGCATCATTACATGAACCAGGAGAACCTGGATCCTGTAATTTAAGCACAGTTCTTTTGTATGGAAGACCAAACCGATTGATCATCTCAACTCACCTGAATGTTTGTGCTCAACTTCTGGAAAATTTCATAAATCTGATCTTTGAATCCACGACTTAGCATTTCGTCTGCTTCATCCAGGACAAACATCTTAATCCATTTAGGAGCTACAGAAGAATTGTTCAGTTAGTTAATTATGTTAATTATAAGGAGCAACCTACAAATAAACATTATATGATGGACAGAAGTATGATCAGTAAAATAGAAAAGATATCTCCATGACATGTCAGTCCCGAAAGATGGTAACCATCATTTCATACTTGATCCAACACATGCAGTAAGCTGATGAACAGCAGTTTTAGATTCAGACACTTACAGAGGAACCTCCTGTTCAGCATGTCAAACACACGGCCTGGAGTCCCCACAACAATGTGCGGGGCTTCTGCTTGGAGCTTCTGCATTTCATTGCGGACATTGGTTCCCCCAATGCAGGCGTGACATGAGGCACCCATGTAGTCACCCAGGGCCAAGATGACCTTCTGAATCTACAAAAAACAAGCCCACACAAACGAACACAAAGAACAGAGCGTCAATTTAAAGAAAAGCCCCATAACACGATTACATCGAAAATGACAATTTCGGCTCCCTGCTTAAACAAGGAAATATTCTGAAACAAAAGTCCACATTTCACCAGTTACATAGCAGGAAGAAGAGTAAAACTGTACCTTTGCTTCAGCTACTGCCCAAATATGCCGCCTTGGTCTGAGACACACTTAAGTTTATCATGACCTCGGGTACAGCATACCTGCTGAGCGAGCTCTCGGGTTGGTGCCAGTACCAGAGCCTGAGTCTCTTTCTGCTCAATCTCCAATTGCTGCAGGATGGAGATGGCAAACGTGGCCGTTTTGCCAGTCCCTGACTGTGCTTGGGCAATGACATCGTAACCTGCAGGAAACAGAACAAATTCAAGGCCCTGCAGCACAAAGGAGGGGGTTGGCTTTAAAAAACACCTGTTGCCATTTGTTTGGGGTTTTTGTCCACTTCCTAGAAAATCACCTTTTATGCAAGGAATAATTGCTCTCTGCTGAATAGCTGACGGCTTCTCGAAACCATATGCATAAATCCCGCGGAGAAGCGTCTCCTTCAGGTTCATATCATCAAAATTGTCTGTGATCTCATTCCAGTTGCTCTGCAAGGCAGAAGAATCTGAGTTAACCCCAGCTGAATGAGCGCGAGCATGTATATATGCTACACAAACGTGCCTAGGATTGATTCACCTTCACCATTTCTTACATTTGGCCATAATTTCAATCTGGCAGGCGATGAATTGACCAATAGAGAAGTCCCGTTTACATTGACTTTCACAGAAAGGTCTATTCCTATTCAGTAAGGCTACCATTTCAGACATTAGGGAAGTCTGCAGTGTGCACAACTTGCACATACTAGGCACATGACTAAACAGACACTTTGCCGTTATTAAAGCTTGAGATTGCACCTTAACGTCTCAACTTGTGGCATTCAGGCAAAACAATAAGTGTACTTATTGATCCTCTAGTAAAAGTTGCAGAAGACATGGCAAAAGTGGGAAATCTAGGTTTGGTTTTGTGCATTTTGTGTTTACAGATCTTCATAACTTTCATTCTTTGCATTATCCAAGTCTCTGGACTAGCAAGGGATATTTTCTGAGTGGAAAGCTTGTATGTAAACAACACCAACAGCAACGTGTCAACAGCAGGGTCTTGAATCTCCAATCAAGACAATAAAGTTGACAATATATAAAACATTAGAGCTCAGTTATTCTGCACCCCAAAAATCTCAACTTGTAAGCAGCCTCTCCATCTGAGCATGGAAAAGAAGACTCTCGATAGACCCCAAGAGGCTTATTGATGATGGAATTTAATACGTGTACAATGTGTGTGCATATATATATGCCCCCCCATAGTTTGCTACCTCGATGACACCATCAGGCTCCATCCCCTCTGGCCCCCCATGGTCTCGATCTCTGGAGCTTTAAAAAGAAAAAGAGAATAAGAATAAGAATATGAGCTATTAAACTCTGCACACTTACAGCCAAGACTTTCAGCATTACATAAGAGCAATTCCTGAAGGTGTGAGAGAGGGGGAGGCATGCCCAGCTCTGCACAGTGTGAGGAAGGGGGCTCTGCGTTCCTGACATGCCACGTGGAGGGAGTGTGCAAAGTAAGCCCCTCTCTTATAACGATGGGTAACACAAGTACAGCACCAACACACACACACACACCAACCAACCCCCCTCAGCCCACCCTTTGCTATATAAAGCACCCCCCCTCCTTCATTTTAGAGACAATTTGGAAGGTTGCAACCAAAACAGTGGAGCAGCTTAGGACTAATTTCATATGTTAAATCATCATCAATACTAATAATTTAACCCAAACCATTACGTTACAAAAGCAACACTTTTCCACCCTCTCTGGCTTGCCACAAAAATAGCCCCCAGCTTTTAGCTTAGCATCAGCTAACAGCGCCAACAGGCCGCAGCAGCGAGAGGCAGGCATTAAACACCACCTCTAACCGACCAATATTGGCAGATTTCTCAATTAAAACGTAGGTGAATGCTTAAACTTCACGAAATTATCACAAAAAGAAGCGATTTAAGCGAAATGACTGTTTTTGCGCCGTTGTGTTGCAGCTAGCGCGCTAACGTTAGCATAGCCAGCATAGCTAAGTGGCTAAGTGGCTAAGTGGTGTGGCGCAGGCCGCGGAGCGGCGCCACGGCCAATCTGTTCACATTTAACAGACAAAATGCTACTGAAACCCTGCTGGTTAAAAGATGCACCCCTCAGCCCCGTTACACACCGAATTTACCCGACATTTAAGCCAAATACCTGTTGTAATCGGCAGAACCGCTAGACATGGTCCGTTCGCGACTTCGGCATTCACTCGGAAAGGAGGAGCGAGGGAAGCCCAGGCGAGTTTTATGTAACCGGGACTACTTTTCCTTTCCTCCCGTATCGTATCGGACAACCATTAAACGCTACACCGGCGCCTCTTTCTGCTGTGGATTCCTCACCGTTCCCACTGCCACGATATAAAAAGCTCAATTTCGCACACGCGTTAACGCCGGGTTTTTAATTTTTGCTGAACTTGCGACGGAGCTTTACAGCCTCTGCGCAGGACTACATCGTGAGGCGCACTGATATTGCCGCAATGGGGAGGCGTGGCGCGGTCGCTACGGGGTCTCCAGCAGTTGTGGCCTAGTGGACTGGCCTGGCCTGGGCTGATCTGGCCTGGCCTGGTCTGTTAGCTTTCTGCTGGACTGTGGATTTCTGATGTCCTGCACGTTTTAACGGGCTGTACATGTAGCTACAGCTCTAGATAAACTCATAGTCCAAGTCAGGCCACTGATCTGAGAAGGTATTAAAAGCTGCAGCTGATCTGGGGCTCATAAAGGTACATCTGGGTGACCAAGGCAGCACCTTTCACCCCATCATCATGTTTACAACCCACTTAACATTGATTTTGGCCTGGAAATAGTGGCCAATTAATGTTTATATTCAAATTAATCAAAGTAATATTGATTCATTCGTAAGTAGGAGTGTAACAACTTACACAACTTACACAGGACACACAATGTTCCAGTACATATTCACTACAGGACTGCAGCCTGTCAATGAAATATTGAAACCCCGTCCACACGTATCGAGACATTATTAAAAACGCAGCTCTTTCTCTGCATCCTGGACTTTCACCCACTTTGAAGCCCACCAACATCTGGGATTTGTCTGTTTTGGCAGTTACACATATTTCTGGAGGGGCTTGACATTGTTGACGCAAAGAACAATATATATATATATATATATTTAGGTATTTCTGGTAATATGAAAATTACTATAAATGTAATTCGAACACACATTTGTTTAAATATTTATATTAAACGTGACATTTTATTTATTTATATTTTTTAAAAAAGCTACTTTTTTTAGCCCAAATGTGTTGTGTTTGGGTATTTCATTTATTTATTTATTTATTTATTTATTTTTAATTGCTTACAATTTTGTGACTTCTTATTTCTCACTCATTTAAAGAATTGTACCCACATTTATTGTTTACGACTTTGTGTTAATTCTGTATATTTAATATTTATAATTCTGTGCTCCATGTTTCATATGTTTTTGTTTATTTCTTTTTTTACTCTTAAAACATTATACACATAAATAATTGTTTATGCTTTATTATTATATTTTATGCTCTGTTATATTATGTTTTATTCCCTTATTTATTTGCTGAATATTAGTACGTTTATTCATCTTTGTTGTTTAAAATGTTTACATGTCTCAAAACCTTAAAATATTGATGCTATAAAAAATATTGATTAAATAAAAATGAATTATTATTATAATAATAATAATTATTATTATTAATATGTATTTTATTATTATATTATATAATAATGATAGTAATAATAATTATTATTATTATGTATTATATTATTATATTATTTATTATATTATTATTTTTATTATATTATATAATAATAATGATACTAATAATAATAATAATGATAATAATAATTATTATTATTAATATGTATTATATTATTATATTATTTATTATATTGTCATATTTATTATATTATATAATAATAATAATAATAATAATAATAATTATTATTATTATTCTAACCATTATTATTCGTTTTAAACTTCAATTAAGCCGATAAACAGCCATCAATAAAACATCAATAATGTTTTATTCCCTTATTTATTTGCTGAATATTAGTAAGTTTATTCATCTTTGTTGTTTAAAATGTTTACATGTCTCAAAACCTTAAAATATTGATGCTATAAAAAATATTGATTAAATAAAAATGAATTATTATAATAATAATAATTATTATTATTATTAATATGTATTTTATTATTATATTATATAATAATGATAGTAATAATAATAATAATTATTATTAATATGTATTATATTATTTATTATATTATATAATAATAATGATAATAATAATAATAATAATAATTATTAATATGTATTATATTATTATATTATTTATTATATTGTTATGTTTTTTATATTATATAATAATAATAATAATAATTATTATTATTATTATTATTATTATTATTATTCTAACCATTATTATTCGTTTTAAACTTCAATTAAGCCGATAAACAGTCATCAATAAAACACGTTTAATCTGATCAGGGTTGCATAAAAATCTTATAAATAAAAAATAAGTCACTTTTCCGCTGAAATGAGTCAAAGCTGAGGGGCAGTAAATATTTATCTGGCGGACTGGGCTGGAAAGCTCAGTGCGCAGTAGCGGAAATAGATGAAGGGCCGTGAGGGAGAGCGGAAGAGGGTGTCTGGAGATCACAAACATGGTAAATGAGAACAAAAAATCTGAGTTTCTTGGTGTTCTGACCCGTCTGCGCTGTGCCGAACCGTAGTTCGAGGCCTTATCACCGTTTCCTAATGAGCCGCTCCTGGGCTCGGGCGGAGGGAGCGCTGCGGGGGAGCACAGCGGTCAGAAAGCCGCTGGGCTGCACTCCTCAGCCCGGGTGAGGGAGTTAGCCAGCCGGCTAAAGCTCCTCATCTCCAAACAGCCCGGAGCGTCGGGTGGTCTTCAGCTGAGGGCTTAAAAACAGCCCGCTGAGGTGTGGAGGTGGGCTGGGAAGCCTGAGGACGAGGGGTAGCTGAACTGGGTGTACCCGGCCTGGGTTTGGTTTCGGTTGAGGCGGTGGGCTTATAGCTAGGGGCTCTGTTCTAACTGAGCCAGAACCCACCCCTAAATCCCTTCATTCGGGAGTGAAGTGCACTAACGCTGATTAGGGCACAGGAAGTGCACTGAGTAGGGAGTAGGGAGCATGGAGTGGGGATTAGGGGACCAGGGGACCAGTTCATTAGAGTCAACCATTCATTCCTCCCTGTAAACAGACTCTGGGGTTCAGCAGCTCAGGGAAGCACAGACCGATTTCAGACTGATGTTTGATTAACATCCTTTTGGAGATGTTCATTTCGGAGGCTCCAGCGTTTTGTTAAAACTACCAATTCCCTTAATTTGGGGTAAAGTGCACAATATAGGGAGTAGGGACCCATGGATTCAAGGCTACTCATTCAGGGGTCCAGGGTTGCACGATGATCTCTGAATTATTGTGGCTTGTTTGTTTTTGTTTTTTGCATCAGACAGATGTTCAGATTTGGCTGATCTTTCAAACTCACGTTTGATTAACGTCCGTTTTTGGACACGTTGAGCTAATAAAAGCTTCAGCTTTTCCTATATGCTACCATCTGAGTTGCCCTTAATTTGGGTAAAGTGCACAATATAGGGAGTAGGGAACCACCGATTCAAGGTTATTCATTCAGGTTGTCCAGGGTTGCACGATGATCTCTGAATTCTTTTAATTTTTTTTTTATCAGACAGATGTCCAATGTCAAAATCATGTTTGATTAACATTCATTTTTCCTTTAAACTACCATCTGAACCGTTCAACCCGAATTCCCTTTATTTGGGGTTAATTGTGCATTAATTAGGGTGTAGGCCACAGATTTTGTGCACTATGTAGGAAGTAGGGAACCAGCAATTCAGACGGTCCGATGTCCAGGGATCCAGTTGGATGTATTCCCATTTATTATTAATATTAATGAATTAATTTATTTATTTTTAGACGTTATGAAAGCTAATGTTGCTGTCGTATCTCAGTTTTTGTTGTTTTTCACATTTTGACGTAATATGACCATTTGATATAATTTTGTGACAAATGAACAATAGAAATGCTCCAAAATGGCTTGGAATATAAGTTAGGTTGCCTTGCCCTTTTGGAGATACAAGGTTTTTGTGTGACCAAGATGGTTGGCCTCCAAATCAGCAGGTATTCACACGAAAAGTCTCCAAAAATTGGCATGTTGGTGCCAGTATTAATGTTCAGCTCTTATTAATAAGCTAGGGTTAGGTTAGGTAGTTTAGGGTGTGAACCCCCCCCCCAGCACCCCCCCCCCAAAGTTGTCCCAAGTGTTGCCCCAGTCATCAGGCCACTGCTTGTTCAATCCCTTGTGTTGCCACGGAGAGCATAACTGGCCTCGCTCGCTCTGGGTGGGTAGGATGGCACCCCCTTTCCCCATCACTCAGCTTGGGCGATGTTAGCCAGCACAGGCCTCTGTCGGCACAGGCTCAGCGGTTAGAGGTCCGGGTTATTGATGACAGGGTTGTGGGTCTTGAGCAAGGCCCTTCACCCTCTCTGTTCCCTGGGCGCTGCAGTAGTGGCTGCCCACCGCTCCGGGCATGCATGCTCACTGTCACTGTGTGTATGTGTATGTGTATGTGTGTGTGTGTGTGTGTGTACTGCACAGATGGGTTAAAGGCGGGAGCCAAATTCCATCTGTGTCTGACGCTGATGGTGAAAACGGCAGTCTTGTCTTGTCTAATCACATTAAACACTCTCTCTACCAGTTCAGCTACGTTAAGCCGATCTTAAGACCGCAAAGCTTTGGCAATACCTGGCCCAGAATGAGATGAACTAAAATCTGAACAGCTGAAATGAGTCCGGCTTCAAATAAATTCCTTTCCTCCCAAATTCTTCGAAGATGCTTCACCGCTCGGTTCACTGTAACCCACCTAATCGCTTAATACTGTCTGTGCTTTCCCAACAGAACAAGCTGAAATCCTCACAGAAGGATAAAGTTCGTCAGTTCATGATTTTCACCCAGTCCAACGAGAAAACAGCACTGAATTGTTTGTCTCAGAATGACTGGAAACTAGACGTCGCCACAGACAACTTCTTCCAGAATCCTGAGCTCTACATACAAAACCTAAAGGGGTCGTTTGACAAGAAGAAATTAGAACAGCTCTACAATCGGTACAGAGGTAAGGCCAGGTTTCCGCATCGCTCCTTCTGAGAATGAAGGTGTTTGTTAATTATTTGGATGACCTAATTCTTGAGTCATAAGAAGCTTGAACACCCAGTAATTCTTGTTGGGCTGCCCGGAACAGCAATTTTCAGGCTGCTATTATTATTATTTGTGTGTGTGTGTTATTGCATTTCAAAATGTATCCAGTAGGGGCAGTATTGTGTTGACAGCTTATATCTGTGATGGAGCAAATGAACTGAAATCAAACGTTTTTATTCTGCTTGATACTGCTTGAGTCCAAACCTGATGTGTACGCCTGAGATTTTTCATATGATGACACTTATGTTATCAAATCATGTCAAATTCATTAGTATAGAGCTTTTTACAACTGGCATGAAGACTTAAGACCCCCAGTGAGCAGCCAAAGGCGACAGTGGCAAGAGAAATTCGATTCGATTAGTTAGCTGGACGTTCCTGGCTAAACCTCACTGTCCATGGGCCATTGGTTCTTTGGTAATGCGGCTGGATCACTGTCGAGTCTAGCTGCAGTTAAGTTGAGGAGATGATGTACGTTTGTTGGACTATCAGACCGCTCGATTCATCAGAACTCCCACACAACCACTCCTCTAATCTGACATGTGACACGACCCGTTCTTTTCCGTATCCCCTTTCCCAGACCCTCACGATGACAATAAGATTGGTATAGATGGCATTCAGCAGTTCTGTGATGACCTGGGTCTGGATCCAGCCAGTATAAGTGTACTACTGATCGCCTGGAAGTTTCGTGCCGCAACGCAGTGCGAGTTTTCGAAGCAGGAGTTCATGGATGGCATGACTGAACAAGGGTAAACTCCCCTTTCTCTTTCTGGTGGCTTATAGTCGTTTAACCTCCTCATGCATTTCTATGCTTTGCTGTGCACTGAACATGCCTCTCCTTCTTTCTCTAGATGTGACAGCATAGAGAAGCTCAAAGCACAGCTACCCAAGATGGAGCAGGAGTTAAAAGACCAAGGGAAATTTAAAGACTTCTATCAGTTTACCTTCAACTTTGCAAAAAATCCTGGACAGAAAGGCTTGGGTAGGTTGAGGCTGTTCATTTCTGCATGCAAAATAGTCACATCGCATGTACCGTCCTCTTGGCATGGAGATCTGCACATGCACAGTAGCCACAGCAAGCCGAAAAATCACATTTCAGACCTTCAGTTTCTCGGATTTTGGTATTTCACCATTCATAGATAGAAGCCCGGTGGTGCTACAAAGATACTGTACTGTTCTTTTCAAAACAGCCTATGGACCACCGGTGGGCCGAACATCTATTACCAGAGTGTGCTATAAGCCTTTCTGCGTTAAAGGGTTAAATTCAAGTAAATTGGAGCTTCAAGTACGGCTCGGCTCGACCTTCCATCCCTTAAAATCCACATAAGACGAGCGTCCTTGCTTTTTCTGTCCTGCACCGAAGTGGTGGAACGAACTTCCCCTGGGTGTCCGAACAGCAGAGTCCAGTGCTCGCTGTCTTCAAACCCAGACTGAAGACCCTCCTCTTCCGAGAGAACTTGGGTGAAGAGAAGAGTACTATGGTCTCCCTATTGTCTGGTGTTTAGTAGAGTATTAAGATTAGAGGGGCAGTGGTGGCTCAGCGGTTAGAGCGCTGGGATATCGATAACAGGGTTGTGGGTTCGATTCCCGGGCTCGGCAAGCTGCCACTGTTGGGCCCTTGAGCAAGGCCCTTTACCCTCTCTGCTCCCCGGGCGCTGGAGTTGGCTGCCCACCGCTCTGGGTGTGTGTGTGTACTCACTGCCCCTAACACGTGTGTGTGTGTGTGAGTGTGTGTTCACTACCAGATGGGTTAAATGCGGAGGACACATTTCGCTGTACAGTCCACACTGTACAGTGACGAATACGTGCACCTTTATCCTTTATCCTTTTTTATCCTTTAATTTTTGGTCTATTTAAACTAGCTGAGGTTCTTCTTGGGTAAATAGTGAAGCACTTTTGTAAGTCATTCTAAAGAAGATCGTCTGCAAAATGATGTCAATGTAAATTACATACACAACAAGAGGCAGGTTGTACCTGCCCAATATAATTTATTTGAGTCATTATTAATATCATAGCATGTTGGATCATTGACTTCTGAAACAATCTGGTGGAAATTCCTGTTTATGGATTATTACTATTATTATTATTGTTGTTGTTGTTATTTGTATAAATAATATTGCAATATAAACTGCAGAAAAACAGAATATTTACAATGTTAGTTTTTCCCTCCAGTACCTGTGGATCACAGCCTTTCTTAAATCAGACAACCTTGTGTTTTTCCTTTCTTCTAGATTTAGAAATGGCAATCGCCTACTGGAATTTAGTACTGGCTGGACGCTTCAAATTCCTAGACCTGTGGAACAAATTTTTAGTGGTAAGTCACGATGGTGGTGCTGCCATTACAGTGAATGAGTGTGCCCTGAGTATGAGTTCAGTGCAGCGGGAATCTCCCGCCTTAATCGGTTTGGGTTGAGTTCCTGGCAGTTATGGCTTTTGTTTGAATTCGAGCCCAGTCGGTTTCAGGGAAAGCACTCGTTCTGGTATGTGCAGCTACTGAGTGACCTGAGTGCAGTGTTTCAGCTTCATCCTCAATGCTCAGCCTGTTCTTTCTTCTGTAGGAGCACCATAAGAGATCCATTCCCAAAGACACTTGGAACCTCTTGTTAGACTTCAGCACAATGATAACCGACGACATGTCCAACTACGACGAGGAGGGTCTGTGTTCACACGCACCTTTACTTCAGCTTTCACTTTTGTTCATTTCCAGCTGTTTGGCTTCGTCAGGATCAGGCTGGGATTGGGAGTTTGTACATTGTGGGTTTTTTTGAGGGTCATTGAGTAAAATACTGAGTTCCTGGTTGCATTAGTAACTGAATAAGTACTAATAAGCACTAAGTAAGTAATGAGTACTATAGATTATTTTGATGTTTAGCATTGGTGACAAATGGCCAGAAAATAATAATGGAACTATCTGAAGGAAGGTAGACCAAGGAAGACCTTAAAAGAACCCCAAATACGAAATAATGAAATAAAGAAAAGGAAAAAAAGGAAAAAATACTCCCTAGGTCAAACTGCCGTGGCTGCTGCATTTTTAGGAATTTTACTCCAATCTATGTGAATGGAACAAAAATCTAAAATATAAAAAAAAAAAAAATAATAATAAAAAAAAAATAAAAAAAAAAAAATAATAATAAAAAAATAATTTTTACTAAATATTTACAGATAATCCTAGACAGTAAAATAAATTTGCCCAGGTAGTTGGGACAAAATCCTGGGGTGGGTTTATACTTTCTGGATCTAAATTTCTCATCTGTAGACTGTAGAATTTTTTACTTACTGGATGTTTCCAGATTTAGTTAATTATTTGTATTTTTTTTATTTATATATACATTTATATTATATTCATTCTTTGTTCCTTTCATAGTGATTTCTAGACATCTCAAAATGTTGTAACTGCCTGGGCAGTTTTTCACTCCCTGGACCAGATTTTTCCACCTTTTTTTTGTGTTTTTTTTTTTTAATTTTTTTTATAATTTTTTATTCCCTTGTCTTCCAGGAGCGTGGCCAGTACTAATTGATGATTTCGTGGAGTTTGCTCGGCCGCACATCGGGACCAAGAGCACAGCCGTCTAGGCCTTTAAGGTCCCATTGGGACCTCTGCTTTGGCTCCCAGAGCACAGTGAACTGGACTGAAATCTACATTGCCTTTCCAACCCTCAGGATCGAGACGTCTGCGTACAACAAAAAGACATTTGAAAGACGCGTCTCCTCTCCAGTCATCTAGCGGTGGTTTGGGCTTTTTAAACCGTAACATTTTGGATGTGTGCCACTTTTGTGTCGACCCAAGTCAGCAGAAGCTGGTTGAAGCTCTGGGACCCCGTCACGCTTTCCCTCCCCGAAAAGGGCAAAGGCTAAAACCCAACAGACTCTCAGACATGCCATCTTAATCTACACCCAGGGCTGCTTTGGTCGGGGAATGTCGAAATTCATCAGATATTAAATCTTAATTTTAATACTCCGTGTGCATTCCTGCTTTTGAATGTTTTGTTTATATTTCTTTGGTTTTTATGGAACATCTGAGACACAGAGCTTTGATTGTATTCTCTTTTTTTAGGGGACGAGCGAAGAAGTGCAGAAATGCCCAAATTTGTTAGTTTTATTGTGACCTATTGTATATTTTCTGTTGCTGTTAAGAAAATGGCTATGATTTCACACTGCTTGTTTGGTTTTGATTAAACTTGATCGTCATAATGACAGAATATTCTGTATATTCCATTAGTTTTGCTTTAAAGAAAATGATCAGAGTGTCCACAAAAACTTTAATTGGAATTTATAGTTGTTTTTACTTTATCCACAATGTGGACCCCAGCAATATGGTACATATTCGCTTATCCACTCTATTTAATGTGTTATAAACCATTTACAGCTTTCTGTAAGTGAACAAAAATTAAGCAGTGCAGTGTTTAGCTAAGTGCTAACGAAATCGGTTTGGCCATTTTGAAAAAGGCTGCAGGTTTGTTATTCTGTTTGTTGTGTAGACCTGCAGCTTCTGCCTTTATTCACTACATCCGATTGCTGATGAGATGATCAGATGGGATTTTGGTTGGAGGTGGAGATCCGTGGGGAGATATATATCTACTTCTTCACTAACCGCTATTTTATTACTCAGTATCTACTTCTCTCATTAACTAACTGCTATGTATTACTCAGTATCTACTTCACTTATTCACTAACCGCTATGTATTACTCAGTATCTGCTTATTCACTATGTATTACTCAGTATCTACTTATTCACTAACCACTATTTTATTACTCAGTATCTACTTCTCTCATTAACTAACTGCTATGTATTACTCAGTATCTACTTCACTTATTAACTAACCGCTATGTAGTACTCAGTATCTACTTATTCACTAACCACTTTGTATTACTCAGTATCTACTTCACTTATTAACTAACTGCTATGTAGTACTCAGTATCTACTTATTCACTAACCACTATGTATTACTCAGTATCTACTTCACTTATTAACTAACCGCTATGTATTACTCAGTATCTACTTATTCACTAACCACCATGTATTACTCAGTATCTACTTCACTTATTAACTAACCGCTATGTATTACTCAGTATCTACTTCACTTATTAACTAACTGCTATGTATTACTCAGTATCTACTTATTCACTAACCACCATGTATTACTCAGTATCTACTTCACTTATTAACTAACCGCTATGTATTACTCAGTATCTACTTCACTTATTAACTAACTGCTATGTATTACTCAGTATCTACTTATTCACTAACCACCATGTATTACTCAGTATCTACTTCACTTATTAACTAACTGCTATGTATTACTCAGTATCTACTTATTCACTAACCACCATGTATTACTCAGTATCTACTTCACTTATTAACTAACTGCTATGTAGTACTCAGTATCTACTTATTCACTAACCACTATGTATTACTCAGTATCTACTTCACTTATTAACTAACCGCTATGTATTACTCAGTATCTACTTATTCACTAACCACCATGTATTACTCAGTATCTACTTCACTTATTAACTAACCGCTATGTATTACTCAGTATCTACTTATTCACTAACCACCATGTATTACTCAGTATCTACTTCACTTATTAACTAACTGCTATGTATTACTCAGTATCTACTTATTCACTAACCACCATGTATTACTCAGTATCTACTTCACTTATTAACTAACCGCTATGTATTACTCAGTATCTACTTATTCACTAACCACCATGTATTACTCCGTATCTACTTCACTTATTAACTAACTGCTATGTAGTACTCAGTATCTACTTATTCACTAACCACTATGTATTACTCAGTATCTACTTCACTTATTAACTAACCGCTATGTAGTACTCAGTATCTACTTCACTTATTCACTAACTATGTAATACTCAGTATCTACTTCTTCACTAACCGCTATGTATTACTCAGTATCTACTTCACTTATTCACTAACTATGTATTACTCAGTATCTACTTCTTCACTAACCGCTATGTATTACTCAGTATCTACTTCTTCACTAACCGCTATGTATTACTCAGTATCTACTTCTTCACTAACCGCTATGTATTACTCAGTATCTACTTCTTCACTAACCGCTATGTATTACTCAGTATCTACTTCTTTACTAACCACTATGTATTACTTAGTATCTACTTCACTTATTAACTAACCGCTATGTAGTACTCAGTATCTACTTCACTTATTCACTAACCGCTATGTAGTACTCAGTATCTACTTCACTTATTCACTAACCGCTATGTAGTACTCAGTATCTACTTCTTCACTAACCGCTATGTATTACTTAGTATCTACTTCACTTATTAACTAACCGCTATGTATTACTCAGTATCTACTTCACTTATTAACTAACCGCTATGTAGTACTCAGTATCTACTTCACTTATTCACTAACTATGTATTACTCAGTATCTACTTCTTCACTAACCGCTATGTATTACTCAGTATCTACTTCTTTACTAACCACTATGTATTACTTAGTATCTACTTCACTTATTAACTAACCGCTATGTATTACTCAGTATCTACTTCACTTATTAACTAACCGCTATGTAGTACTCAGTATCTACTTCACTTATTCACTAACTATGTAATACTCAGTATCTACTTCTTCACTAACCGCTATGTATTACTCAGTATCTACTTCACTTATTCACTAACTATGTATTACTCAGTATCTACTTCTTCACTAACCGCTATGTATTACTCAGTATCTACTTCTTTACTAACCACTATGTATTACTTAGTATCTACTTCACTTATTAACTAACCGCTATGTAGTACTCAGTATCTACTTCACTTATTCACTAACCGCTATGTAGTACTCAGTATCTACTTCTTCACTAACCGCTATGTATTACTTAGTATCTACTTCACTTATTAACTAACCGCTATGTATTACTCAGTATCTACTTCACTTATTCACTAACCGCTATGTAGTACTCAGTATCTACTTCACTTATTCACTAACCGCTATGTATTACTCAGTATCTACTTCACTTATTCACTATGTATTACTCAGTATCTACTTCACTTATTCACTAACTGCTATGTATTACTCAGTATCTACTTCACTTATTCACTAACCGCTATGTATTACTCAGTATCTACTTCACTTATTCACTAACCACTATGTATTACTCAGTATCTACTTCACTTATTCACTATGTATTACTCAGTATCTACTTCACTTATTAACTAACTGCTATGTAGTACTCAGTATCTACTTCTTCACTAACTGCTATGTATTACTTAGTATCTACTTCACTTATTAACTAACCGCTATGTAGTACTCAGTATCTACTTCACTTATTCACTATGTATTACTCAGTATCTACTTCACTTATTCACTAACTGCTATGTATTACTCAGTATCTACTTCACTTATTCACTAACCACTATGTAGTACTCAGTATCTACTTCACTTATTAACTAACCGCTATGTATTACTCAGTATCTACTTTACTTATTCACTAACTATGTATTACTCAGTATCTACTTCTTCACTAACCGCTATGTATTACTCAGTATCTACTTCTTCACTAACCGCTATGTATTACTCAGTATCTACTTCACTTATTCACTAACCACTATGTATTACTCAGTATCTGCTTATTCACCAACCGCTATGTATTACTCAGTATCTACTTCACTTATTCACTAACCGCTATGTATTACTCAGTATCTACTTCACTTATTCACTAACCACTATGTAGTACTCAGTATCTACTTCTTCACCAACCGCTATGTATTACTCAGTATCTACTTCACTTATTCACTAACCGCTATGTATTACTCAGTATCTACTTCTTCACCAACCGCTATGTATTACTCAGTATCTTCTTCACTTATTCACTGACCGCTATGTATTATTCAGTATCTACTTCACTTATTCACTAACCGCTATGTAGTACTCAGTATCTGCTTATTCACTATGTATTACTCAGTATCTACTTCACTTATTCACTAACCGCTATGTATTACTCAGTATCTACTTCACTTATTCACCAACCGCTATGTATTACTCAGTATCTACTTCACTTATTCACTAACCGCTATGTATTACTCAGTATCTACTTCACTTATTCACTAACCGCTATGTATTACTCAGTATCTACTTCACTTATTCACTAACCGCTATGTATTACTCAGTATCTACTTCTTCACCAACCGCTATGTATTACTCAGTATCTACTTCACTTATTCACTAACCGCTATGTATTACTCAGTATCTACTTCACTTATTCACTAACCAATATTTATTACTCAGTATCTACTTATTCATGAACTGCTATGTATTACTCAGTATTTACTTCACTTATTCACTGACCGCTATGTATTACTCAGTATCTACTTCTTCACCAACCGCTATGTATTTCTCAGTATCTACTTCACTTATTCACTAACCAATATTTATTACTCAGTATCTACTTATTCATGAACTGCTATGTATTACTCAGTATCTACTTCACTTATTCACTAACCGCTATGTATTACTCAGTATTTACTTCACTTATTCACTGACCGCTATGTATTACTCAGTATCTACTTCTTCACCAACCGCTATGTATTTCTCAGTATCTACTTCACTTATTCACTAACCAATATTTATTACTCAGTATCTACTTATTCATGAACTGCTATGTATTACTCAGTATTTACTTCACTTATTCACTAACCGCTATGTAGTACTCAGTATCTACTTCACTTATTCACTAACCGCTATGTAGTACTCAGTATCTACTTCACTTATTCACTGACCGCTATGTAGTACTCAGTATCTACTTCACTTATTCACTGACCGCTATGTAGTACTCAGTATCTACTTCTTCACTAACCACTATGTATTACTCAGTATCTACTTCACATGTTCACTAACCGCTATGTATTACTCAGTATCTACTTCACTTATTCACTGACCGCTATGTATTACTCAGTATCTACTTCACTTATTCACTGACCGCTATGTATTACTCAGTATCTACTTCACTTATTCACTGACCGCTATATAGTACTCAGTATTTACTTCACTTATTCACTAACCGCTATGTATTTCTCAGTATCTACTTCACTTATTCACTGACCGCTATATAGTACTCAGTATTTACTTCACTTATTCACTAACCGCTATGTATTTCTCAGTATCTACTTCACTTATTCACTAACCGCTATGTATTACTCAGTATCTACTTCACATGTTCACTAACCGCTATGTATTACTCAGTATCTACTTCACTTATTCACTGACCGCTATGTATTTCTCAGTATCTACTTCACATGTTCACTGACCGCTATGTATTTCTCAGTATCTACTTCTCTTATTCACTAATCGCTATGTAGTACTCAGTATCTGCTTATTCACTGACCGCTATGTATTACTCAGTATCTACTTCACTTATTCACTGACCGCTATGTATTACTCAGTATCTACTTCACATGTTCACTAACCGCTATGTATTACTCAGTATCTACTTCACTTATTCACTGACCGCTATGTATTTCTCAGTATCTACTTCACATGTTCACTAACCGCTACTACAATAATTGTCACATCTATAAAATGTTCAGTATCCACTATGAATTATTCAGTATCGAGGATTATGCAGTATCCACGGTTATTGTTAATCAGTGTCTACTTTTACTTAAATGATTTTACTTCTATAAATCATTTAGTATATTCTATAAATGTACTGTTATTCAGTACTATAAAGTATTCAGTATTAATTACTCGGTAATCCCTCAAATTAATTTAATAACTGCTCAGGAGCCATCTTGAAGGATTTCCTTCACACAGGTGTGTGGGGTGAGGTGAGGTGAGATGAGGTGGTCTGGGCTGGGGGTCGCTGTTTGGCAGGGATTAATACGGACCCTGGTTAAGAACAGATTTGGCGCCCTCTGTCGGCGGACGGCGGTGCGTTCCTCGGCGGCACCGTTGCTAAGCAACGTGTAAAACAACAGTGCGCTGAGGAGCGAAACGCACAGCTAGCTAGCTAGGTAGCTTTCAGTCCTTATTTCAGCTCATTCCTGCTAGAAAAGGAGGACAGAATGGCCGGCACGGTTCTGTCTGAGGTAGCCTGGGACCAAGGTTTCGCCATTCCTGTGGCTAACGCTGAAAATAAAGCCCTGGAGGAGGAGGTGAGGCTGAGGGTGCTAGCTAGCTAGCGCTAGTTAAGAAGTTTGGCTAACTAGCTTGTCTTAGCTAGATAGCTAGTTTCTGACAGGTTTGGTCCCCGGTGTAACTTCAACCCTATTAAGGCATTTCCAGCTGTTTTTGTATGTGAAATATTGATATTTCATTTTTTAAGGTAAAATATGAGCCCAATTCACTATAGAGGTCATTGGTTCCCAACCCTGGTTCTGGAAGACCTGCTCCTGTCCTGCACATCCTAGTGTTTAGCTACCCTTCACCAACACGCCTGACCCAGCTCATCAGCTCGTCATCGAGCCTTTCCTGAGCTGAAGGTGGTGTGTTAGAGCTGGGAACCCCTACCATGTGCAGGACAGGGGGGTCCTCCGGGACCAGGGTGGGGAAGCACTGGTATAAGTGTTGGCTATCACTGGCTCTGTCTGTGTTCTTCCTTTCCACGGTTTAGCTTCAGCGAAAGCAGAAGGAGAAGGCCAACGTGCAAAATAAACTGAGTCAGTGCAAGGACGGGATAAATGCCATGGCCGAACACCTGAGGAACGTCCAACAGGAGCTCTCTCACACTCAGGTGCCTCCTAACACCATCAGCATCAGCATTCCAGCCATCAGCACATCGGCACGCCACTGTCCCGTCCTTCCAGTCCACCGTTAAAGTCATGGTTTACTGAGAAATCTCATTTGCACATTGCTCTCCTTACCCTAAACCTAGTCGACTGGCCAAACACGTCCTTGGTCCTTGGTCCAAACTGTGGTCTCTTGCCTGGGAGAATCTGCTGGGAACTGTGTGGTTTGGTGACCGGTGTAGCAGATATCAGTACCTACCCCAAATTATTCAGCATCTGTTACAGATATTTAGTATTTACTTCAAGTATTCAGTATCTACTATGAATTGTTCAGTATCTACTACAGTTATTCAGTGGGTATGAATTATTCACTGTCTACTAAGAATTGTTTAAGTTCACTTGAGTTATTCAGCATCTATGGAATATTTTTAGTATCTACTATGAGTTGTTCAGTACCCACTATGAATTATTTACTATCTACTTATTATTATTATTATTATTATTATTATCTACTATTATTGAATTATTCAGTATCTGCAAAAAATGTTCAGTATCTATTAATGAATCAGTATCTATTATGGATTATATAGTATCAACTATGCATTATTCAGTATACAAAAATTCTACTAAAATTGTGCAGTATTTACTACGAATTATTCAGAATCAACTAATTATTTAGTATCTACTAAAATTATTCAGTATTTACTGGTTATTTACTATCTACTAAAGTTATTCAGTATTTACTACAGTTATTCAGTGGGTATGAATTATTCACTGTCTACTAAGAATTGTTTAAGTTCACTTGAGTTATTCAGCATCTATGGAATATTTTTAGTATCTACTATGAGTTGTTCAGTACCCACTATGAATTATTTACTATCTACTTATTATTATTATTATTATTATTATTATTATTATCTACTATTATTGAATTATTCAGTATCTGCAAAAAATGTTCAGTATCTATTAATGAATCAGTATCTATTATGGATTATATAGTATCAACTATGCATTATTCAGTATACAAAAATTCTACTAAAATTGTGCAGTATTTACTACGAATTATTCAGAATCAACTAATTATTTAGTATCTACTAAAATTATTCAGTATTTACTGGTTATTTACTATCTACTAAAGTTATTCAGTATTTACTACAGTTATTCAGTATCTACTAACATTATTTAAATATTTACTGCAAATTATTCAGTATTCTCTATTAATTATTCACTAAAATTCACTAAGATCTGCTAAAATCATTCAGTATCTAATATGAAGTATTTAGTATCTTTTAGTTATTCAGTATCTACTATGAATTATTCAGTATTTACTACAAATTATATGATATATATGAATTATTCAGTATCTACAATAAATTATTTAGCAACTACTATGAATTATTTAGTAATCAGTACACTCGCCAACCAAGTACACCAAACTACACCAGTGAAAGTGCTTAAGGAGGACCCCTAACACTACATCCTCCTGCCTGTGTAACCTGATTGTAATGCAGTTCACTCTGGAAATGAGCACCAGACGAACAGCAGAAACTCCACTGTATATGTTTTGTTTAGTTTGTTTTTTTTCCTCTCATTTTCTTTCATTCTGAGCGAGTGATCAGCGGTTGGCTGAAGGCTGATGTTTCCGCAGGCGCTGTGCACAGCCAGAGAGAAAGAGGAGGAATCTGAGGTGCATTTCAGAGCCCTGGCAGAAAGGGAGATGGGACGCCTGCGGCAGGAGATCGCTCAGCTGGAGAGTGAGCTGGGATCGCTGCGGGAGAAGAAGAACTCGCAGGAGGTAGGAGGAGGAGTGGGGTTCGGTGTTGGTCAAAAGTTTGGACATGCCCAGGGTTTAGTATGTAAATGATAAGTTGGGCTGGAGTTGCTGTATTTGTTCTGATCTTATTATATTCAAACAGTTTCACAAAAGAAATGTTAGATATGCTGAACTTTATAATTGTTGAACTGCTTTTCCACTGTTTAGAACAACATCTTCAAAGCCACTCAGAAGCTGGAGGAGCTGAAGAGTCGACTGAACTGGGACCAACAGACTCTGGACGCCTGGCTGGAGGAGTCGGCACGCAAAGACGAGGATACCATGGTCATCATCAAATACGCTCAGCAGGACGAGAGCAGAATCCGAGTGAGTGTGTAGTGTTAGGTAGGTTACACAGACAAAGCCGTGCTTACACCGGCAGGTCAGCCATGGTCTAAAGGTTAGAAAAGTGGGCTTGGGACTGGAAGATCGCTGGTTGGATCCCCAGGACTGGCATGTATAGTGTAACCCCTAATTGATCCCTGAGGGCTGAGGTGACTGAGGTGAGAGTGTTGTATTGCTGTACAGTCCCAGCAGGTACCAGACAGCAATTTGCTGTCAGAAGGACGTTGGGCAGATGAGGTAAGTTTTAGTGGAAAATGAAAATCTGGTCCAGCAAACTAAGGCACAGGTTCAAATCCTGGGTCATGCCTCCTTTCATCAGCGGCCAGAGCCTGAGAGAGAAAGCACAATTGCCCTTCCTCTCTCCTGGTGTCCCAATACTTTTGTCCATTTGGTGTATATCTTATCACATTAAACACCTGGGCTTTCAGACCCAGGGAACGCTCTCATCACTAACAACTGATGGTGATTACAGATGACTCTTCTGTGCCACACAGGAACTGACTCTGAGTGTTGAGAAACTGACTCAGGAGGCCAACCAGAAGAGAAAGGCCTTGGACAACCAGCTAACCGAGACCATCACAGCACAGGTCAGCAAAACAGACATTCCTCCACAGTTTCTCAAGCCTCCTGCTGTATTTGAGTGGTGGGACATTCTCAACCCAGCAGTGACTCCTACCTTGTACTTTCACTCACCCGGCCACTTTATCAGAAACCTTGTTCATCATTTCGGACCACAGTGGTTATTGTCCACAGTGGACACAGCGGTTTGTGTGGTGCTGGTACAAGTGTATTGAGCCCAGCAGACACTTCTGGGCTTCTTGAGAGTGGGTCCACCATCCAAAAATATGCATCCAAGCATATTTTAAAGGGTTTGCTGTGTGTGGTTTTTTCCTCACTGTAAACTTCTGTCTGTTTCTGGAGCGCAGATCGGCCTGGACAAGACTGCAGAGACGTTCCGGCAGGCTCATCTGGAGAGGCAGGAGCTGATCCGGCAGTGGGAGAACACCATCGAGCAGATGAGGAAGAGAGACCAGGAGATGCAGCAGTGCGCTCTGGTAACCAGCATCTACATTCCAGCCACATCTCTCAGCATCCGTCTTTTTTCGTTTTGTTAATCAGGCCTGTACCCCATAGCTGTATGTGTGCAGCATGTTTCCTGGCCTGCTTTCTGCTTTTTGACCAGCAGGTGGTGCCTTCGCTCGGAAAAGTTATCCTTGTAGTCATTCATTAGCAGTATATATAGTGTATGGAGGTCATGTAACATTTGAGGAACCTCTTTTTTTGATCTTCTGATGAACATCTTTAATGCTTTAATGACCGTTTTTGCTTACAGTAACAAGAAGGTGTTATTTTTTTATTCTAATTGAAACTAGCGCAGAATGTTCCAACTCTGCTGAATGTTGGAACTAAGTAAATTTTTAGTCTCAACACCGAATTTGTGTTTGTGAGTGTTGGAAGAGTTCCCATTTGTGTCATATTTTTGTCTTTTAATTTCAAGAAATGGAAGATATATATATATATATATATATATATATATATATATATATATGTATATGTATGTCAATTAAATTATTTTTTATTTTTTGTTTTAATGGTAACAACTAAAAAAGTGTATTTCCTGAAGCAAACACGGAACCGTTGCACAGCTTGAGTGGTTTTGACTTCTAGGCAGTTACTAGGCTGTTGCCATGTGGTCAATAAGGTGAAAAAGGTTTTTACTAGGTTAGTTGGTTGCTATGGTGTGGCTGCTTGGTTGCTATGGCATTCCAAGTGCTTGATATGATGTTGCTAGGTGGTTGCTATGGTGTTTAGGTGGTTGCTATGGCATCACAGGTTGTCACTGTAGTGTTGCTAGGTAGTGGGTATAGCATTCCAACTCGTTGTTATGGTGATGCTGGGTGGTTGCTAGTGTTGCTACATGGTTGCTATAGTATTTCAGGTGATTGCAGTGGTGTTGTTTTGGTGCTAGGTGGCTATAGCTTTCAAAGTGGCTGCTATAGTGTTGCAAAGTGGTTGCTATGGTATCCCAGGTCTTTACTACAGTGTTGCTTAGTGGCCTTTCCTTTTCCTGTCCTAGCTGCTGGCGGAGGTGAACCAGGAGATCCGTGAGAGAGACCTGCTGATAAAGGAGAAGAAGAACTTCCTGAGCAGCGAGACGGAGAACAACAAGGAGTGCGAGAGGAGGATCGCAGCCGCTGAGCGGCAAGCCGGCAGGCTCCAGCAGCAGCTTCAGGAGCAGGAGAGCAACCGGACCCGTCTGCAGGATGAGGTGTGTGTTGTGTGTCAACATTACAAGTCTTATAGTTCAGTTCTGTGCCCGGTCGCATAACACACCTTAGTGTAAACCTCAAGGGAAGATTTTTCTGCAGCCAAGAGAATTGCTTAAGTGTGTTAAAGAGGTTCTACTGCAGTGAAGTTCCACTGTTTCCATTGTGATTTTGCTAAGGTGACGCCACACCAGCTGTACATTAATAGAGTGTCCCAAGGATGGGACTTTCACCTGCCACTCGGTGAGCAGTCTGGCACTCGGAAGACTGTTGTGGATGTGGAAAACCTCTCCCACCACAGACTGGAAACTCCCAGTTGCAAAAAAGTGCAGCGTAATCAGTGGCCGAGATTGTCTTCTAACTTGCTGCCGATTTCATAAATTGAAGGACGGTCAAATCTGTACTTTCTTAATAACTGTAGCTCATTTAAGATGGTCTAGAGGATTCTCAAAAAACTAGGTACACGCTCGTCTTCACAATTCTCAAAAAAGTCCATATTTGCCATATTCTTCTTGTTCTCAGAGTGATGGTATTCTGTCACTTAAATAATTCTAAGGGAAATTACTGTTAAGGAACTTTATGCAACCCTTAACATTTTTTTAAGGAATTACATTTAAGGGTCTAAGACGATTTCCCGTAAAAAAAGCCCTTAGGCTTTTTCTAAGGCATTTTCTCTGCAACAGACTTAACTTTAAAGGATGTTTAAGGGCAATCTTAAGGGAAAGTAAGGGTCTCCAACCTGTCTCCTGGAGAGTTACTTTCCTGAAGGTTTCAGCTTTAACCTAACAGCGGTTTCACACCTATAGTTGGTTTGCTCTGGTCTGAATCAGTTAACAAGTTTGTACAAAAAAAACAAAAACATGTGAGATGGCAAAGGGGGTCTCCAGGAGCAGGGTTGAACTCCAGCGTAGCCCTGTTTGTCCACTTTTTCATGACCTCTGCCTAATAACACTGTATGTCACTGTATGATGGTGGTATGAGTGAGACTTTGCCATTGATGTAGAAACGATGTTGTTCTCCCACAGCTGGAGACTCTGAAGGGAACAGTGGATCGTGCTGCTACAGATGTGGAGGCTATGAGGTCGAACTTAACCAGCATGAAGAAGGACATCGGCAACAAAACCACCAAGTAATGCTGTGAAACGTGCATCAAACAAATGAAAGGCTTTTGCAGACTTTTGCGAGCTGCCTGTACATTCAGTCTTGCTTGGCTTGCTCTAA
Source organism: Salminus brasiliensis (assembly GCF_030463535.1). Classification (NCBI taxonomy): domain Eukaryota; kingdom Metazoa; phylum Chordata; class Actinopteri; order Characiformes; family Bryconidae; genus Salminus; species Salminus brasiliensis. Next base: position 38,757,758 of record NC_132886.1, on the reverse strand, counting down.
CAAAACAGGGTCAGGTCATGAAGGATCTTCATAATCACCTGATGAGTTCAGGTAGTGCAGATCATTGAGGCAAGTGGTCTACCGTGGAACACAATGCCATTCTTTAGAAAGTGTACGGGTGCGAGTGCGGGTACAGTGATGGTTAGGTGGTGTGTGGTCAGTCTGCAGTGGATGTTGGGAAGGATCTAGAATATAGGTCCAGATGCTCCAGTGATTTTCCCAATGGGAGGGGTTACCATGTGCACACAGCATTTTGAAAGATGCTGTTGATGGTGGCTAAAGACACCCTGACTATCTTTTTAGCGATCCTCACAATACACAACAGGGTCCTGCAGTCTGACACGGGCTGGGCAGGATGTTGTCTATAGCCCCCCTGTAAAACGTAGTGAGATTGGATGGGATGTGGGGGCCTCGGCCATTCACCGGTCAATGCTGATCTGGGACAGGCCACTTATAACCCTTAAGAAGTCAGTTTTCCTTGTACAGTTAAGCTGGAGTGGCAGAAAATACATGAGGAGAAATGCACTGGTTATATTTGTTCTTGCAGGCTGGAAGAGGCCCAGCTCCAGAACGTTGCTCTGGAGGAGAAGCTTCAGGCAGCGACGGAATCAGCGCTCAGCGTGGAAGAGAGAGCAGAACAGATGGAGCAGCTGCTCCACGACCAGGAGCTGCACATCAAAGTGAGCACTCCCTTTATCATCATCACCTTTACATGTAGGCATTCAGCCATTAACATTCAAATTATAATATTGAGAAGACCCCCCCCCCGACCTGTCAGCAAGATGTCAGCAACTGTGAGGTGGGGCATCCATTAGCATCAGTGAGCCTCTAGTGTCCATGGCCCTGATGCTGGTTCACTGGTTGTCCTTCATTGGAGCACTTCCTTGGTAGATACTGACCACTGCTGATTGGGAACACCCCACAGGACCTGCCTAATGTTTTGGAGGTGCACTGATGCTCTGACCCAGTCTTCTGGTCATTGGAGTTTACCATGGCAAAAAAGGGTGCTGTCGTATATAGCACTGAAAAGGACTTCTTTGACTCACAGTGATAGTGGTACCTATTTTGGTGCCATGTAGAATCATCTACTAAGGCTTTTCTACCAGTGTGAGTGACCTTTTGAACAGGTGAAGAACCTTTGAACCCCTTAGACCATGTATATAAGCCCACAATGTAATAACCTCAATTTCATAGGCCTTAAATTAGAACCCTGTGGGACTCCACAAGACATGCTGAACCCAAAGGTTATCAGATAGTTTACAGCTGTTTCTGCGTTAGAATTAATTGCTAAGTAATAAACCTGGGGTTCAAGGGATTACGAATACAGATGAGCATTTGAGTTGGCATGGGTTCTATGTAGAACCCTTGTAGAACCTATGAAGAACCCCTTTTTCAAGAAGGTAGAGATACCAATGTTTTTTTGTTTTTGTTTTTTCGGATAAAAGCATGGCTCTATGTGTGTGTGTGTGCAGGAGATAGATGCCCAGCTGCAACGGCAACGTGAGCTCCTGTTCCGGAAGAGTCAGGAACTGCAGACTCTTAGGGCGAAAGAAAAGAACGCCACAGCCGAACTTTCCGGCAGCCAGGCAGCTCTCTCTAACCTGGACAGCCGCCTTAGTAAACTGGACCAGAGCGCCCTCAAGCAACAGGAGATCATCTCCAATCAGGCAAGAGAGAAGCAACCCCCCAAATATACCCCCCCCCAATCACCTTAATAAGTATGAGGGCTGATCTTCGGATCGCACCATCATGCTCTTCTCCTGATGCACTTCTTCTGAACTTCTGCGTCTGCACCATTTCTCTCCTCAGGACTTCCAGATCCAGCTGCTGGAGAGGAAGATGGCTCGCCTGCGTGGCGAGGTGAACACGGAGGAGAAGCAGGCTCTGGAGAAGCGAACCTCTGAGCTGTCCAATGCGCTGGAGGAGAAGAAGAAGACCGCGGCCATGCTCGCCACACAGCTCAAAAAGCTCCAGGTGAAACCTTTGTTTGACCAGCCAAGACATGTTTGGTGTCCACATAGTGGAGCCAATAGTCCAAACCCCTTCTAATGAATGCATTCAGCTATTTTAGGCTGCACCCATTGCTGACACAGATGTGCAAATGCACTTACACACAGACACACAGATTGTTAAGTCCCTGTAGAGAAGTACTGGCAATAGAATAGTGTTCTCTGGAATGATGGTTCCGTCCAATACTTTTGGGATGAGGTGGGGTTGATGAGGTGGGGTGGTGATCATCATCCACTATCCTGACCACACTTACGCTCTTATCGCTGAATGCAATTAAATTCTCACAGCAGTGCTCCTCCAAAATCTAGTAGAAAGCAATATCCCTGATTTTACTGTAAGAAACAGTGACTGTCCCAAGTGTCCCAATACTTTTGCTCATGTAGTGTATCTGCACATCTTTTAAATGGAATATGGGTCATCGGGAACTGGCAGGAGGGCTGGCGTCACCACAAATCACAGAAGAGCAGCGATTCTTCTCGATTAGACCACAGGAAATGTACAGATTTGAATGTGTTTTCTCAGGACGACATCCGCTGTGTCAGGAAAGAGGCTGAGAAGACTGGGGCAGAGAAGAGAGACTTGACCACCAAGATTGAGGAGCTGCACCTTTTCAATGACACCACGGACAAAGAGCTGAAGAAGCTTCGCCTTCGGAAGCAGGTCTCACTCATAGCCACATAACCTTGGGTCCAAAAATGTTTTATTCTGTTTAGATCATCATGATCACCTTCCATTACTTGTTACCACCTCAGTCTTGTATCTGCAGTGCTAAAACTAGAGAAGGCTCATTGAATACATGTAGCCTAAGGGGAAAACTGTGTAAATGAGATGTTTCCTCAGATTGTTTTTTAGAACATCTTCAGCTCTAGATGATTTAGAAAAGCCTGAAACAAGCTGGAAGAAAGCTCCAGCCCTGACACAACCATTTCCCTGCATCAGGACAACATGGTGGACAATAACATCCTGAGGATGGAGGTGAAGCGGCTGCGGGACCTGCTGTACGACAGGGCAGACGGTGTGCTCTCTCTGGAGAAAAGGCAGCTGCAACTGCAGACAGCCATGAAGGAGCGGCAGGAGGAGATCCGTGTGCACAGAGAAATGCTGACTAAGCAGCTCAAGATCACTGATCAGGAGAGACAAGGACTCAGGTGAGGCGTGGTGCAGCTGAACAGATATGTGTGTACATGTGATATGTATTTACTATTATATGTAGATCACCCGTCCACACACCCGCCCACCAACTCAACCACCAACTTATCCACCCACCCCCACATCAACTCAACTCTTCCACTCACCCACCCACTCAAACCACCTCAACCCACTAATTCAACCAACCACTCACCAGCCAAATCACCCACCAAGTTGCCTACCCACCCACCAACTCACCCACCAACTCACCCCACCCACTCAACCCACCAGTTTACCAACCCACCAACTCAACCACCCTTCTACCTATACTTCCACCTTTTTCACCTACCCACCCACTGATCCATCTTTCCATCCATCCATTCATCCATCCACCCACCCACCCATTCATTCATCCAATACATCCATCTATCCACCCACCCATTCATCCATCCACCCACCCATTCATTCATACACAACCCTCACCCACCTATTCATCCCACCCACCCATTTATCCACCCACCCATTTACCTACCCACCCACCCACCCATTCATCCATACACCCACCCCACCCACCCCACCCATTCATCCGTACACCCACCCACTCATTCACTTTTCCACCCAGCCATCCATCCAACGTTTCATCCATCTGCCTACCCATCCATTCGTCCATTCACCAATCTACCCTTCCACCTACCTTAACCTGTCCACCATGCAATCTCTTCACAGTGCTGAGGTGCATGAACGACTGTCCAAAATCGACAAGATGAGGAAGAGATATGAGATCATGACCGTCGCTATGGCTGCACCAGAGGGGGAAGAAGATAAATCTCAGGCCTACTACATCATCAAGGTAGCAGATCTTCAATCTCAGTGACAAATAATATTTAATGTCAAACAGCAGCGTGATTTAGTTTACGCCAGTAACAGAGCTGAGGGTGTGTGTGTTCATAATTCTATAATGATAACAGCTTGAATCTGAAAATGCAGCTAACCAAATTGATAAGCTAAGCTACATGATTCATCAGATTGTGCTTCTATTCTGGCTTCTTGAAGGCAGCTCAGGAGAAAGAGGAGCTTCAGCGCAAGGGGGACGAGCTGGACGCCAAGATTCGCAAGACTGAGAAAGAGATCAAAGCCTTGGAGAACACCCTCCATGTTGTCAACAATCGGAACAGCACCTATCGGAAATCCTTCAACAAGGTGACAGAGTCCAGTAAGTTCCAGCCTCTCTGTCTTGGACCTGTGAGTTGGAGACAGCTGAGTGTAATGAGGCACACTACTACTAGCTAGAGGCAGCTCTACGTTTGAACTACGCGGGGACTCTAAAACTAGACTTAGCGTAAGCCTTGAAACTCCACCTGTACGTGGGTTTGTAGTTGTTTAAAATACTTAACAATGGCTGCTGTTTTTCAAAGGTCCAGAGTATCAGGAGAAAAAGAAGTTGGAAGAGCAGAAACGAGCAGCTGAAGAGAAACACAAACACAAAAGGCGGCAAATCCGAGAACTACAGGAGGATGTTCAGGTGAGTGGTGGTTTCTGAGCATTCCAACATGATGAGCTGTCCCACTCATGCACTCAGAGTACACCACACCCCATCTAGCTTTGCAGGTTTAACTTTGCACGGACCTTAGAAATGATCCATCAAAATTTACACGTTAATAAAAGAACAGACCGTACTGTTTGCTACAACACAGCGACACAGAAACAATGGCATAAATATAAAGTAAACAAACATCTGTACACTTCCATAAGATGAAAAAGCGAAAGTGAAAGCATAGATTCCAGACATACTTGCAGTGTTCGACACAAACTGCGTATTTTGCGTAAGACTTGCTGATGTTAAATCATCGTTTCGATTGGCCATGCTGAGTCATGTTGGGTCGTTTTAAAATGCAGGTGCATTGGTTGCATTGAAAAGTGAGTGGCTTAATTGCGGGGTTGTGTTTTGGTCCACCCTCGCTAGTGTCGGGGGGGGGGGGGCATTGCGTGCAATGTGGGAAAGCGTATGTATGGATTGGGTAATCAGCGGTCCAAATGTCCAAAATGGGTAAAAAATTGGCTTAAAAAATAACTAGAATCTGCAGCTCCTAATGTATTTAGTCAGTGCTTATTTGTATCGTGATAAATGTCTGTAAATATTGTGATATAGTATTTTTACCATATTGCTCAGCCCTGCTGCAAACTTTAAGCCCTTAACCTGTTTTTAGCGCAAATGAATCATCCCGTTTCCTCCCGTAGGGCTCTCTCTTTACAGAGCCTAGTGACGTATTAGCGATGTTTTTATATAGCGATGTTAACATAGCGTCGCTACTGTTGAGCTCTCAGAGGGTAGATTTGTAGCTCTCCCTAGCACTAGCAATGCCCCCGACACTAGGAGGGAATGGACTTAACACACGTCTCCAACAATATATGCAAAGCCAGCCGCCACCTTTTTTGGAATTGCCGCCGATGCGGCATTGCCAGATAGCTGACACACTTGAAGAGTAGCCCGGGTCCCAAACTCCACCGCACCATTGCTTAAGAGTGATGAGGGGAGAGAGCGCCATCTACCCACCTGGAGAGAGCACGGCCGATTGTGCTCTCTCAGACTCCGGCTGTCATGGCAAAGCGTAGTGGTCATAGTCATAGTGGTAGCGCATTAGACCGCTGATCCACTCTGAGCCTCCAGGACGAGCATGTTTAGCCAAATGGGAGTTATGCTATTGAAAACATTGATTCCAGGCTTGTGAATGTTAGTGTAAATGTAATGAATCCTCTAAACAACAAAAAATTATAATGACCCAGCTCCAGTCTCAAGTGTCCTGAGCATTTCAGGGGGCTGTGGTTTCACTTTTTCATCAGAACATCAGTGAACGTCTCAGAAAACAAACAACGTGGGACACCCTGCCAGAGGCAAATGACTTCAATTTCAGTTCATGCAGGATGTCAAATTTAGCTTCCCCAGCAGGTTTTGCTTTCTGTGTTTGTTTGCAGGGCATGAGCAGCTCGCTGAACAGCCTTCTCCAGGAGGAATCTGCGCAGAACGGAAAAAACGATGACGTCCAAGCTCACATTCTGCTTCTGAACAAAGAGCTCTCTTCTCAGCAAGAGAAACTGGATAGAGTGACCAAGCAGGTCTGACTCCCTAAGCTATAATCACAGCAGAACAAACAGAAGTCAAATGCTCAGAGTGCCGAGACCTACAATCAGCGATGTCTGATCTCTTATATCCACATTAGCACTTCTGATAACGCTGGAATCAGTCGTGTAGTTTAGATCATGTCTTTTAAAGACTATAATAAGTTCTAGATAAGATTCTGCTGGCTTGTTATGTGTTGGAGAGCATTGTGGCATGAGTTAATTTGCTGCTAACCCAGCACACTATTACAGCATTCCCTAGAAGATCATACGCCTCACTGCTTTAGCTAGACCTGATTCCAATTTCTTTGCCATGTTGAATTTGGTGATGTCCTCACTTTTTCCTCCTCCTGTCCTGCTTGTCCTCTGCTGCAGTGTTCCAAACTCACAAAGGACATTCGCTCAGCTAAGAAGACCAAAGAGGAGACCTTCGAGGAGCGGGACATTGACCTAAAAGCACTGAAAGACTTAAATAGGACTGTGAATAAGATGCTTTTGGAGGTCATGGAGGAGCATCCTGACCTCCAGGCCATGTTACAGATGTACTTCATGCAGGTAGAGCACTTAATAGACCATAAATGGTGTGACGCTTTGTTTTGATGGTCCACTGGAGATGCCGTCGATGCCAACATGGTCCTTACATCAGATCTCTGTACATTTAAAAGGAAGGCTAAGACTTATGCACTTTAAAGCACTTTTTAATATTTTAATCTTATTATCATTTAGATTTTATTTGATATTGTTTCTGTTCTATTTGCATTAAAACACTTTGGGGAAACTTTTATGATAAAATAAGCTTATTATTACAAATTATTATCCCGCTAAATAGCTATTCAATTCAATTTAAGCCTAATCCCAAATCTAACACTAACCTTGACCTCAAACCTTAAACTGTTAGCCTAAATCATTGATGCCCAAAGTGTGGCCATGTAGGCCAAGGTAAGAACAGCATAGACCAAACTTTATAAATATGTATCTTTTATGTAAATTTATGTAATTATACATAATGATACAAAGGGTATAATTATGTAATATTTTTAATGATTTTATCAGGGTTTTTTTTATATACTTTTTATCCAATTTTCACTCATTCTCTCCCCATTTTGGACCACCAATTACCCAACCCGTACGTAATACTCACTCAAACTAACCTCAACCTTAGACTCAACTCCATACCATCCTGTTAATCCTTAAACTGTTAACAAAGTAAAGCAAAAGAGGACCATCAAAAGTGTTCTGTCTCCCTAACCTTGTTATAATTGATCATGTTACCGTATGAAGAAGCAATACAAAATTTTTTAATTCTGTCTATTTTCCATTGTAGGCCAGCCTGCCCCTCCCCTCTCCTGCCTCTACCCCATCCAGTCGGAGTTCGAAGATGAGCTCGGCACGCAGCTCCATCTCTCTGAGGTAAAACTCCCCATGGCAGAGCACACCACCTACCCTCACTAATTCCACCTCCATTCGGAGCACATTCAGAGTGCCCCTGATGTAAATCTCCGACCTCACAGTACTCAGATTTGATTAGAATTATTTGGGAAACAGTAAATAAAGCAACTGCACACTTACAGGCCATTTATTCTCATGCAGTTCTGCAGAGTTTTCAAAAATCCAAGAATTAATCAGACTAAAAACAGAGTCGCGGAATTTAAACAAAACAATACACGTTACTGTTTAATGTGTACTGACCTTTATACCTGATTCCCCAACTGGGACATGTGAAGCATCTCAGTGGGCTAACAGTGTGTTTCTAGTGCTCATGCAGCACTGCTCTGACATTCATTTAGCAGACTAGGCGTGGGATTTCCCATTTCCAATATATGCCAGCTATGTCAAATATATTGACATCCCAATATATTGGGATGTTAAATTATTTTTTATTTTTTAAATTTCTTTTATATCAATTTTCCATCCTATCCACCTCTCCCTGAAGCCATATCTGTATTTATAGCTGTAAAATTCCATTGTCCACACCACATATTTTCTGTATTGGAATACATTGGAAATTGGGTTGTCATATCTCTGGTTTGGAGCGAGGTAGGACGAAACTATTAGTATAGCCCTGTCTAAGTCTAGGTGTCCTTAACATATGGTGTGAATTTGAAGAAAATCGGAGAAAGTCAAAAATTTGGCCTAAAAACCCTCCCCCCCAAAAAACGTAATATCTCCGGTTTGGAGCGAGGTGGGACAGAACTAAGTACAGCCCTGTCTAAGTCTAGATGTCCTTAACACATGGTATGAGTTTGAAGAAGATCGGAGAAAGTCAAAAATTTGGCCCAAAAAAACCCAAAGGGGTACCCCTTATAGTTTTTTTAGGCCAAATTTTTGACTTTCTCCGATCTTCTTCAAACTCATACCATGTGTTAAGGACACCTAGACTTAGACAGGGCTGTACTTAGTTTAGTCCTACCTCGCTCCAAACCAGAGATATGACGGGTTTCTTTTGGGGGGTTTTTGGGCCAAATTTTTGACTTTCTCCGATTTTCTTCAAACTCACACCATATGTTAAGGACACCTAGACTTAGACAGGGCTGTACTTAGTTTAGTCCTACCTCGCTCCAAACCAGAGATATGACGGGTTTCTTTTGGGGGGTTTTTGGGCCAAATTTTTGACTTTCTCCGATTTTCTTCAAACTCACACCATATGTTAAGGACACCTAGACTTAGACAGGGCTGTACTTAGTTTAGTCCTACCTCGCTCCAAACCAGAGATATGACGGGTTTCTTTTGGGGGGTTTTTGGGCCAAATTTTTGACTTTCTCCGATTTTCTTCAAACTCACACCATATGTTAAGGACACCTAGACTTAGACAGGGCTGTACTTAGTTTAGTCCTACCTCGCTCCAAACCAGAGATATGACGGGTTTCTTTTGGGGGGTTTTTGGGCCAAATTTTTGACTTTCTCCGATTTTCTTCAAACTCACACCATATGTTAAGGACACCTAGACTTAGACAGGGCTATACTTAGTTTTGTCCTACCTCGCTCCAAACCAGAGATATGACGACTCAATTTCCAATGTATTCCAATACAGAAAATATGTGGTGTGGACAATGGAATTTTACAGCTATAAATACAGATATGGCTTCAGGGAGAGGTGGATAGGATGGAAAATTGGTATAAAAGAAATTTAAATCATCTTTTTAAAAAAACGTACAATATATTTGACATAGTTGGCATATACTCTTCCAAGACACCTATATGGTAATCGGACACCGCCCCACCCGTAAAGTATCTGACGTAATTGAAATATATGGTAATTGGACACCATCCAACTTTCAATACATCTGAATGGGTCTTCCTATATTGAAATTGGTATCCCCCCTCACTGGCCCTCTTGTGAGCAATGGCTGAACTGCAGTAAAAATGGGCGATTTTTCATGATTTTTTTATCACCTGGTCCTTCCTGGTGGTCCTTCCTTCATCGCTGTTTATACAGGCCTTCTTTATTCTGTACCAACATGAACATGAACATGGTGAGATGTGTGTTGAGGAGTTAAGGTGTTGCGCTTTTGTCTGTATTAGATCCTCAGGGTCGTCAGTCGACAGCAGCCCCAGAGGCTCAGCAGTGCAGTCTCCCACCATAAAGACAGTGGAACTGGGATTGGGACTGTCTGTCTCGTCACCTCTGGTCTCCAGCACCTCTCCACGAGCTTCTCGCAGCAGCAGCAGCAGCGGCAGCGGCAGGAGCAGTCAGCTGAAGAGTCCGTAACGAACAGCTCCTTCTCCTTCTTCACCTCAGAGCTATGACAACAGTCCCTTTACTATTGGACTCCAAAGCTTACAAATATACACCATGGCCATTGTTCTAGATTCTGTATTTCACAGTTACAGCACCTTACAGTAGTATGCAGAAGGCTTAAGAGATCCGACAAAACCTGACTACGCTGTAAGTGTAAGTGTTTTTATTTGGGAAAATATGGGAATAGACATTAAAAAACATTAATAATTACCAGATAAATGGCTGCAAATATTATCTCTAATGTTTAGCTTTAATTAAAAACCCTCAACCTTTTCCTTTATAAATGTTCTATGAACTCTATGAACTTTAATTAACTGAATCATTTATTTCTGTTAATTTTAAGTGCTCGGATGAATGTTTGCATACAGAACCAGTCAAAAGTGTGTTTTTTTTTTCTTTATTTCTTCATATCGTTCAGTTTCTTTAATCAGAATTCTATTAATCACTCATTTGTCCTGTAAATAAATAAATAAATACATAAACAAACACACAGGCTTATATAATAATTGTCCTACAAACAACGCCATCAAGATAACTCCGTCGGGTGTGTCCAGTTCTTTGGCAGGTAGTGTGTTGGTATTCGTCTCTGTCTTGGGCGGAGCTTCAACGATATAGAGAAGGTATTGGGTGTCTGCTTTACTGGAAGTGCTGGTTGCTCAAAGAGCCAAACAGGTTAAAACAAAGTCCTACGTGAAAGCTCCCTCACAGCAGTCAGAGAAAACGGAGACATCAGGCAGAAGAAATGCTCCTCCTTATGCTCCTCGTGGGATCCCTTGCTTTTACTGATGGACAGAGCCTTTGTAAGTCTCCAACATCTCATCAGAGTTTAACCAGAGGGGTTCAGATAAAGGTTTGTAGTGATGCAGCCTTAATAGATTCAGCTCTGTCATTAGGTGGCTCTATTAATATGGTCCTGGGTGGTCTGGTGGATTAAGGTGCTGTGAATATGATCAGAAGGTTGCTGATTCAAATCCTAGTCATGCTGCTGGCCTTGCTCTCTCCAGGATTGGGTGGAACTTCTCAGATAATAAGAACGTATTGAATGTCTGCTTTACTGGGATTCCTTGCTTTTACTGATGGACATCTCATCAGAGAGTCCAGATAAAGGTTTGTAGTAGGAGCTCTAATGATCTGGAGGATCTAGCATCATGACCAGGATTCAAACCACCAACCATCTGATCCAAGTGACAACAGCTTAGTCCACTGGACCACCCAGGGCCCCATCAATAGAGCCACCTCTATTATCTATTATGATCTATAGATCTAGCAGCATGACCGGGATTCAAACCACCCTCTATATAACAGAGCTGGATCTATCAATGGGGTCCTGGGTGGTCCAGTGGACTAAGCTGTTGTCACTAGGATCAGAAGATTGCTGGTTCGAATCCAGGTCATGCTGCTAGCCATGGGCAGCCGAGGCCCAGAGAGAGCACAGTTGGCCTGGCTCTCTCCCCACATCACTAGTAGCTACTTAAACATTTTTTTATACTTTTTAAAGTAAGAAAGTGAATGTTTGGAATTAACGAGCTAAATCAGTGTTAAACTTCATACAACAATTATAGAGTAGATCATATTTCAATAGATCAGACAGAAACTGCTGTTGCTTCAGTGGCCGTGAAACAACAGATACGTCTACAAGTTTCAGAGGAAGCAGATTCTCAACATTCGGGTTGGGTTTGGGTTTCATGTGTCAAAGGGGTTTTGTAGGACAAACCAGTCACCACCATTGAGCTGTGTTTAGTCCACTGAGAAGCTCCAGAGCTGTGTGGAGTGAGTGTAGAGTTTCTTTTAAGCTTGTTTTATTTTTTTTAATACAGTTACACATACCCCCAACCCCCGAGCCTGAGGCCTTACCTGCTTTACCTATTAACTAATAATGTAATAATAAGTGTGTTGGAATTCTGATCGACCTGATGGTTGTCATTTGCAGTGGGCATGGTGGTGTCAAACTCCTCCATTCCAATACAAGAATCTCAGACGCTCCCTGGACTTTCCTCCACAACCCTGGGGCCCTCAACACAGTCGCCCGGTACGTCCACACCCACACTCTCACAGAAGTTCTCACAAAACTCCGGGCAGCTCAGCTCTATCCATCAAGCATCAGGGAACTTCCCCAGTCAGTTGAACCTTCGAGATTAGCTCTAAAGCAATGAGATCCATCCCTACATGTGTTGTAAGCATACTTACCCTTCTCCTACAGTGGGCTGGAGTTGTGTCTAGAGCAAAGTTTTTCAGTTTAAAGACAAACACCCCCAAAAAAAACTCCCGACGATGCACCTTAAAGGTTAAAAGAGCTTCTGCGTTAACGCTTTAAAGCCAAGGGTATCATCTTTGATACATCGAGTTTTTGAGACCTCTGCAACAGTACAAAATTACTTGGAAAAATGATGAAATAATGTATATATAAAAAAATAAATAATAAGAATTAAATACAACAAAATCAAATACATGTTTTCTGCCCCCTGGTGGATGATCCATGCACTGCAGACAGTAGAAAAATATACTGAGATTTCTCAGATACTTAAATAAACTTCTCGGATTTAAGCCGAGGAGTCCCAGTTCACGGACAGCTTCCTTGTACCGAGTGCGACTAGTCCTGAAAAACACACCCTTATTTCCCAGGGCAATGACTAATCCAACTGGTAGATCCTTCGCCAGCCAACATATCCCGAGACTCATTGCGCGCTGACTGTAGCGGTCAAGGTTGCTAAGGTGAAAGAAGTGCTGTTAGAGTTAAAGAGACTTTTATGGCAATTTTTCAATTTCAATTTTTCTTTTCTTTAGGCCAAAATGCTCCTTTAACTGAATGCAGTAGTCCGTTTAAAGACTTTTAATAAATGTGCCCCCCCCCCTCCCTCAGATCTCCCAGTGGTAGCAGGGCTGAGGATCCATGCCAAATGTTTCAGGGAGCTGAACACCACAGTGGTTGAGCAGCTTCTGCAGCAGGTATTAAGCTATGGTCCTCAGTTTTGGCAGCTATCTAGTTCTTCTCATTAAGATTAAGATTTGCACCAAAGTTAATGATTTTTTTTTGGTCTCTTAATTTTTAGTATCTGGCGTCTTTCCCTCCGGAGTACATTCGTCTCACTGTAAAAAAATTGACAAAGCTATGAAGACCTGGATCAGAAACCTTGATCACCTGTTTTTCATGGTGTTTGGCAGTGTTTAATAGTAATCTCTTTTCCTGTGTATGCTGCATGGGTAAGATTCCCACTGGATACATTATTAATTAAAAAGTAGCATTATAAAAATGACAAATTAATATAAAAGGTAAAATGAATCTAAAAGGTATTTTACTCATCCAGTGTTTGACATGTTTATGAAGTGGCAGGTATACACACTAAGGCCTGATTTAAAATATGTAATCAGGTGATTGTTGGTTGGATCCCTGGTGATGACAGCCATCCGTGGGTGGAAGTCCCAGAGTATAACGGGTCAAGCCCTTTCTTGATGGTTAGGACGGCCCTCCCTCTTCCCCATCAGTCTGCATTTTTCACAATAACCCAAAAGACACATATAACTATATACTACATATAAGCTATACATCAAACAATTTAAATACTCAATAAATGCAGTCTATAGTACCTGTATGCCTGTTCCTGGGCTCCCCCTGCAGTCAAGAAGTGTCACTTTAACACCAATTGAATCAATACACATCACAGTTTGCGCGCCCCCTCATGGACAGCGCTACATGGTGCATTTCTGCACAAGCGGAGAGATCCAGAAGCAGCATCTAAAATGAAAGCAGCCTGTGGACCGAGGCGGTAGAGTAAGATTACACCAGTGAGTTGTACTGGTGTTCAAATACACAATATGGACAAAAGTATTGGGACACCTGCTCAGTTCATCCTAAATTAAGACTTGATCCTGCTTTCATGGGAGTAACAGTTTCTACTGCCCTGTGAAGAAGGCCTCTAGATGTTGAAGCCCTGCTGTAGGTAATTTGTAATTACCAGCATTAGTGAGATCAGGATGAATGATCACCATCATCACCTCATCTCATCCCAGAAGTATTGGATAGAGCACCATCCATCATTCCAGAGAACACAGTTCTTCCACTGCTCCACAGCTTACTGCTGGGGGGCTTTATAACCCTCTATAGCCCACACCTGGTATTAGGAGGCATGGTGCCAATAGGCTCATGTTTACCTGCTCCAGAGAGTCCTATTCAATTGGCAGTGGTTCTCTATAAGGGCTAGAAAAGCTGCGGACAGCTATAGGTGTCACTTAAAGTAGCTGAATAAATTCATTAGAAAGGGGGTCCACAAACATTTGGACATATAGTATATAATGACCTAACCCTGTTAACACGGATGGCGTCCTGCACTGGTCACTATTACTCACAATGTTCTCAGTAGACAACCATGACTTTGCTAATCGCCTCAGCATCTATTACCATGCTCCAACTTGAGGTCAGATACAGGTCAGTTTCCTGTCCATTGTACTGCTCTTAAAAATTACCCAACAGCTTCTAGAATTTTTGCTGAGTCACTGAGTGCTAATAATCTCTCTGGACCTCTGTGACCCAGATTGGTCAGAGGTGGCGTACAAGAAGGTCTAAGGTTCCTCTTTCTCTCAGAGCATTACAGGTCAGCTAGCCCCCCCCCCCCTGTAATAAACTGCTGACCTGAACTCTGACTTATGCACATGCTGTGAATGAGTCAAAAAAAAAAAGAAAAAAAAAAAAAGAAAGAAAAAGACGTCAAGAGTAACATGGTGGATTACTCAGAGATATGGTCCAGCAAAATCATGGTTTTATGGGAGTTCCCTGCAGGAAGGAACGTGTGACCAACTCAATTTCTTAACGTTCTGAAGGGAAAAAATGAAAGTCAGTTATTCCAAAGTCTGTGAGTGTGCATCCTGTCTGATTTTGTGTCCGAACAGATAATGTCATCTAATTTTATATAAATTAGATTCTAGAATCTAATATAAAAGAAACATAGAGGGGGACTACAGCCATGAAGCAGACAATATAATATTAGGTGTCAGCCACAGGAGCTCTTGGAAGGCCTTAGTAGCAATCTATTTTAAGCCAGAAGCATCTGGGAAAGTAAAGCAGACTAGGGCACGTTATTGGCCTGTCTATACTCGTCCATTATGAAGCTCTGTCAGAATGTATATTTTTGAAGGGGGAAATTAATACTTTATACACCACTTGGATAATTTGGGGAAAGATGGCCCCACCCAAGGCTCCTTATGTTGGGGCCGAATCTAAAGGAATTGGCCTTATCTAATCTCAACATGTGTACTGAATGGGTATAGGTTTAATATAATGAACATATTTAATCTCAAAATGTCCTGAATTTGTCAAATCTGATCTCAACCTACGCACTGAATGGGTATTGGTCTAATCACTTATGAAAGTTCATTTGGATCCCACCCCCAGACTGGAGAACCAATGACCTATTCAAAAGATCTGACCGACTAATCGCTGATGTTAATAACATGTACATGTAGTCTAACCTGGGGAGCCAATCAACGGTGTAAGATCTGGAAAGAAGCCTATTGGCTCATAACACTCAGTGGACCTGGTAAAACATGAGGTTCTGGGTTTTTTTCTTCAGTGCCTACTTACGTAGCTGCTTATGGTTGGTATATCATGTAAATGTGATGAACAGTCCACACAAATAAGTCTCTGGTTCATCGGATGCTACAGGATGCTACTAAACTCCCCACAGTGATGACAGAAAGACCCAAAGTACAGATATGAAGAAACATTTCTCAAAAGTGCTTTTAGTCGGATAGTAGAAAACTGTGCATGTCAAAGAAATCAGTGTTACAAAAAGAGCTTGACAAGATTAAAACACCCTTCTCAAACAGTACAACATGTACAAATACAGCAGAAAGTGACTGAGATCATGAGAGATACGTACAGTGCATGTCCAGCAGGTTCTCGTCGAGTTGTGCTCCTCATCTAGTCTTTCCCTACATCTGAAGATCAGTATGGGTTAAAATAGCTTAACGCACTTGTTACCAAGTACTGTCCTTTTTGGTCTGGTGGAGTCGCACCAAGGGCTGTGTTCAAGCCTTGAAACAAAGAGACGTGAGATATTTTCAATCTGAGTCATTTTTTAAAAAAATAGGGGAAAATAAATACTCTAAATACCAGCCAACGTGCAAGCGAGTAACTGGAGAACCAAATGACCTAAAAAAAATAAATAAATAAATAAAAAATATCCCAGCGCCTCACTGGACAAGAACAAAACCGTACTTTCAGGAGCCGGCAACACAGTGCGCCAATGATCATGTCCACTGTGGAAGCTCGTCGATATCAAAAGTATACAATCCCTGGGTGTTGAGATTACTGACTCTTGCTCTCCGTCGGGTTCTCTGGCTCCACGTCCAGGTCAGTTAGGCAGCAGTGGCACATGATCTGGGTGTATTTGGTGACGGTGGCTGGCACAGGAAAGATGAGAAAGACAGAGAGTGAGTGAGCGAGCATGTAAAATAAGAGGAAAGAGGAGACAACACAGGTATTAAATCAGTGGTGTGGGTACTCCGAATTCTCACCACTCAGAACTACATTGTGGTCATAATTGGTCATACAGAGCTCTGCAGTGTTTTGAAGAAGCAAATGGATGAAAAGCAGCTCAATTAACTTCCTAAATCACACCAGTCCAGCTGGTCTTACCCAAGGAGTCTTAGACTCTCAGGTCTGAAGGCAGGTTTTCAGGCAGAACTCTAATCCTTAACCTTCACTATTAACCTTCAGCTGGTGTTTAGCACGGGGCATATCAATACTCACGGTAAATAAATGACCTCTCCGTATGTCACAATATGCTTTTCTTGAGCTGCTAAGGAAGAGGAAGGAGAAGGGGAAGTCTTCAAGCTCACAATCTGCCAAGTCACTGCTGAGACAGGCTTTTTATGAACTGCTGAGAGTTGCTTGTTTATTACTAAGGGCAGACAAAATTGAGACTGCTACTAACACTAAATTTGCAAAGTGCGGATCACGCACGCTTGGCTGAGACAAGGAAGGGGAACTCAAGAAATTGAGCTGGAGTTCTGGGGGGGATCTGACCTGATGGGACCTGAAGTCAGACAATCAGAAAGAGCATCATTGGATTTTTTTACCAGGAGGGGAGGAGTATGGGCGTGGTCCTTCTCCAAATTTTGAGTTATTGCATAACTCCATTTATGTGTATTGGCAAGAACCTGGGATACGCATTTTACCCAAACAGAACAGTGGGATCCAACACCTGAGTGCAACACTGCCATCTAGTGGTCAGGGTTTAAACACACCACTACACGAACCACTGTCTGATACCAATATTTACATTAATTAATAACAAATACTGTGTTTTTGAGAATTGATATAGTATTATAAAACAAAATATTGTGATACTTCAATATATAATTTTCTCACACCTCTGGTAAATAAAATAACTGAAATACATAAACTTGTCAACTTAAAAATATTTTGTTTTACCAATTTATTTAATTTCCAGTCTCTTACCTTTCTGCCAAATAATTTTGGCTGTAGGATATTTAGTGCATCGCTACTGTGAGATAATGCAAACCTATGGGGAGTAGTTCTCCTGAGTAGTTTAAGTGCTGGAAGACTCACATTGGGGCTGTTTCTACTTCTAAGGCCCGAACCAATCAAATCAATCAAGCCAATCAAACCACAGTCTGGGCCACTAATGAGTCATACTGAGACTACTTTTGGAGGTGGCCCAAGTTTGGTTCACTTGTGGGTCTCTCAGGGGTCTGAGGTTGTCGGGCGTGTTCACATAGGCAACAAAAAACATGACTCAGCAGCACAAACACCCTTCAATACTACAGAGCTCTCAAAAAGGACAAACGGTTCCGAATTTATTGGGGAAAACAGCAATTATTTCTTACCATTAAGCCGACTGACCCACTTCGGCCTCCTTTCTTCTGGTAAGTAAATACACAAGTAGTACACTGGCACACCAGACAGGGCAATAGCTATGCCTATGAGGGAATTGACTGTGTCACTGTAGAGAGGCACGATGACCAGGAACAGGCTGCACACGCAGTAGATGTACGGGAAGAGCAGGGTAAGCTGAAAGAGAGGAGAAGGCAGAGAGGAATTTGGAGTAATCAGGAGTAATCAGATTCTCCCGCACCGACTGAGAGACTGTACGAACTAATTCACTACCTTGACAGGCCTGTGTCTGTCTGGCTGTGTGTAGCGTAGGTAGATTAGGCCAGCAACAGACAGACCCACGTACAGCCAGTAGCTGAAGCTGAAATAATTGATGAGCTGGAACACGTCTTCAACACACAGAAAGATCAGCCCCATCACGCCCTAGAAAACACAAACATGTATGGAACCCAGTGAGATCTCATGGAGAAACTAAGGTCCATTACTAGAGGCCTTATAACCCTTCACAGTCTACATTGCAGCCACCGCTGGAAATAAGAGCAACACTGGAGATAAACAACAGAGCTATGCTAAAGTGCCTCATGTGGGTCTTTCAGGTAAGATGGCCCACGAGAGACGTAAACAAGAGGCCCGGCAGGCCTTCTTAACAACTAGGAGAAAGTTGCCATGGTGACCAGTGGACAAGGGAAGGGTGGAGGACAACCTCAGTAAACTATCGCATACAGCAGCTTTAGGCATCACTAGTCTGGAAAGGCCTGAAAACAAACAGGTGAGGAGGAGAGGCACAGCATGAGAGAGAGAGGAGCTCCTTCCAATTAGGCTATTGCTAACAGGACTTGAAAAACATGAAAGGTGGCTCCTGAACATTGTGTCCTACACAAATACTTAGTAATTTAGATGTGTACATTTTGTACATCAGGCATAGAAATGTCTTTTGGGTTCAAAATATGAGAGAACCTGAAGAACTGAGGACCTTGTTTACAGTGAGCTGCTGGTGCACTATAAATGCATCAGTTAGGGCTTCTTGTGATTATTTAGGTTAATATCAGGTTTATGATTATTTATCATGATTACTCACAAACTTTAGAAAAATCCGGTCTAAAGCCACACTTACACCGGGTTTTTGCATTTCACATGGCCTTGCTAAATGTCCATGGTTGTGAGCGGTGTAAACAGTCCTTCATTTGAGTTTAGCAGTTTCACAAACCAGCTAACGCTCCATCAAAACTACTAGAAACCCCTGAAGAAACCAACCCCCGAATGACTGTGTACAATGCCTCCTCTAACTTGTGTTGAATTTTGTAATCCATGTAAAAATCGAACACATCAAGTTAAACTCGATGTGAAAGTGTGCACGCAAGTATTCGCAGACAAACCCCAGCGTGACAGTAGCTTAACAGTTTATTAAACAGATGAACAAAAAAAAAAATAATGTGGAAGGGCTCCATGACGCTGACACTATGGCCCAAGAATCGCAAGTTCGAATCACAGGTCTCGCTGCTTTGCCATCATCAGCCGAAGCCCGAGAGAGCACAATTGGCCGTGCTCTCTCTGGGTGGGTAGATGGTGCTCTGGCCACTCATCACTCTCATTGTGACAATGGCCATGCATCTGTCAGCTGATGTATCAGGGTTGAGGATCTGGCACTTTCAAAATGTATTTATCGGAGGAGGCATGTGCTTGTCCTAATCTTTCTTATTTCTGGAGCATTGCAAGTGATAGGGGGCATCCTATAGGTGGGTAGGTTAATTGGCTCAGCAAAATTGGAGAGAAAATTGTGTAAATATTTAAGTTAAAAAATAAATAAATGTGTGTGTGTGTGTTGTAAAGGAAAGGGGTGCCATGGATTTATAACACAGGATGTTTTATAACACAGGAAAGGTAGAGCATCACTGCAAAATGAAATGTGGCACAATAACTGTTCGAGACAAAATCACAGTGGTCCAGTAAGGGTTCCCTGCAGCCAAAAGACTCACATATGGACACTCAGGGACTGGTGTTTACCCCAAAACAAGCTGCTCCACTTCCTGACTGAATATGGACCACATTATCTTCACTCTGATAATCTCTGCATAATAAGGGAGGTTTTGGGACAGTGGAATCAACCCACAATCCAAAACATGGAAGGAAGCGGAACGGATTAGTGCACGGCATTCTGGATTTAAACCACGGCACCAAGAATAGAAGTTGCCCTCCAGGAGATCAACATGATGGGCTCAGGAGGGGAGACGTGGAGGCCCTCTTCCCCCCGCCCCTTCAAGGAAAGAAACCGCTGTAACCGAGAAGGCACAAACGCTTACTGGAGCAGTAGCCGTTTCCTCCTGAGAAGGGGCAGACTGGCCGTCGCCCTCACCCGGATGGTGAGCAAGTTTAGCTGGCTCTGTCTGCCAAAGTATGACTGTGGGGAACACGTGGGACACTGACTGCCAAACTTGCAAACCAGCCTCTGAAGACCATTCTCAATCTGCTGTCAGTGCCATGAATAATAATACAAGGCATTTCACGAGCAGAGTAGCCTGTTTATTAGATACACCTGCCACATAAAGGTACTATAGAGAGACATTACCTGTTTACAAATTTGCCAGCCACTCTCTGACCCATCAATGGACACTGACCAACACAGACTGACCAGATACATGATATGTCCAAAAGCATCCAGACATAAGACTGGTGTATTATGACCGGGATGCATGCCACCACCATGTCAGGGTGACCGCTGCACTGAAAATGGTCCCCCACCCAAATAATATCTTGCCAGCAATGGTACTATGGAGGTCCCTTCCACTGATGGCCAGGGTAGATGGTGGTAATCATTAGTGCAGCAACAGCTGGGATACGGTCTTTAACGGTATAGCTAGAAAGCACACCTCTATGACAGGTTATATGATTTACCAGATATAACAGACAGAAGGTAGGTTAAGTTAGGTGTATGTAATAACCAGGCACCTTTTCCACAGTTGAATGGTCATATAACATTCCCAGCATGTAGAAAACAGAAATGGCAGGAATCTGAGGACCACTGATAAAGCTCAGGAACTCAGACATTCAGACTTACATTGAAGAGAAGTGCAGGAACAGGAGTGTAGCGCTCAGCATGGATCAGACTCAGGCTGTCGGGGAGGTGGCCTTCTCTCGCCCCCACAAAGAACAACCTGCCACAAGAGAATGGAAAAAGAGACAACTGTACAAAGATTCACAAAAGAAGCTGGTATACTCTAATAAATAGTTTGAAATGGCATATATAGCAAAA
Source organism: Salminus brasiliensis (assembly GCF_030463535.1). NCBI lineage: Eukaryota > Metazoa > Chordata > Actinopteri > Characiformes > Bryconidae > Salminus > Salminus brasiliensis. The sequence goes on along the minus strand of NC_132886.1, from coordinate 38,736,662 downwards.
AACATGGGAATCCTTTTGAAAAACAAAGATTTTCCAAATGCTTTACACTCGAAACCATATATAGAAACCATGTTGTTTACATATATCAATGTTAAAGCCACTGTAGCAAAACCAGCTGGTTTAATCTTAAGGAAAAGAGATAAAATGGTCACATAAACATGAATTACGACTTAAACCCCAGATGAAGGTCATGTGGCATTTTGGCCCTTATTTAACACCTTTAATCCCTAAATCATTCAGTTACTGAATCCTTTATAGAAGTTACTCAATGGGAATATACACTTTATAAAATGGGAAAAACTGAGTTTTAGAATTACGCTCTTATTTTCATATGAGTGCAAATATTGGGTCAAATTAATTAAAGTAAATTATTGCTATTCGGTACAAATTACATTATCTTTCTTTTGATGTCTTGCCATGAACTACTTTCAGAGCTTGTTTGTTGAGGGTTTCTGCCTTCAGCAAATAACCAGATGCCGGATTTAATATGCATTGGGAAAGAGATTTCTCTAGCTTTGCAAATTTGAATTTTTCAGCATTTCTTCATAACTGTTATTTTTCATTGTCTACCCACTGTTATTTTTATGGAGTTTTTTTTGTAACTTTTCTTTCAGCAGTAAAATTGATTGCACTCTGTAGAAGCTGAAGGGGTTACCTTGAGGCAGCGATGATCGAGGCATTGAGTCCTCCATAACAGGACATGGCCACAGCAATAGGAACGATCCAGTTCATGGGCCCCAGCACCTGATTCCCAAACGTCTGTAGAAGGAGATGAAGTTTAGGTTAATTGATCAGTGTCCGCATCAGTTAACTAAGAAGCTGGAGGGCGGTTGAACTGGCACGTACCACAGCAACCGCATCACTAGCCATGAATGAAGGTATATCCAGCACCACATAGTATGCCACATTTGTCAGCAGGTAGATGATTGTTACTATCGGCATGGAAATGGCAATGGCTAGAGGCAAGTTCCTGTAAGCAAGCACAAAAAACAATTAATGCAACTGACAATGCTGATTAAATCTCAAACCAGCAATTTCTATATACTGTATAATGCAGTAAGTAAACCATGGGCCTAATCTGATCATTAATGTTCAGTGACAGCAGTGAGTTTTGTACTAAATACTAAATATTTTTCATTATAAAAGGTCTACATTTATTTTTGCACTTCTGTGCTGATTACTGATGTGCATGGTTCATTAACCCTTTCACAAGCGAGTTCTGTGACTGTCCTCACAGAGGGAGTTCTTTTGGCACAACCACTGTGGGGTATCAGCGGGCAGTTACTGCGCAAACTATCAGGTTTCCTGTGGTATTTCTTATTAATATAGTAATCCTGTTTTTATATCTTATTAATATATATTTTTGCCTGTTTTAATAAAGAGGTGATTCCTCATGCCTTGGATTCATGTATTCACTAGTTCTAACTGATATAAAATATTATATTTGCTTGAGAAAATACATTTTAAAGATAGAAACAAGCTGAAGAGTACTGTGCACTTTTCTTGCAGCATTACATTTCTATTCCACCCTAAAACATCCTTAAAGCTGCAGCTTCTGCACCATTTAAGGTGGAAAACAGAATTAAGATTTCAACAGAATTTAAGCATGAAATGGAGAGTAACTCCAACCAGAAGCAGTGTTTGTTTAAACTGGTATAAATGACTGATGTTTGAAATGTTTGAAACTAAGGTTATGTGACGAGCTGCAGTCAGGAGTATTCAGCAGAATATTCAGTTACACCTCAAATGGTAACAAAGATTATTTTGCTTTGTGAGGGTGTTGCGTTCAGCAGCACTGTAGAGAGACACTGTTTGCTGGGAAAGCTGTGGGACCATATCATACAATCAGGGACCAGCCACAGTAAATCCCACTGGTCGGACTGTACCTGCTAAAGGGTTAATAATGAGCACATGCGCTCCCAGATGTAAAACACACTAGGTTTTTATTGTGGTGTCGAACGGTTGCTTTTTGTCTCTCTCGAGAAACAAGAAACAGCTCAATTTCTAATTTAACTCAAATATATGATTCAAGATCAGCTTTAGCAGCTTTTTCACGCTTTTTTTTTTTTTTTTTTTTAAATGCAAGGGTTCCATTTAATACGTCATGTATCTGCTTTAGAGTTAAAGTAGGTCTCTGAAAGCAGTTGTATACTAACTAGATCATAGTTATGATTTTAGCACCTTTCTGGATTCACAATCTCCTCTGTGACGAAGTTGAGCGTGTCCCAGCCGGAATAGGAGAACAGGGCCGAGTAGAGGGCCAGCGCGATGCTGCCAGCCTCCATGGAGGAACCTTCAAATGGATTCTCGAAGTTCTTGGTCTCACCTGTAGTGCAAGTGAAGGGGGAGGAGACAAAATGAGACAGAAAGAAAGAAAGACTCAAAGAGGAAGAAAGATCCCTCAATTAGGGATCTCCAAGGTCAGGTTTAGGAACCCTGGTGCAAACAATGTGCAACACAGCAAGTTATGTGTATCTCTCGCTCTCTTTACCTCTAATTATCTGGATGACACCGACTGCAATGATGAGGATGAGGGACATGATCTTGGTGTAAGTGAAGATGTCCTGAACCAGGGTGCCCCACTTCACATAGGCGCAGTTTATGAAGATCAACATACCTGAGACAGAAAGTTCACCATCATTAAGATCAAGCTATGCAGTGACTTGAGGAAAATTCCTTCAGAACTGGTGATGCAATTACAGAGAAATTTGCTGAGTCAGGATGGTTCACAGCACAGTTGATTAAAAGCTCCATTACTGAAATCCCGAACTCCATCTAATCTGATAATAGATTGCAAAACGTTTGAGAACAAGACACTAATCAAACCATACTGTCATGTAATTGTGTAATTCATAGCTTCATTATTTTTAGAAATTTGGTCCATTTGAAAACTTGGAAAATTTGGAAAATTTGAAAAAAATTTCCCTTTAAAGTGTGAAACACTAAGGACAAACATTCCAAAATGACTTCTCTAATCTAATAATTACATAAATTACGTTGGTATCCTATTAAAAAGGTAGCATTGTGAAAGATGCACTGTTTTATTACAACACAGATGTCAATATTGAACGGACAAACGAGTAAAGGAAGTCCTATAAACCAGAGATATTTAATCAAACTTCAGTAAGGTCTGGTTAGAGAGCCAAGGTTTAGAACATCATAATATCTAACTAGCATTGATTCAGTGCCAAGGTTTAGAACATCATAATATCTAACTAGCATTGATTCAGTGCCATATCCTGCATACTGAAACAGCCTAGTAGTTATACATTAACATTTTATGTCCTTAACAACTGAACATAAAATCTAATCGCAAAAACTATAAAAACTATAATTCAGTATTTTAATAGCAGTTACTGTCGGTTTTCACACTGATCTGGACAAATTATGAATAACAAACACTCAGAATGCTTTTGAAAAAAATGCTTTGAAGAATGCTTTGAAAAGAACTTGTCTCACAGTCCCACTCGAAATTACTGTCCATTTACGACGCATAAGATTCCTGGGCCTCTAAACCTGAACTGTAAAAGGGTAGAAAAGTGACAAAAAAAAAAAAACAAACGTCAAAATTAAATTGTTCAATAGTTTTATCGGTTATAGGTCCAGGTTCGGATAAGACTGTGTCTGGGTCACATTATGACACTTACACTTAGCAATTCTTAGCTTTCTTAGGCAAGAACATGGTGTAAACTTCATCCGCTCTGGAAATGATCTAATTCAATCAACGAGAGGATATCTGAAGATCATCATGATTACAGCAAACCCATTAAATATGTACAACAATACACTTAATCTTCACTGACCATGGCTTTGTGAGTAACCTGTGAGAAGGTCCAGTTAGAGGACATCATAATGTCTTTCTAGCATTGATTTAGTGCCATGTCCTGTGTACTGTAACAGCTTAGTAGTTATATATTAACAATTTATGTCGTCAACAACTAACTATATAACAATAATTCAGTATTTCAATAACATTTACTGTCGGTTTTCACGCTGAACTGGATAAATTATGACTAAAACACTCTAAAAACCACTCTAAAAACACACTAAATACATTCTTTTCTAATTACAAGTGAAATTTCAAAATAAAATGCGCATCTTAAAATAAAGAGCTTCTGAACTCTTCTCATAGTCCTTGTACTCTTGGCATCACTGTATTTAATAATGACCACGGTCTCTGAACATGAGAGCCATACTGGTTTAGAGCTAAGAGTAAACATGTATGAGTCCATTCCTGATTAAAAGCTCAGTTTTTGCTCCACTTTTCTCTTTTTAGAGCATCTGAATTAACTTCATCATTACGCACAGATCTGATTGGCGTCGAGTCATGTGTGATATTTGCATATGCATGAGATTTCCATTTCCTGGGCATCTAAACCTGAACCATAACGCTTAAAAAGTCACGCCAGTTAAAACAAACACTCGGTCAAAATTAGTATAGTTAAAATAGTTATTAGTTAAGCTCAGTAGGTCCAGGCAGGGGCGCAGCCAAGTATTTTGGGCCCCATGAAAAGATACTAGACTGTACCCCTTTTAGGACCCTTAGAATCATCCTAACTCCCCTAAACACCCTCCTTTCCCACCAATGTGGGTGTAAACTTCATCCACTCTGCATATTATCTAATCCAATCAACGAGAGGATATTTGATGATCGTAAGGTCTATGGCAAACCAACTGTATGCGCACAAGAACACACACAATCCTTACTGACCATGGCTTCATGAATAATCTGTGAGCTCTGGCCTAGATACTCTAGATCTAGACTCTCTAACTAATGCTGTTTAAGCGTGACAGTGCAAGATGCATGTACTGGCAGGACAGCTTATTCTCCATTCCGTCAGCAGAGAGAACATTGGCTCGGCACCAGCTTCTAAACAAGAAAGAGAAAGGAAAACATCTGCCTCACAGCACCGAAACATATTCCATGTTTTTATGAGGGACAGGCCTTGACCTCTGTTAACATGCGAGATGACTAAAAGAGTAAATGACTGAGGGAAACTCCCTCCGTTTCGATCACTGAAAGCTATGATCAACACACTCAAAAATTACAACCTTCCATCTAGGGAGGAAAGACTGATCATGCATATCTGCATCAGCACCAGTCAATTTTCAATCCAAATATGCACTCCAAGCTGGTTAGATCATATGATCCTTTTATGTTAGTTGAAATCCACTCTGAATTTTTCCAGTCTGACTTTTTTTTTTTTTTAGGTATAGGACTTTTATATTCCCTTTTTCTCCCAACCTGGTGCTGCCAATGATCCTACCCGTTCATAACTGCCCCTAGCTCCCATTGCAATGCTCCCAACAGCAGGAGGGTAAGGACTCTTCCAATACATGCAAAGCTAGACTGCCGACACACAGAGAAGTCCCCAGCTCCACCCACCTGCTAACAGATGCCTGTGCTGGCCAACATCACTTTAAGAGTGGTGAGGGAAGAGAGTGCCATCTACCTGCCCGGAGAGAACACTGCCGACTGTGCTCTCTCAGACCCCGGCTGCTGATGGCAAACCGACTTGGCTCAAATATTTAGACAACAATATATGTGACAACGTATATAAAAATATTTGGGGAAGCAAAGTAAAGACTTTTAACACCAGTAATCAGATCCCTGTCCATCACTCAGCCCAGCACCAGAACACAGCAGAGCTAGCAAAGGCAGCTAACGACACTTTGAGCTTCACAGTGCAGTTCTGCATGCTCGGGAATACACAGGTTCTCTCAGCCGGTGCTAGGAGACCAACAGCGTTTGAAAATGTGGTTTATTTTATAAAGCAAAGTACGTTTCATCTTGAGAGACCATACACAGAACATTACAGAAGCCCTGCATGAACCTGGAAAGGCTAATGTGGCATCCAGCCCTGCCCTTGATTGTTACTGGCCTCAAAAACACTGATCAGTCCATCTCTACTCCTGTCTGTTTAACACCTGCTTGAGAAAAGAATTCAAGGGAAGGTTCACAAAGATGTAGAGAAGATTTCTCAATTAAGTCAGATAATTTAAACCCAGAGTCTAGTCTCTCCAATAGGAGAAGAGCTGAAGGACCTTCCTATTGTTAGTAGTGTTCACCTTTAAGCTTGAGTAATCAGGCTAGCTGTAAAATCTTGCTTTGTGAAATACCCCCCTGTGAACTAACTCATCACGTCACATCCCGTTGATCTTTCACCTACATTCCCAACATAGCGAGTGTCAAGTTCAAACAAAAAGACTGAGCTACTAAAATAGTCTGGTCTCTGGCTGGTACAGTGCAACTGGCAAGTGTTTGATTCTCTAACCTCACTCAGATGTACAATTCTACCAATTTTGTTAGCATTGCACCATTCATTTCTTGTTTTTCTCGTTCTTGACAGTGCACTATTGTCCTAGAACGGTCGCACACTTCAACGCTCAACAAACGCACAACAGTCAACACTTAGATAGGCCCAGAGGAGTTTCACAAAGCAAGATCTTTCAGTAAACCAGTTGACTGAAGTCAGTGGTCACGCCTGTCCGACAGCAGGTAAGGTAAGGGGCATTCCTACATTAGGCTTAAATTCCCCAGCTTCCGAGAAATCCTGCTGCTGTGCGAAAACCCCCAGAGATAAAATCAATAGGGAGTCTCCAAAGGCAGTGGGCAAAGGCAGGAAAGCAGGAAACTACAGCAGAAAGCTTCTCTTGCAGTCAGTAACCACAGTAACCCACAACACGACATGGCACTTACCTAGACCTTCGCAGGGAACCATCTGCCACTCGGCCTACTCGGTTTTCATTCAGTGAAATTCCACGTGCCTCGAACAGCCAGCTGTCTCCCGTCTCTTGACCAACAAACATGCCTCAGCAAGTCCACACTAACAACTTAACAAATAATGTTTAACTCTACTTTTTCTAATATCTGAAAACAGTCGTTGATTAGGACATTCCCATCTACTGATACCAGTCCAATCTGTTCTACAGTATAGAATAATACAGCCACACAACTTAGGTAGAATGTGCTAATCCACTGTGAACAGCAAACAGCAGTAAGAATCACTATTTTTAGTAACACTATATTTTCCGACATGCTCTGCTGTTGGAATGTACACACTGTAGCTGCAGCACTATTTGAGGTGGAATGTAGAGTTAGCATTAGAAGCTTTTGTTTTGGCTGCTAACCGGTAATGTTGCTGCACTTATCAGTTCAAATAAAGCTCTGTTTAGCAGTCTAGTTCATCTGGGACATAATTTCAGTGAGGAAAACTAGAGTAGTCTGCAGCAGATGAGGATTTTTGTATATTAAAGTACTTAGAGGATACCTGATGGCACTTTGCTACAGCAAACCTAAGGATCAGAAGTGAATTGGAACCTTAAAAGCAGATACACAATCCAATAAAAATTGGATCGGATTGGGGATGTCCTTATCTGAAAATGTCAGCTTTGTTTAGTTATTAAATATTTCATACATTAAAGCAAGAGTTCAGGGAAAAGTCTAACATAAAGAACTTTGCCTGTTTGTTGTGTACGCCTGTTAGACATAGGTACTGGATTAGACTTACAGAGACAAGCCGCAGCGATGAGTCTCACAGCGTCGTATGGCGGCTGGCAGGTGGGGTACAGCGATTCTACCAGATAGTTGGCGAAGGTCAAGGAGATGACAGCCTGGCTCGCTGGCTCTACGAGCAGGATTGAGGTCCACAGGCGGATGAAGGCCAGGAATCCACCGAACGACTCCAAGATGTAGGCGTAGCTGGCACCAGACTTTGTGATAGTGGTGCCCAGCTCTGCGTAGCACAGAGCACCAAAAACTGAAAACATGCCTCCCAGAGCCCAGATGACCAGGGACAGCCCATAGGAGGCGCTGTAGAGCAACACGCCCTTGGGGGACACGAAGATGCCCGAGCCGATCATGTTACCCACGATGAGGCAGATACCGTTGGTCAGAGAGATTTCCCTTCTCATGACCATCTTCTCTCCTTGGCCTTGAGGACCTGAAGTGGCGCCTGCCGGAGCCTTCAGATCCAGGTCCGATTCCGCCCGGGACGGGGGGCAAATCGTTCGTCCCATGTTTAGCAGCTTCTGCTTCATGCTAATCTGCAAAGGAGAGTCGACATAGGTCTCCTTGATTAGACAGAAAGGTTATGGTTTGTAAACATGGAGCCACGAGAGCCAGAAGGCAACACTGATGTGCGGATTAAGGAAAAATGTATTTACTTTTTGAATATTTTGCTGCTACTTTGCACATCCTTGTTTTGGTATTTTGACAGGAAAGGAGGTTAGGAGTTTAATTTATTAGCAAATTATTAAAACAGTACATTTTTGATTCAGGCACTGATATTCATTGCCTATTTTGTTAGTTAGCAAAGCTGATGACTACATAAGAGTCATTTGGTAATTGAGCAAGTCACAATCAAAATAATCAATTATTCATCTATCAAAACAGTTGCAATTTAGTTGCAGCCCTGTTGTGCTTCAAGGTCTCCAAAAATCGAATGCACATAATTTTCTCCTTACCGCAAATGCAGTTGAATAGCTAAGACATGCTAAAGGGACTAAAGTTTTTAAAGGTTTGTCAGTGAAGCCACGAGTACAGCAGATTAGAACAATACTGACCAACTGACTACATATGGTCAGGGGGAAACTGTGCAAATTTCAAGGTTAATACTTCGCAGTCAGCACTGCCATAATTTAGGTACATAATAATTAAGGCACAGGACTGCGGTGTCACTTATCACACACTGTTTGAGGCTTATAAGCATGTTGATTTTGACAAGCATGACTCCTGGCTTTACAAGTACTGCTCTGGCAAACAGCCACACTCACAGATCAGGCATGATTTCTCAGGTCCTTTGGCTAAATAATAAAAAACACAAGGTCAACACAAGCAGCACCCTATGAATGTATTTCTGAGCTGTTCTTTTACCCGAGT